>NW_005842175.1:1961084-1989946 GCF_000455745.1 Alligator sinensis
TGCCCCCCCGCCTCCCTCTGCCAGTCCCTCCTTGCACCATGCTGTGCTGCCATGCCACACTGCGCTGCACTGGGATCTCAGGGTGATGGGATGAAGGGTGTTGTGCCCCACATTGCTTATTTGGTGGTGTAAAAGGGGATGCTATGGGAGCAGGGGGCCTTGGTTGGGCTCAGCTGCTGCTGTGCAGGGCACCAATCTTCCTGCGTGGGATGGGAATCAGTGGGGTGGGGTGGGGTGGGGTGGGGCAGCAGAGTGTTTGGTGCCCCCCTGACCACAGCACCCTGGACAGTCGTTCACATCACCCACCCCTAGGGTTGGCTCTACACATGCTTCTTGAGCTAATGAACACTCAAAAGGACACTCAACTCATGCTCCTCTGGGAACCTTTCCCATGATCTTCTGGCATTTATTAAACAAAGGAACATTACCTGTAGTTAAGGAATCCAACTGATCATTTCTGGTCACCAACTCCTTCAAGATTTTATTCATAGATTCATAGATGTTAGGACCAGAAGGGACCTCAATAGATCATTGAGTCCAACCCCCTGCATAGGCAGGCAAGAGTGCTGGGTTCAGATGACCCCAGCCAGATGCCTACCTAACCTCCTCTTGGTGTCGCTGTGGATATAGTCTTTCTGGACTTTAAGAAGGCCTTTGACACTGTCTCTCACCCCATTCTCATTAACAAACAGAACAACTGTGGCATTGATGCCTACACAGTTGGATGGGTCAAAAATTGGCTGATGGGACGCACCCAGAGAGTAGTGGTGGATGGGTCGTACTTGACCCGGCGGGATGTGAACAGTGGGGTCCCCCAGGGCTCGGTCCTGGGGCCTACACTGTTCAACATCTTCATCAGTGACTTGGATGAGGGGCTGGAAAACACATTGTCCAAGTTTGCCGATGACACCAAGATGTGGGGAGAGGTAGGTACGCTCAAAGAGAGAGAAAGGCTGCAATTATACTTAGACAGACTACAGAGGTGGGCGGATGGTAATAGGATGGGATTCAATGGAGATATATGCAGGGTGCTGCACCTGGGGAGAAGGAATCCACAGCATACATACAAGCTGGGGAGCTCCCCCCTTGTAAGCACAGAGGCAGAAAGGGATCTTGGAGTCATTATTGACTCCAAGATGAACATGAGCCACCAATGCCAGACCGCAGCCAGCAAAGCCAACCACACCTTGTCGTGCATCCAAAAATTCATCTCAAGCCAGTCCAGAGAGGTGATACTCCCCCTCTATGCGACATTGGTCCAGCCTCAATTGGAGTACTGCGTCCAGTTCTGGGCACTGCACTTTAAGAAGGATGTGGCCTGCCTTGGGAGGGTTCAGAGGAGGGCCACCCGCTTGGTTGGAGGGCAACAGGGCAGGCCCTATGAGGGGAAGCTGAGGGACCTGAACCTGTTCAGCCTCAGCAAACAGAGGCTGAGGGGAGATTTGGTGGCTTCCTACAAACTCATCAGGGGAGATCAACAGGAAATAGGAAGAGCCCTATTCTCCCCAGCAGCACCTGGGGTGACAAGGAACAATGGCCAGAAGCTGCTAGAGAATAGGTTCAGGTTAGAGATTAGGAGGCACTATTTCACTGTCAGGGTCGCTAGGATCTGGAACCAACTTCCTAGGGAAGTGGTCCTCACGCCTACCTTAGGTAAATTGAAAAAGAGGTTGGATGAGGTTGGTCACGTGATCCCAGCATGTATTCCAGCCAGTGGCGGGGGGGTAGACTAGATGATCTATTCAGGTCCCTTCTGACCCCTAACTACTATGAAACTATGAAACCCCCAGGGTAGGGGAGAGCACCACCTCCCTTGGGAGCCCATTCCAGATTTTGGCCACTCTAACTGTGAAGAAGCTCTTCCTAATGTCCAGTCTAAATCTGCTCTCTGCTAGCTTATGGCCATTATTTCTTGTGACCCCCAGGGGCGCCTTGGTGAGTAGAGCCTTACCAATTCCCTTCTGCACCCCTGTGATGAATTTATAGGCAGCCACAAGATCGCCTCTCAACCTTCTCTTGCGGAGGCTGAAGAGGTCCAGGTACCTTAACCCTAGTCTCTCCTCATAGGGCTTGGCCTGCAAGCCCTTAACTATACGTGTGGCCCTTCTCTGGACCCTCTCCAGGTTATCCACATCCCTCTTGAAGTGCGGCGCCCAAAACTGCACGCAGTATTCCAACTGCGGTCTGACCAGCGCCCAATAGAGGGGAAGTATCACCTCCTTGGATCTGTTCGTCATGCATCTGCTGATGCACGATAAAGTGCAGTTAGCTTTGCTGATGACTTCGTCACACTGACGACTCATGTTCATCTTGGAGTCCACTAGGACTCCGAGATCCCTTTCCGCTTCCGTGCTACCAAGCAGGTCATTTCCTAGGCAGTAGGTGTGCTGGACAGTTTTCCTCTCTACGTGCAGCACTTTGCATTTCAACTTGTTTAGAGCTAGTAGTTCTCAGCCTTTCCTAGTTAAGTTGTATGCATAGATTAGGAGAGGATAGCAAGCTTTAATTCTTTTCCAACTTCCAGTTTTTTTTTAACTTTGAATGACCTGGACTAAACTGAATAAACTGAAATGAAGAAAATATTTTCTGCAGCCACAGCCACATACTATATATTCTTGTCCCAGCTGTGCGGCTTGCCCAGCACTGTCCCATTCCAATATTTTGACCTAAGGCAAACAGTTTACCTATAAACAACCCTCTGTCCCTGCTTTGGCAGGGCTGAGTCCACCATGGACTGACATGCCTCTCTGGCAGCATTCCCAGCAGTTTAGAAGGGGTGGGAAGAGACTAGGATCTCCTTCCCTCTATGTAGTCAGAAGGGTGGGAGGAAATAGAGGGGAAATGGAGCCTCTTCACCTCACAGCCAAAAGGATGTGGGGATGAGGCAGTGGAGCTCCTCTTCTCCCAGCAACCAGAGTGCAGAGACAGATTGAGTGGAGCTGAAATCCTCCCAGGAATCTTTTGATATAGCATAGAGAATTCATCAGATATTGTAGGGTATGGTCACAGGAGGGGGGAAAAGACTCCTGGGTGGCTGTAAGCTAATGATTAAGAACCATTGCGCTCAAATATGTTGAGACCATTTCGAGATGAAAAGCCCTGTATGAGTGTTAGGTAGAATCTTATCACCCATGTCCCTTTATTGTTAATGGAAGCTGCAAGCAGAAATGCTATGCCTGATGCTGAAAGTCTCCTGCCAGCATCCACCCCCAGCTGCTTCCCTGCAATTATCTCTTAAATGGGAGAAAATTGTTATTGGTACTCAAATGTCTTGCTGCTTCCTTCTTCTTATCCCCCCTTTTTTTCATAAACACCACAAAATCATCACTGGAAAAAGGGAGAGAGGGAGAGATTAATTAAGAAGCTTCTATTCCAGTTTCAGTCTTCCACAGATAATCAGAAACTGCTTGAACTGCGCTTTCAGGGGTTGGTAATATGAACAGAATCTCTGGACAGGGAGACAGCTCTGTAATTAATTTCTCTCTGCAGTATTATTGCAGATATAAATAGTCAAACAAAGACAGTCAAGCATCAGCATAGGTACCCAAGTTACACGTGCTTCAATAGCAATATTCTGAAGCGCCAGATTATTTTCATCTGCAAGGTCAGTGGCTCATAAAATTGAAGGGAAACACCAGAAGGTTTTTGTTGGGTCACTGGCTGGCTTCCTACCCTTCCTACCGCAGCTGTTGTTGATCAGCACTTCATGCACTTTCCTAGGTCTCTGGTACAGCAAAGGAAGTTCTGCTCATAGAAACACTTTGCCTGATATTGTATGTGTTTGAGGTAGTTTCAGAAGACAGATGACTAGTACAAAAAAGGCATTTCTGTTTATTTTAGGAGCATAAAGGATCAGGTAGGGTGTGGGGGGCACATGGGCAAGTCTCAGTTGTTCTCCATAGTCTCAGTTGTCCTGGGGGAAAAATATCAGCATGTAGCTGTTTTGATTGTGAAGACAAACTTGAATGATTGCAATCACTGCAGGCTGTGTTTGAAGAGAGCCTGAAACAACAGTTCAGTGGTATGAACTGCCTCACTCATTTCAGTAGTTGTCAGATCCCGTGCCAATCATGGTACTGTAAATAAACAACATGGTTAACTATTTCACTACTTAACAAAGCATGTGAGAAAGGAGAATGATCATATTTTGAAGCTCTATGTGACCTATTCTGAAAGATTACTCCTCCTGGGCAGGGCTTTTAGCTCATATTTCTAGATTGCAAGAAAAGAGAAAAGGGGGGACATGCCTGGCTTAATTTTCCTGACAGGTGTCTACAATTTTGGGATGGTTGGTCTTCAAGATCTATATTGGTTCAGAATGTACAGAAATCCAGCCTAATGACATTCCTTTCACTCATACAGCATTTATCAGTAGATGTCAAACTACTTTAAAAAGGACACCGGTATCATCCTCTCTATTTTATAGACATGGAAACTGAGGTAAAGGGATGTAAAGTGAATTGCCTCAAATCACCTAGTAGGCCAGTATTAGGTCTAGTAGCAGAACTGGGAACAGAACCCAGGAGTCCTAAGTCCTTTAACCCTAGCTGACTTCCTGCCCCTGGGGCAGGGGGCTAGACCTGATGATCTTCTGAGGTTCCTTCCAGCCCTCATGTCTATGAAATCTATGAAGTCCTAATATAGGGTCTGATCCAGTAGGCCAAAAAAGCCTTGCTTGGAGGCAGGTAATCACTGCTGAGCTAAACCAAAAAAAAGGTCGCCAAAGCAAGTTGGCAATAAAAGCTACTTCTAGAGTTTTCTATCTGCCTGTCACAAGCAATATCAGGTTTCGTCTGGCCATATGTTAGTAATAGGAATGAGGGAGTAATTCATTTTGAAGGCTTTGTCTTAGGTTTATGCTGAGATTTTTATCAATTCATTCTTTCACTTGACAATACAACTGCAAGAAGAGACTCAGCTTTAGAAAACACTGATTTGAGACTTAAAGAAGAAGAAGGAAGCAAGAGGCAACCACTGGCTGCAGAGGCAGAACAACCAGGTTCCACATTCAAGGTGGTAGGGGCAGCTCGTGACAACTGTGGTGGCTGGGCTGACAGTGGTGGCAGCTGCCATTTTTGTGGCCCCTCTGAAGTTGGTGCCTGGGGCTGGTGCTCTGGTCACTCACTCATAGTTACACTACTGACTGACTGGATAACATACTAGACCTTAGTTCTGGACAGGAAGAGGACTAGAGTACCTGGGTATGGTATAGGTCAGAACTGGTTGATTTTCAAGTAAAGAATGCAGAGAATATTGCAAAGGTCCAGAGAAGGTTAATGAAGCTGGAGGTATAATTGAATTTATGTATGGTGAGAGATTGCAAGGACTCTTTAGCCTGAGAAGATGAATAGTTAGAGGGGGACTTGTCTGAAGCCTTCAAGTGATTAAAAGTATAAAATGAAATTGATCTGTCCTTTCTCCTTGCCCTGTCCTGTAACATAAGAACAAGGGGTGAGTCACCAAAATTAAAGGGCAGTAGGTTGAGAACCAATAAAAAGAAATATTTCTTTGTGTAGCAGGTAATTAACCTATGGAATTTATTGCCCCAGAAGGTCAATGAGACAAATGCTGTGGCTGGGTTTTAAAGAGGATGGGCTAATTTTATCACAACATTTGTGGCTCCACAAGCTAAGATCATGTAATTGGAGCACATGTTTCGTAGCGTAGATAGAGTGCCTGTGGGATCCGGAAAACATTCCCTATGCAGTTGGGTTGCTGCACTAGGAGTAGATGATAATTTTTCCTTTCTTTAAAGCAGGAGTGGCCAACCTGTGGAACGCATGCTGCAAGTGGTTCAGGCGGCTTCTGTGTGTGGCATGCAGTAGTTCAAGGAGGGGGCAGGCAGCGCAGCAGCGGACAAGGCAGAAGGCAGAGCAGCAAGTCAGGCAGGGAAAGGGGATTGGAGTGACACTCTGGGAGGGTATGGGGCTAATTTATGGTGCACCTGCCAAAAAGGTTGGTTCCTACTGTTCTAAAGCAAGAGCGCTCGACTTCTAGCCTGCAGGCCAAATGCAACCTATGGAGCCATGGCATCTGGCCCATAGATCTCCCCATGGGTCTGGAGATTTGGCAGCAGTGGCATTAATATGGTGACCTTCCCCCCACTGCCAAATTCCTAAACCTCAAGCCCTACAGCAGGTTGGAACCAGGTCAGACCCCCTTCCTCCACCCCCACAGGGCTGGGTTGGGGTCCGTGGAGCTGGGCCACACAGCCTTCCTCCTTCAGACCTGGGTTGGGGCCTGGCCACTCTACCTTTTCTTCTCCTTTTCCTCCTTCCCCCTTCTCATGGGGCCAGATTGGGGTAGGTCATGCCTGTTTCCCCCACAGGACTGGGTTGGGGCTGCATCAAGTTCCCTTCCCTGCTCCCCATGGGGCTGGGCCACTCCTCCTTCCCCCATAGGGCAAGGTTAGGACTGGGTCAAGCCTCTTTTGCCCCCTGAAGGGCTGGGTTGGGGGTGTATCAAGCCCCTTTACCCCTGCATGGCCAGCTTGGAGCTGGGCTGCCCCGTACCCCCTCCATGTTGCAGGATGGGGCCCTGCTGTGCCCACCCTGGGAGCTGAAGCAGGACTGCTTCAGGGAATCAGGCATTGCCCATCCAGCCTGCCAGGCAAAAAGTTTGAGCACCACTGCTCTAAAACATCACAGACAGCATCCTATAGGATATGGAATATGAATGTTTCCTTTCACTTTGGCAAAGTTATATACTGAATATGTTCCAACATGGACATCAGATCTGTGTTTGGTTTC
This sequence comes from Alligator sinensis, assembly GCF_000455745.1. NCBI lineage: Eukaryota > Metazoa > Chordata > Crocodylia > Alligatoridae > Alligator > Alligator sinensis. Next base: position 1,967,834 of record NW_005842175.1, read on the forward strand.
AGGAGAGTTGTCTGGGAGAGCCAAGAACTGGAATAATGGGATGTTACATGTCAAGACTGAGACAGTTAGAGGGTCTGGACAAGCTTGCAGAACCCCTGCCTGGACCTTATGCAATCATTTAATATTCATTAGAACCAAATTCAATCTAAATACAGTACATGAATCAAAGCAAAACCTAAAACATGGTGTTGTGGATTATTCTTAAGAGTTTCTGGAGTCTGAGCTCAGGGTTAAGGCAAAATTTTAGCTTTCACTTCTGTCTGAGTCTTGTCTCTTCTTTTGCCAGGCAGCAATTGTAACAATGATTTGCTCTTTGGAAAATGATTGTTTTATTATTCACTGGCCATGAAATTCCAGGTGCTTAGGGAAATGGTAAATAAAGGACTGGGAATGCAGTAAAACTGCTGTGACGTGTCCCTGGATGATTCTGCCAAGGCCGAATGCTATCCATTTAGACAGCAGGCCCCCAGTGGAGAAATTACAATCTTTTCATGTCCCACAGATGTCTCACAGAGGAATAAATTTTGTTCTGAGCTTTCACCTTTGGAGGCCTTGGATCAGCTTTTGCTATTCTAAATAAAGAGGAAGATGGTGATGAAGTGAGTCTAGTTATTCTAAAAATCATTCAATAAATGTATTTGAGAAGTTCATGAGTACTGATATCTTCTCAGAGGGAGATTAAGTCATGAAGCTAAACAGGTGTAGAGGCAAGCAGCAATGGTCTTCTAGGTTGTAGGGACAGCAAAAAATTCTGGAATTATGGACCCCCTGGGGGTCCTCGACATAACTCTTTTTTGTCCATGTTCTTTTTTGAGATGGAAACTACTCATCAGCTAGCCTGTCATTTTTGTTGTCCGTGTGACACCTACCTATATTTTCTACAGTATCCATCATCTGTCATTATGTTGTCTGTTGCACTGCTCCAACACCAAGTTTCCATTTCCCCTCAGTAGCCAGATCAATGGAATTACCAGCATACTTTATCAAGTCACTGAAGAGCCTCAGGATGTTACATAGAGGATGTGGTCATTACTAATAGGTACAAGTTTAAGTTTGTGCACAAGCCCAGACCTGCTAATTGTCTTTACCATAAAACCCTAAGTTCACATCCTTGGAGTTTTCTGTTCAAACCTGGAAGCCCTTCTGAAGTCCAGGACTTCAGGTGAAGGCTGTTGCAACTGGCATCTGGGCTTTCCTTACAGTATTATAGTCAGAATGAACTTTGAGTGCTCACAGGCAGTCTGCCAACATTAATCCTTTTAGGCTATGTCCAGACTACAAACCTAGGGGCCTTCTCAAATACACTATGATACTCCACACAGGCTGCCTCCTGAACTGGATAAAATATAGCTGCAGCCCTGCAGGTGGGCAAATCAGCATGGTTGTGTAACAGTACCAATTAATCCATCCCCATGCTAACTAGCCCACTGGCTGCACTGTCGGCGGAGCTACATTGCTTCCAGTTCAGGAGTCGGCTTGCCCAGAATAGCATGGCATGTTCAAAGTGGCCACTGTAGTGATCACTAGGTTCAATAAAAACCAGGCTTATAATGAATGAGCAGAACTCACAGTAAACTTTATTTGTGGAGCTGTAGACAAGACTCTGGGATCCTTTGGTTACTCTGACTAGCTACTGAACTGAGGCCGCGTCTACACGAGACATTAACTGTGCAGTTGTTACTGTGCAGTATTTAGTACTGGCATACCCAAGTACTAATGCCTGCACAGTAACCAGTGTTACCAGCGTAACCAGCGTAACCAGAGTAACCAGCTCATTACTACTGTGCAGTAGCTCATTACTACCCTGCAGTAGTGTTGCCTCATGGTTCATGCTATGTAACACTACTGCACAGTAGTAACAAGTTACTGTGCAGTAGTAATGAGCTACTGTGCAGTAAGTATCTCACATAGACATGGCTTGAGGGACTATCAATTACTAACTTCCTCAGCCATCTTTAAATGACAACTTCCATCATTACGTTTTTTTTCTTAACAATTCATATGAAAATCAATTAATACAAAAATCAGTTAACACCCATCTCCACAGGAGAGGTTATTACCCCTTCACTGCAGAGTGAGTCTTTACTACTCACAAATACCCTGTTTTTTGCAGATCTTTTAACAAGTCTCTATGAGTCTTTCAGAAGGTTTTACTTTTTTTTTCAGACTGATTAAGTGTCAGATAAATCCTCTTTCTGATTCATTTTGGTGGAAAGCTTTTCTTCTAGGTTTTGATAGACTTGAGTCCTTATACTGGGATCCATCTGACTTGCACTCTTGGCAGCTGTACGTCTACACATAGCACAAAGTTAATTAACTACAGACTGCTGAGACTCATTTCCTCTTTCTGCATGATAGTGTTTGCATTTGTGTCCATAAGTATGTTCTTCTCCCAAAGACATGGTTGCTTCCTACGTTATGAAACACTTGGTTTCTTCCTATGAAAACTGTCCACATTCAGAATGTGACAACTGAGAGGATCATCAGGACGTATGAGATTTATATTTTCTTGTACTGCATGCGTACACTTTCCTAGATTAAGTTTTTCACAAGCTGTCACCATCTGGGGTATCACAATGAATGGGAATTTTTATACTTAATTTTTATATACTGAATGCTAACAAGGCACTCACTGGTATAGTTGTTCCTGAAAAGCTAGTTATTTTGATGTTTGTTGACCTCACTTTTGGTTTCAAGTTATTTTCAATGTTCATACCCTGGTAAATTATTAGCCCGACTGTTAGTGTCCAGTTTAAATGAAAGTACTGTTCCATGCACTTCCACTAGCAAAATTCAGGCTTCCTTACTGGTCTTGCTTGATGCTACCCTAGCTCTATAAAATTCTTCTGCTGTGCTCTCAAGTGCATGCGTCTGGGTTTTTGGTGTTTGGGATCTGAAGCACTCAGCAAAATGCTTCCTCCCATTACTGTCACAACAGCCACTGCCTGGCTTGGTATATTTACAGTTTAGTCATGACCTTAGGGACCAGTTTGGCAGTGCAAAATGCAGTGTAAAGCTGCAGTCATCCCAGGCCTAAGTGGAGCCTTGTTAAAGCTGCCATATAGTTGTACACTGCTTAGAAAGTTTTGTTAGAATTGCTTCCTGTCTCCTGCTGAGGCCCCTTTTTTCCTTAACTGTCATTGGGACTACTACTTCTTTCCTCTACTGTGTATGCTAGTAGCAGCAGTTTAAACAGGCATGGGGCATGGCTTAAACTGATGCAAGAGCAGAACAAACTTCTGAAGGCTTATCTCCCTAGATACACTCTCCCTCAGAGAATATTACTGAAGTCTGGCTAGGCCATTATTAATCAGAGCTACACACACACACACACACATACACACACACAAATGAGCATAAGATTATTAATAATACATCAATGACTATGATCAACTGTGATAGGTGGTGACAGGAAGCAGGAGATGAATAAATCCAAATCAATCTATTTGTCAGGTATATGAAATATGATTGTGCATAAGATGAAACCTTTAACATTGCAGTTGCACGTATCCCAGGTGAGAGACCTGGCACTAGTGCAGTCAATCAACTTCTATTCATTTCCAGTTCCTACATACAATGCACCCCACATTCTGGAGCATTTTCCAGCAGTGCGCTAAGGGATATGACTAGTACCTCTCACATATTGGTTTCCTTCCTTCTGGAGAGAAGAAATGAGACAGGCAAAGGTTTGTGGCAACTTCCTTGGCAGGTGGGATGCAGCTGACCCACGTGACTATACTCAAGTGTAGTTCCTTAAATCTCTGTGGCCAGAGCCCTCGTGCTAAAACAATTAATCAAATGTGAGAGACAGGGAGAAAGAGATATGTGACTGTACCCTTCACAAATAGGACTGTGCTTGTATATGCAAGTGCAATTACTTTGAGAATGTGACAAGAGAAAATTGAATGTAAAGTTTGCTAAACAGCCAATAAATCAGGCTTATGTCTTTCTCCCTCAGTCAGTAAGGAAGCAAACTATTTTTAAATCTGGCCTCCATATATATAGTCAAACAGTGCTTTTCCTTGTGGAAAATAAAACATTAAAAGTGTTCCAGGATTCTCTAGGCCTGCTTCTCCTCCTGTTTTTCCTTCACAAAGTGGTCCCCCCTGAAAGGATCAAAGCCTACCCAAGCTGTTCAGGTGACAGTTCTAATAGCAGCCTGCAGAGACTGACTTCTGGAATGATGATCGTACTGAACAGATTGTTGGCAATCCACAGAGGGTTAAACTTTTTGCACAGAGTATTCCTCAAATAATTGTAAGTAGCAAAGGCAGATGTTAAAATCTCCAAGTGTGGGTAGGCATTTCAGGATCAGAAGCAAGAGCTTAAATTGATCAGATTAAATTGTTCTCAACAGAATAACCAATGTGCTGTGCCCTGCACCACTTCTCCATTTTGTGCCTGAATAACCAATACAGAAGATTTCTTTACATAGCTAGCACTCCCTGCCTCTGAAGTCTAACAAGCTCCTCTCCTCAATTCTGCCAAGTCAGAAATCTCAAAAATAGAGGTCCTGGGAAACAGAGGGGCTTGGGGAATTGGGAATGAGTCATAAAGGCTTTCACTTGTAGGCTGTTGGCTGAAACTCAGGCTGCAGTGGAGGTGCTAGGACTTGATACTATTCAATGGGTGACCAGAGGCTTGTCTGATATAAGCAAGTAGCCTTATCCCAGTTTCTTTGCGGAAAAATATGGGCATCCCCAAAACCACAGTTGACTCTTTTGCTGGCAGTTTGAACACACAGCCCATAACAAACTGGATTTGGGAACCAAACTGTTTCCTCGCCTCCCCAGAGGTATCCATCTGCAGCAGGAAAATTACTATTCATTTTCCAGCCAGGGCTGTCTTTGCTATAAATGCCAGTGTTGATGAAACCACTTTTCCTGCACCAGTGCTTACAAACAGATACAACTTCAGGAATAGCCTCTGAGGGGGCTTATCTAGGGAGATAAAGAGCATTCCCAACCAACCTGTCCTGCTGCTCAGTCAGCATCCTCAGGGGGCCCTCAAGGATGGGACTCAGGCTCGCTGGTTGAGTAGCAAGGGGAAGCTAGCTCGCTGTTGTTGTCTGTACTGAACGTGTTTGGTGTACAAGCCAGAGACTGCAGTCTCCAAGGCTCGCAGTCTGGTGTCTTCTGGGAACATTAATACAAATGAAATTAGTGTAAAAAGATATACTGAGAAAATCAGAATAATTTTTTAAAACGGGCTTGGAGACAATGTTGTTGTAGAGTTTGTAGTGTCTCAGGCTGCTGGTCATTGCAATTCAATTATTTTTACATTCATTCCATGTCATGGAGGTGAAGTCATTTTCACTGATTAATGCCAGGAACCAACAGATTTGCTCTCCCTTTTGTTTTCTTCTTTTCAAAACTGAATTTAGTACTGGTAAACCATGCCAAAATGACAGCTCTGCAGCCTGAAGTGTTGTATTAATCTACAGAGCTGGGTCTAGTGCACTATGAGTTGTGTAGGCTTCCTTATGCTATTTGCCTTCCTTCAACAAGGACCTGGATCTGCTGGGACTGTGCTGAGATGAGTGTTGTATCTTCATGATCCCATGTTCTGTTGAGTCTCGGTTTCTGTGATGGGATTGTCAGCAAGGATGCCTATGGTCATAGGTGTTTCTGTGATGTGTCACTTTTCCATTGGCCATTGAACTGCTTCACAGATTCACAGAAGTTTAGGACTGGAAGGGGCCTCGTGAGGTCACTGGGTCCAGCCCCTCTGCTCTGGGCAGGACAGACTGCTGAGGTCAATAACCCCAGCAAGGTGTGCGTCCAGTCTCCTTTTAAAGATCTCCAGGGTAGGTGCCTGCACCACCCCTGCTGGGAGTCTATTCCAGAGTCTGGTCACATATCCAGTCTGAAACCTTCTTCTAGGAGTTTATGACCATTGCTCCTGGTTTTCCCCTGGGGCGGTTTGGTGAATAGTTGCTTCTATCAAGTTCAACCCATTTTTTTGCAAGAACCAGCCAATGGCTGTCAAAATTGTTGTGGTTTCTGATCACTAATTTTCATCTTGGGCAAATTAAAGTTTCTGGACTTACCTATGGTTCGTGCAGGATAATAGATGTGTATAAGGCACCCTGTTTACCTCCTGCACTGGCTACCCATGATACATTTAACTGCATAGAACAGAGAACATTCCCCAGGTAGACCTCCAGGTTTTCTGCATAACCCTGAGTGCATGGAAGCAAAGAATGGGCAGGGAAGGATGGGAGATGGGCATGTCCAAGGTTTTGGGCCCTTGGCATTCCAGAGAATATGCAATGTGCCAGGTACAGGGGTGATACAGTGTATTTCCACTCTAGGCAGAGGGAAACGGGGAGGCAGATTGTGACCCTGAATTTGAAGCTGCTAGTCAGTCCTCACCTAGGGCAGCTGAGTTATACACAGCGACAAATGGCCCTTCAGTGAGATGAAATAAAAATATAAAAGCTCCTTTCATTGCTAGGAAAATGTTCTACAAATATTAACTAGTGAGTGGAAAGGCTCAATCACCCAAGTACCAAGGACAGCAGAAATAATCAGACTGAATGACTTTCACTCTATTCCCTTCCATCTGGAAATTTCCTTATATATGGGCCAAAGATAAGAAGTGAGGGAGAAAGACTGCAACAAAGAGAGAAAAAAGAAACAAGGAGCAGGTTTGCTAGGGAGACATTAAAAGACACTTATTTTTCCTTGCAACATTTTGTTATCACAATTATTATTTCAAATGCCTTGGAGTATAATCAACAACTGTCTCCTCATGAATGTGCTGAGCAAAATGTCTCCAATGCAAGAGAGAATCCATTTATTGCCTCAGAGTTGCAGGAAACTGAAATTACTGCTTAAATAACCTCTCAGTTCAAGTGAGGGTAAATCAATGGTGACCGCAGAGAACAAACAGTACAGATTTTACTCTTGTGACCCAAAGCTGCACACCATCACAATTAATCTGATCTTGTCAAATGAAAACTGAGGTGAATTATCTGCCTTTTCCTTGCCTGTGTTCCTTTGATGTAGACAGGAGCTGTGTTATTACAGTAGTTTAAAGTTGCTTTTTTTCCCCCCATTAGCTGACTTGTGTATTAAAAAGGAAGAGGAAAAACCTTGATGCTGTCTTGGCTGAAGGGCTTGCATATAGCCTGCCTTACTTAAGAATTCCTCCAGTGAATTGTTATAATCTCGTTAAGAATCAGTTCTGTCTATTAAGTATGAGAAACAGTTATGGGCCAAAAACTGCTTTCAACTACACCCGGGCTATCCCTCTCAGTCAGAGAGGTTGCACGAGAGTAAATGGGAGCATGATTTGGGTCTCAAAATGTGTGCATAAACAGTGGTTGCAGCAGACTGAAACCCAACAGGGACACACACTGTACCAGTCATTAAAGAGAAGGCAGAACTTCCTCTGTTTTCAATAGAGGTGGGGGATGTGGACTCCCCTCCATCTACTCCCTCTTGCTTTGATGTATAGACCAAGAGATGTTTCAATATAAAACAGTTCATTATATAGCTTTTGGTATGTGCTGAGTTGGAGTCCATGTAGGCAGTTTATAAGAGTAAGTGGCTGAAGTTCATTTAGGAGACTGGATTTTCCAGCTACCATAGTTTCACAATGATGCTTAGTTTAGATGCAGCATCTAGAATTCAATGAAGTTTCTGTTCTTTTAATCATTTTCAATCCACTTTTCAAAGAACATAGCAGAAATTTTGCCATGACTTTCATTGTTAAGGCTAGCTCCAGGAAGAAGGAGTGTTTTTTCCTCTAATGCCTTAAGTCAGGATCAGCAATCTACAGCCTGTGGGCTGGGTTGTTTCAAAAGTCATGTCTCTTTTTGTCTTTCATGAAATGGTTTAGATTGCATTGATTTCATTATTCATGAAATCGAAGTATTTACAATATAGGTTAGAACTAGGTAGGGAGAGCTGCTGCTTCAAAGCTTCCTCAACACAGCTCTGGAAATGCAACTTTACTCCAGGATACAACTCAGTAAAGAGACAGAAACCCGGGGGAAGACTCCATGGGAAGTGAACTCCTCAAGTCCTTATGGGCTGGCTAGATAGCCAGCACTTCTGGACCACACAGGTGTTTAGACACTACTGATAATTCAACATAGGTGAAGGCAGGTCACCTTTTCGGTTGGAAAACTGAATGGGCTCCAGAAACGTTCAACGGCCCCAGCTTAATTTTTTAAAGCTCTGTCTCCATGGATACAATCCAGACCCACACATGAATCTTGAATTAGTAAAACCTGTCTCCAGGCTGGTGGATGATCCTAATTAAAGTAAATTAATAATTTATTCAAATGAAATGAGACATGCCAAGATTCTCCAGGGAGGCTCTAAAACTGATAGTATCTCTTAGTAGGAAAACGTTTCAACATCTCGCGTATACCATGGCCATTTTGTCTACGGGGGCAACTGTTTTCTCAAAGTCTTTGGGGCTCAGAATAATGAACTTTGAATCACACTGGGCAGGAACTCTCCCTGTATTGCCCTGTTAACAACATGACTACATCAGGCACTGCGTGACCACGGACATGACTCTGACATCTCCCTTTTATTAAACTCCTAGCAGCTCTTGTCCAAACTTTTTCAGTCATTTGCACAGACTGGAAATGAGCAATCCTGATAAAATAATTTTTCCGTGACACATACTGAGAGATTCTTGCATAAAATTGCCAATCACTTGACAAAGTCATAACCATTAACTAATGATTCATAATGCAATTGTCATAATTAGTAGTGCTATTGATATTACCTCAGTAGAGTAATTGGATTGTTTGCAACCTTTGTTTGTAGAAACAGGAATTGGTATATCAATGTTGTCAACGACCAGTGCTATTTGGAGAACACTTCACCTAAACAGGCTATGTATGTAACAGTTATATGATAACAGGATGGCAGCCTGGCATTTGCTGCCAGCACAGGTACAAGGATCAGAGCTGTGATAAATTTTGAGAGGGGAAATGAGTAAATTGTGGTACAGGGTACTATTTTTTTTTTGCTTACTAATTTTATTATGAGGAGCACTGCAGGCTTCCTGCTTGGGGAAAACAGATTTGATTTTCTGTTTGCATGTTTAGTAGAGTTAGTGCTGAAGAAACCTCATAGGTTGGCTAGAGCACAGGCACTGGCAGTGCATTTTTTGCCCTGCTGCCATGTCACTGTGTCACAAGCTGGACTCAGAGAAATTCCTTCTAAGATTAAGAAGGTATTTCAGGGAATATTTAGAGGTGTGATTTACAGTAGTTTCATATCTCAATATGAATTGCACTGGAATCTGGACAGACAACCAGCTCTTTCAAGACAGCTGCCTGCAGAAGACGCTATTACAACATCTTCTGCTAACATCTGCTGCTAACATCTTCCTACTAAGTGGCAGAGGTTGAGGTAATGGCCTTTTTGCCTTGAGGAAATTTCTGGCCAGGGGTAACTGCAGACACACAACACTTGCATCAGTGGTCTCCAACAAATTATGGTAAAGCTAACTTTTTGCAAGTAAAGGGCACCCCAGGATCTACCGTGCCCCACCCCCTCACCCTGCCCCTACATGCACCTGGATTATGGAGACCTCCAGACCCAGCTGGGTCGGGGCCCGACACCACATTCATTTGGCCATTGGGTGGGGGTGGCTCAGCACAGCTGCGGCACAGAAGTGGGACTGGGACCCAGCCTGGCCCAGCCAGGTCTGGGACTCTCTGTGGTCCAGGGGCACGTGGTGGGGGGGCTCCCGCCTGAAGCCCCAGGGGTCCAATCCCTTCCCCAACCTGTGCTTCGGGTGTAGCGGGCAGCCTGCAGCAGCAGCCACCTTGTCCTGAGCACAGGTGGTGGGGGGCACGGGCCCCTGGGGCTTCCATCAGGCTGAATCCAGTGGCAAGAGCCCCCCAGGTGTCTCTAGATGGTGGAGAATCCCAGCCCTGGCTGGGCCGGGGCCCAATGCCACATTTGTCTGACTGCTGGGCAGGCACAGGTCAGTGCAGCTGCAGCACAGAAGTAGGATCAGGCCCTGGCCTGGCCAGGTCTGGGAAGATCTGGCTGTCCAGGGGTGCATTGGGGGGAGCTCTCACAACTGGATGCAGCCCATGCCCTTCCCACCTGTGCTCGGGATGAGGCGGATGTTGCTGCTGCTGCTTCTGAGTCTTGCCTCGCCTTGCCCGCACATGGCCAGTTGGAGCAGGGTTTGAGGCAGAGCAGCAGCAGCCTCTGCCACCTCCACCCCCACAGAGATGCAGGAGAGCCATCCTCCCTGCCCTTGGAGGAGCTCCCCCGACTCCAATCCTCCCACCACCTGGCCAAACTGGGTCCCTACTTACTTTTCCCCGCTCCTGGCTGTACAGTCAGTTGCTCACAGCAGGGGCCTCCATCTGGCCCCCACCTCTTCCCTCCCCCATAGATTGACCTACTGGGGCTGGGAGAGGGGCAGGTGTCTACGCGTGCCCAGCTCCCCCCATCCCAGGATTGAGCAAAAGAGGCTCTGGGATCAACCTGTCGAGCAGGATCAATGGCTTGGTGACCACTGACTTACATCATTATAACTTATACTGATGCAATTTTCCCCTTGATTTTTCCTGGTGTGGTTCTATCCCAATTTAACAGATTTGTACCAGTGTAGGGGTGCACCCCCCATATCTGCTCTTTTTTTACACCAGTGTGGCTGTTTCTACATGAGATGCTCACTGTGCAGTACCCCGATATTACTGCGCAGTAGTGTTGCATGGCAAAAACCTTGATGCAACACTATTGCGCAGTACTATTAGGCTACTGTGTAGTAGCATCACAAAAAAAGGCATTCGTCAACACTACTGAGCAGTAACTCGGGTTACTAATCAGTCATTTAGTGCAGTCAGCGTCTTGTGTAGACGTAGCCTGTGAAGACCAATTATAACATTGTAGATGCTTTGTGTGTCCAGAGTCTCCATCTCCATTGTCTCTCAGCTGGGACTGCCAATGGCAGGACTGCTAATTAGTACTAATCAGTGTTTTTATTTCCGAGAAGGAACTAGACTGATCCCAAACACTCATCAGACAGCAATATCTTTAGTAACAGCTTAGGCTAGATTCAGACTGTTGCCATGGAGGAGAGAGAAGAGACACTTCTAAGTGTATTAGCAAACCACTTCAGATATCATTGCCAAATGTGGAGCCAGAAAGGTCTGTAGGCATTAGTAATGGTTGAAAAGATAGTGTGATGGATATCAACTCTATTCCTTTACCACATGGTATGCTGTAAAATCTGGTTTGTATTGAGGACCTGGAGTCAGCCCTTCGGAGGAAAAAAGCTCTCTTTTATCATGATAGTGGTTGAGACACATTACAGGTTTCCCTGTCTGGGCACAGAAAATGCCCATGCCCTCTAACTCACAGCACAAAACATGCATACATGTTTTGCACACATTCTAGGTCCCTTCCTCATTTGAAGGGGAACTTCCCTCCATCCCTTCCTCCAACACAAAAAATTAGAGAAAAACGTGTCAGGAGGTATGAAAAGAACAAAAAAGCTGAATTCTGAACTGGGAGCTCTTGTCTCTGATCCTGCCTATGGCCAACTCCATGAGCTGTCCAGCTTCCCCTCTAATAGTGTGTCATTCAGAGAGCCACTTTTCATCAAAACGAAAGCTTCTATGATCCTAATAGTTCCTTCTGGACTTGCAAGCTATGTTACTTCATCAGTATCCTGAGAAGAAACTATTCCAGAGATGGAATTCATGTCTATGCTGAGTTCCTGTGCAAAGATTATGCACCACAGAAGTCATATTTAAGGCCTGTTTTGAAGGCTATAGTGGGAGATAGGGTGAGGAGGAGGAAGAAGCATGAAACATTGAGTGCTAATAGACCCTGCTCCATGTCCAACCAGGGTTCTTGTCCCCATTTTACTTTGTAATATATATTAGGACTGTGCAAAGCTTCAGTCCCTGATTCGATTTGGTGAAGATTCATCCCGACTCGGTGGCCGAATCTCTGAATCTGAATTGAATCAGGAAATCCTTTAATCTCCCTGAATCAAACTGGAACCCTCCGAATCAATTTGGAGAGATTTGGAAAGATTCAGAGATTCAGACATAGACACGGCTTTAAATGTTTTTTCTACATACCTCAAAGTAGCAGGCAGCTCGTGATTGCTGCAATGCTGCAGTGCATGGAGTGTCCCACAGAAGTGGGGGGGTCCCCCGGTGCACTTGGCAACAGACCAAGAAGTGGACCAGAAGCACTTCTAGTCCACTTCTGGGTCTGCCGGGAAGCACACTGGGGGGCTCCCTGCACCCCCCTGGCTCGGTGACTGGTGCCTCCTGGGTCGGGTTGGGGGTGCCCGGGGTTCCCCCATGGCTGATCGTCAAGCCAGAGGTGGGCGCAGTGCGGGGGGGCCCTGCACTCCCTGGTGGACCTGGAAGTGGACCGGAAATACTTCTGGTCCACTTCTGGGTTCACCACTCAGTACACAGGGCACTCCCCCTGCACTCCTGTGGGATGCTCCATCCGCCACAGCATTGCAGCGATCATGAGCCATGCCTGGTACCTTGAGGTATGTAGAAAAAACATTTAAAGCTGTGTCTATGTCTGAATCGCTGATTCTCTGAAACAGCATCAAATCTTCAGATTCTGATTTGGCTGAATCAAATCAGGGATAGTGGTCCTAATCAACTAATCGAATCACTGTCCCTGATTCGAATACGGCCTGCTTCGTACACCCCTAATATATATGTCCCCATAATATTAGGAAAACGAGAGTGGACTGCCAATTCAGTCCTCACTGTCAGACTGGCAAGGCCTCAGTTGGAACTATTCCAATGTTACCTACCAATTAACCCTGATGCAAGGCTTTGATTTCCAGAAGCCTGCTGGAGCTCATAGAAATTCAATTTCTGACTGATAAAGGCGATTCAAAGGAGTTTCAACTTATCACAGTCATGGAAGAAACTCAGTCACTTAACAAGTACAGGTGGTACTTCAACAAACTTGTTCTCCATGATGCAGAGAGAACCTGCTGCAAGTTAAAAAAATTAATTTGCCAATCTATTACAGAATCTATTTATAACAAAAATGACAAAGGGAGAATTAGATTGAAAAATGACTCCAGACACCACTTAGTGAAAATTATTTCATGCCAGTGTGTGTTAAATTCAATATCTATTCTCTTTCTGCAATGTATTTTATTAAAATGAACAGTGTCTCAAACATGTATTTCTGCATTCAGTTACATGGACCTGTGCTTAATAAATCTATTAAGGCTGAAGGATACAAATTCCTTCAGGCTGTAAGTGAGTTCATGACATTGGACTTTCTTGGGTTTTTTTTTAAAGTTAACCGTATGAAATGAATCAGTAGCCTAAAAATAGTACTGACAAAAAGGCAGCAGGAGACTCACATCTGAATACTATGCATTCATAAGTCTGCAGCACGTATCATTATGATAACATCTGACTACCTCACCATCATTAACAGATGGCTTCCTCCAGACACTCTGGAGGTAGGAAGATATTATCCCTGTGTTACCAGATGAGGAAGGGAAGATGTGGGAGGAGCGGGGGCGGCATAAAGACAGTCTTGCTCAACTTACAAGTTCACAAATTGGGAAACTGGTTCCAAAATTATTAGGTTTTTTTAGAGCTTAAAGATTATATTGTGTTTTATTGGTATGATTTTTGAACTCTCCAACCCCAGAGCATGCATTAGGGCTGTGCGAGACTTTGGACAGAGCTTCGGATCCAGAGAAACTTCAGATGCTTCGGGGTCTGAAGCAGCATGTCTGAGTCGAAGCACTGGCTTTGTTAGGCTTCCTGAAGCGCTTTGGAGCTTCTGAAGCGCTTCAGAGCTGTCTCGGAGATCCGGCCACAGGGTATAATGGGGAATCAATGAAATATCTATAACTTTGTTGTTTTTTGTCCAACTTGGATGAAATGTGCAGGGATGATAGCTTCTGCTAAGAGCATGAAATGTGCCATGTTTAAAGAAGATTGGTGCAGGGGTTTGGGGGGAACTGTACCCCAAATTCTTGAAAGCCAAACTCATGTCACGGCTGTGTGTCACACCACAGGGGGGTAAAAACTGCAGGGGTGGTGGCCGCTGGTGAGGCCACAGAGCCTGCCAAGTTTCAAGAAGATCAGTGCAGGGGCTTGGGGGAACTGTACCCCAAATTCTTGAAAGCAAACCTCCAGTCACACCTATGTGTTACACCACAGGGGGGTCAAGACTGCAGGGGTGGTGGCTTTTACTGAGGCCATGAAGCCTGCCAAGTTTCAAGGAGATCAGTGTAGGTGTTTGGGGGTAACTGCCCCTCAAGCTGTAGACAAGCAAAACTCGTGACATGGGTGACACTGTGTGTGTTAAGGCGCAGCATGGTGAAAGCTGCAGGGATGGTGGCCCCTGCTGTGGCCACAATGCCTGCCAGCTGTCGAGGAGATCAGTGCAGTGGGGTTCTGGGGCCCTGTACCCCTAGCTGCTGACAGGCAAAACTTGTGCCATGGGTGCTTGTGGGACTGACTGGCTCTGTCTTGGGGCGTGGGAGACACTACTGCAGGCCTGGCTGCTAAGCTACTATTACCAGTTACCAATCAATCATGATTCACTCAGGAACCAGCTCAATACACAGGACCTAGCTAATGTAGCCAGTTAATTACCATCAATTAGCACCTACAAAGCCAGACTCAGGAGAGGAAATAATCATTACAGACAATCAACTGCCCCAAGACAGAATGCAATTCAACAAGGAAAAATGCAAAGTGCTGTACCTAGGGAGGAAAAATGTCCAGCATACCTACTGCCTAGGAAATGACCTGCTCGGCACCATGGAAGCGGAAAGGGATCTTGGAGTCCTAGTGGACTCCAAGATGAACATGAGTCGTCAGTGTGACGAAGTCATCAGGAAAGCTAATGGCATTTTATCGTGCATCAGCAGATGCATGACAAACAGAACCAAGGAGGTGATACTTCCCCTCTATCGGGCGCTGGTCAGACCGCAGTTGGAGTACTGCGTGCAATTTTGGGCGCCACACTTCAAGAGGGATGCGGATAACCTGGAGAGGGTCCAGAGAAGGGCCACACGTATGGTTAAGGGCTTGCAGACCAAGCCCTATGAGGAGAGACTAGGGCACCTGAACCTCTTCAGCCTCCGCAAAAGAAGGTTGAGAGGCGACCTTGTGGCTGCCTATAAGTTCATCACGGGGGCACAGAAGGGAATTGGTGACGTTTTACTCACCAAGGCGCCCCTGGGGGTTACAAGAAATAATGGCCACAAGCTAGCAGAGAGCAGATTTAGATTGGACATTAGGAAGAACTTCTTCACAGTTAGAGTGGCCAGGGTCTGGAACGGGCTCCCAAGGGAGGTGGTGCTCTCACCTACCCTGGGGGTCTTCAAGAGGAGGTTGGATATGCATCTAGCTGGGGTCATCTAGACCCAGCACTCTTGGTGTCATGGTCGCAGCAGGGGCCACCATCCCTGCAGCTTTCACCGTGCTGCGCCTTAACACACACAGTGTCACCCATGTCATGAGTTTTGCTTGTCCGCAGCTTGAGGGGCAGTTCCCCCCAAACACCTGCACTGGTCTCCTTGAAACTTGGCAGGCTTCATGGCCTCAGTAAAAGCCACCACCCCTGCAGTCTTGACCCCCCTGTGGTGTAACACATAGGTGTGACTGGAGGTTTGCTTTCAAGAATTTGGGGTACAGTTCCCCCAAGCCCCTGCACTGATCTTCTTGAAACTTGGCAGGCTCTGTGGCCTCACCAGCGGCCACCACCCCTGCAGTTTTTACCCCCCTGTGGTGTGACACACAGCCGTGACATGAGTTTGGCTTTCAAGAATTTGGGGTACAGTTTCCCCCAAACTCCTGCACCAATCTCCTTGAAACATGGCAAGTTTCATGCCCTCAGCAGGGGCTACCATTCTTGTAAGTTTCATCCAAATTAGACAAAAAACAACAAACTTATAGCTATTTCATTGATTCCCCATTATACCCTATGGTTGGATCTCCAAGGCGGCTCCGAAGCTTCAGAGCTGCTTTGGCCAGATCAAGGACAGAAACCCAGTCTGGAGCTCCAGATCAGATCACTGTCATCTGAAGTAGCCAGATCCAAAGCTGGATCGGATCGTTGCCGACTCGCACAGGCCTAGCATGCACGTGTATGAGAGAGAGGGGATGAGAGAGAGAGAGAGAGAGTCCCATATTCACATGGTAATGGTGACCTTGGCCTCAGTTTCAGGAACTCTTGCTGGTTGGCTGATGGTTCAGATCTTCCCCTTTCTCTCCAGCCCCTTTCCCCCTCCCATTCTAATTAAATTACATTTTTTACCTTCTAGCCCAGTAACTAATATGCCCCCCACCCCTATGCCAGCTATGCATCAATTCCTCCTCATGAGCAGCACCTGTGCTCTTTGTTCCTTAAGTGTACCTGTGTTCTTCCTGCAAATCCAGGGGATTATCATACTCCTCTTCCTACCCAGGCCTGGTATTGTGGGATGGAGGAAGTGGGATGGAGGAGGGAGGACCAGGGTGACATATCACTCAAAGGAGTGAAGGGGATGCAGAGGTGCCTTGAACTGCTGGGCTCTTTCTGCTTCTAGTCAAAAACTCTTGTATTTCCTGAAATAGGGGTGAGAACATTGCATGCCATCTGCAGAAGCTCTGATTGGTTGCTCTTCCCCAGTAGGTGGGGACACATGGAAGACAGCCAATCACCAGGGGTTCCTCCTTCCTTCTTCCCTCCCCTAAGAATGGAAATCATTGGGAGGCTGCAGATTCTGGAGTGATGGGGAGCCTGGCTCCAGAATGGGTTAAGATAGTGGCAACTAGCATAGGGTAGACTGAGTGATTGGCCCAAAGTCACTCAGGAAGACTGCTGCTGACCTGAGATGTGAAACTGGATTTCCTGAGGTCAAAGCTGGAGCCCTAATTTCTAAACTAGGGGTAACCAACCTACAGCATGTGTGCCACAGATGGCATGGGCAGCACAACAGAAGATGGATAAGAAGCAGAAAGCAGAGCAGGCAGGGAGCACAGGGCAGGGAATACAGGGCAAAGTGGCAGACTGGGCAGGGGAAGGGGATCCGAGTGGCACTTGGAGAAGGTGCAGGACTAAAATGTGGCACACCCACCAAAAAGGTTGGCACCTACTACTCTAGACTCTCCTTTCTACCCTTAAGATCGAGACCCTGTTTCAGCAAAGCTAGTGTAGGCAGGGGTAAGACACATCCTCCTGTCCCATCCAGACTTACAGTACTGTGGATATTTGAATCTTCAGGTCTTTGCCTCCTTTCAGGGCTCCACTAGGGGCAATAGGTTTTAACCTATCACACGTTCCTAAGAAGCCACACATCAGTGGCCTTCTCACCCATGCTTTCCTTGTAGCCTCTCCGCCAGGTCTCCACTTGTACATTATGCCAACCTTGTCCAGGAAATAAAGCTATTGTTGCTTTGCATCCCTGCAGCCTGGCTTTCCCATGTGCCTCTACCACCAGATATGTGTGCATTTTCCCCTTAGTTTCTCATTTCTTTGAGCTACTTAAAATGTCTTTTCCTAGAGAGAAGCTTATGTGAGTAATAGACTCCCAAAGGGAAGCTGTCACAGAAGCTGCAGCAGTAAACATTTTCCAAAGAGTCTGAAAAAGGAAACAAAGAAAAGACATGTTGCCTGATTTAAATAGGCCACCCTGACGTCACTCACTGAACACACATCTTAATTCCCTGCCTTCTCCTTTGCTATCATGCTATACTTATGTCTATAGCTGGGTTTATAGTAATCTTGTAAAACTTCCTGATGTAAATGAATATTGAAGGTGTTACCAATAGGTAGTGTTATATATTATTCAACGTTACATCTGGGTTTATTCGAAGTGCCACTGGGATAGCACTGGTTTGAAAACTCTTGGGAACAGTATGGGGCTTTACATTCTTATAGTGCCATAGACTCATTGCCTTTCCATCTCAGATCAGAATTTTCATGAGTTCTTTAAAGATAGGAGGAAATTAAGCAAATGGGGAATATAGTTTCATAGTTGGTAGGGTCGGAAGGGACCTGAGCAGATCATCAAGTCTGACCCCCTGCCATGGCAGGAAAAAGTACTGGGGTCAAACAACCCCAGCAAGGTGTTCGTCTAACCTCCTCTTAAAGACCCCCAGGGTAGGAGCCAGCACCACTTTTCTTGGAAGTTGGTTCCAGGTCCTAGCCACCCTGACTGTGAAGTAGCGCCTCCTGATGTCTAGTCTGAATCTACCCTCTGCCAGCTTGTGACCGTTATTTCTAGTCACTCCTGGTAGTGCTTGGGGGAACAGGGACTCCCCCAATGCCTGCTGGTCCCCTCTGACTAGTTTGTAACAGGCCACTAGATCCCTCTCCATGTTGTCCACATCCCTCCTGAAGTGCGGCGCCCAGAACTGGACTCAGTACTCCAACTGCGGCCTGACCAGTGCTGCATAGAGGGGGAGGATCACTTCCTTGGACCTGCTTGAGATGCCTCTGTGGATGCATGACAAGGTGTGGTTGGCCTTCCTGACCGCGTCCCCACACTGTTGGCCCATGTTCATTTTGGCATCAATAATGACTCCAAGATCCTTTTCTGTCTCTGCACCGACGAGAAGGGAGTTCCCCAGCCTGTAGGTATGCTGCTGGTTCTTCCTCCCCAGATGCAGCACCTTGCACTTGTCAGTATTGAACCCCATCCTGTTCTCATCTGCCCACCCCTGTAACCTGTCTAGGTCCAGTTGCAGCCTATTCATCCCTTCTAGCGTGCTCACATCCCCCCACATCTTAGTGTTGTCAGCAAATTTGAATAGGGTGCTTTTTACCCCCTCGTCCAAGTCACTGATGAAGATGTTGAACAGTGCAGGTCCGAGGACCAAGCCCTGGGGGACCCCACTGCCCACATCCCTCCAGGTCTATATGACTTGCTCAAGACCACGCAGTGAGTCAATGGTGGAGTAAAGATTTGAAGGCTGGGTTGTCTGGCTCTCAATCCTGT
Organism: Alligator sinensis; assembly: GCF_000455745.1. Classification (NCBI taxonomy): domain Eukaryota; kingdom Metazoa; phylum Chordata; order Crocodylia; family Alligatoridae; genus Alligator; species Alligator sinensis. The sequence goes on from NW_005842175.1 coordinate 1,986,773, forward strand.
GCTGGGCCTACTAAAGCAGACTTTTGTTTATTAGTCTTATAGATCTAGAATTACAGAAGTGACAAATGGTTCTGCATAGCTTCATATTTTTTTAGTGACTTTTGAGAATGTAGTTGATAGTTTGTGCTGGAGTGTTTCTGTAAGGCAACCAGGCAGCATATCTCAGTCGGTAAGGTTAAAGTCAAATACAGAGGGTTCAAGCTAGGACTCAAGAGCAAACTAAGCATCTTGTAATGAGCTGAGCCTCAGCTGAGGCAGATCCAGTTCCAGGCCCCAGCTGGAAGTAGCCAGGAAATGAGGCTGAGTCACCTCTCAGGAAGAGGGCCCCCACCCATATTGATTTATTATTTGTGAACTTGGCCAACTATATCTTATTTAGTTCTACCCTGCCTCCTCAGTGTATATGAAGGTATAGTCAGGTATAGACATCGCCCAGCTGGCCTATCACATTGGCTAGGATGGGCTTACAGCTGGGGGTCTTGGAAATTTACTAATTAACTCCATGTGTTCTAAGTGGTTCCAGAGCTTAACAGCCATCATGTTGTTAAAGCAGTCAGGAGCAGCCCAAGACACATTGTAAGTATGAGCACACATTGGAGAAGGCAGGCACTTACGGGTCTGACTGTAGTTGTAGTTCCAGAAATGAGAGCTTCCTGAAAGAACTGAGAACCACTGGACTGGAGAATGTAACACAACAAGGAGTCAAGACAGCACTGGAGGGGTGTTTAGGTTTGTCCATGGGGATCCCGTTTTCACCAGAGTAGCAAATTTCCAACTGAGCAGCCTCCCTTTGGAATCTTATTTTGCTGTAAGAGCATAATTGACAATCACCTATCATATAGTATAATATTATTCCTGTAATCCCATTGAAATACAACGGCAGTGCTGGATCCCATAAATCACCCTGATTTTAAGAAGGAGAGTTAAATGGGCATTGCATAATAAACCAACAAAGCACATTCATCATTCTGCTACCAACCGTAAATATGACAAGTACATCCATCGATTTAGCACCTTTCTTTCAGGTTTGCATACATGGACATTAGCAATTTAATGGACTTAGAAAGATGCACCTTTTAAGTATACAGTGAAGAGTAATCTTTTATTTATCATGGTATTTGGAATGAGGAGCCTGATTCAGCCTTTCATGGGTCTCCTCCTGCACTGAAAGTTGCACCATGCTAAAATATCTCACTTCATCAGGGCTCCACATGACAGGAAAAAAAAAATCACTTCTTCCAAAACTGTATCTATAGTGGCCCTTTCATTATCAATAGAGTGACTGTACCAATGGAAGTAACAATAGTAATGGAAATGGAAGGATGGTTTGTGGTTTAAATGATAGCCAGTAATTCAGATTATCTGGGTTCAGTTTCCATCTTTCCCAGAGATTCTGTCTGACCATGGGCAAAATCACTTCATCTCTCATCCCCATTTGTAAAATAAGGCAGTACAACTTCCTGCTCCCCATCTCTCATTGGTCTTATTTATTTAGATGACAATTTCTTCATGGTGGGGATAGTCTCTTACTAGGCACATGTACAGCACTTAACACAGTGCAATTCCAATCATTATTGGAGCCTCTACATGCTAGTTATATAAGCAATAATGATAATCTAGATGGGGTTCCAGAGGCTTTTTCAACCATCATGTTGTCTAGATGTGCTTAGAGCATATCTAGATGATGTAGTGGGAAAGGCTTGATGGATACCAGTGTTCTTGTGCACAAAAGCTCCTACCAGAGGTAGTGATGATGTAGGAAATTTCCCTGCAAAGGCTAATGGAGACAAGGTAAAATTATTCCAGCATTCAGCTGTTTCTCTCTGCCTGACCTCACTTCCCTGCTCCATTGTGCTTTTGCACAAATGAAGGGAGTGAGTCATGGCTTTTGTTTTCCTCCTCACAATAACTGATTCATATCTGGATTGTGGTCCATGTTTAGTTTATTGGAAGGTTTGTTTAGTTTATTGTGAAAGTCTATTAGTTCCTAGGACACCCATGTGCCCAAATTACCACACAGTTTGGCATGGCTAACAGTCCTAGAGTAGAATTAGGACTGGTATTACCAGGTTCAGGAGGTTAGTATTTTAGTGTATTAGCAGAGCCATATGCAGTGTCAGGCATGGAAGAACCTGGGCTGCAGCACATTCACACTGAGGTAGGTGCACCAGCAGAATTTGAAGAGTGCCTGTCTATTGTGGATACATCTATATGGTAAATTCACCGTCGCCAACAGCAGCATGCTTGGGCATTCTGCACTGCTATGGGCAGGCTGTCTGCTAAACTGGAATGACCCTCTGCATATTGGGGCACACTATATAGTACTTTTAACAGGTATTGCTAGTTAGCCCTCCTCTAAGCTAATTAGTGCACACTTGAGGCCACAGCAACACTGCTTCTGTGCTTTCATAAACCACATAGGCTAGGTACAGACATTCATAGTTTCATAGTAGCTAGGGTCAGGAGGGACCTGAACAGATCATCTAGCCTGACCCCCTGAAAACAGGCAGGAATGAATGCTGGGTTCATAAGACCCCAGACAGGTGATCATCCAACCTCCTCTTGAATTTGCCCAAGGTAGAGGCGAGGACCACTTCCCTGGGAAGTTGGTTCCAGATTTTGGCCACCCTAACTGTAAAATATTGCCTTCTGATCTCTAACCTAAACCTATTCTCCATCAGCTTATTAACATTGTTCCTCATCGCCCCAGGTGGTGCTGGGGAGAAAAGGGCTCTACCTATTTGCTGTTGATCTCCCCTGATGAGCTTGTAGGCAGCCACCAGGTCCCCCCTCAGCCTCCTCTTGCTGAGGCTGAACAGGTTCAGGTCCCTCAGTCTCTCCTCACAGGGCCTGTCCTGCTGCCCTCTCACCAAGCGGGTGGCCCTCCTCTGAACCCTCTCCAGACTGGCCACATCCCTTTTGAAGTGCGGCGCCCAGTACTGGACGCACTATTCCAGCTGCGGCCTGACCAAAGTCGTATAGAAGGGGTGTATCACCTCTCTGGACCAGCTTGAAATGCATCTCTGGATGCATGACAAGGTATGGCTGGCCTTGCTGGCTGCGGTCTGGCATTGGCGGCTCATGTTCATCTTGGAGTCAACAATGACTCCAAGATCCCATTCTGCCTCTGTGCTTTCAAGAAGGGAACTCCCCAGCCTGTATGTATGCTGTGGA
>NW_005842175.1:1990053-1991018 GCF_000455745.1 Alligator sinensis
TTCAAGTGTGTCCACCTTGCCCCACATCTTAGTGTCATCAGGAAACTTGGACAGCGTGCTTTCCACCTCCTCATCGAAGTCGCCGATGAAGATCTTAAACAGTGCGGGCTCAAGGACCGAGCCCTGGGGTACCTCACTGCTCACATCTTGCCAGGTTGAGTACGGCCCGTCCACCACTACTCTCTGGGTGCACCCCATCAGCCAATTTTTTACCCATCCAACTGTGCAGGCATCAATGCCACAGTCGCTTAATTTATTGATGAGGATGGGGTGAGAGACAGTGTCAAAGGCCTTCTTAAAGTCTAGAAAGACTACGTCCATGGTGACACCATCATCCAAGGATTTAGTTACTTGGTCATAAAAGGCAATCAGGTTGGTCAGGCAGGACCTGCCTTTGATGAACCCATGCTGCTTGCTCCTGAGCATGATCTTCTGTACTGGCCCCCCACAGATGTGCTCCTTGATGATTCTCTCCAAGATCTTCCCGAGCACCGAGGTGAGGCTTACAGGCCTATAGATACTTGGGTCCTCCTTCCTCCCTTTCTTGAAAATAGGGACCACATTAGCCAGTTTCCAATCCCCGGGTACCTGGCCAGATGACCACGAATGCTCATACAGCTGAGCCAAGGGCTCTGCGATGCCCCTGCCAGCTCCCTCAACACCCTTGGGTGGAGGGCATCTGGACCTGCAGATTTAAAAATGTCTAGCCGTTCCAGAAGATCCCTAACTACATTTGCACTGACCCAAGGCCTGACAGAGCTATCCCCAAGATTGTCCCTACCTCTGGTAGGTGGGATGTCCCGGTCCCTCTTCAAGAAAACAGAGGCAAAGAAATTGTTAAAAATATCAGCTTTCTTGTCTGGTGTAGCTGCAAGCTTACCGTTTGCATCTTGCAGGGGCCCTACATTGCCTGGTGCCCTCTTCTTGCTCCCAATGTACTTGAAAAAGGACTTTTTGTTGTCCTT
>NW_005842175.1:1991174-2025823 GCF_000455745.1 Alligator sinensis
TTGCTGAGCCAAGGGGGTTTCTGAGCACTCTTACCCCCCTTGCTTCTCTCAGGGACTGGTATCCTTTAGGCCTGGAGGATCGCCCCCTTAAGGTATGACCATCCCTCATGGACTCCCATCTCCTCTACCTTCTGGGCCCTCAGTGCCTCCCCCACTAGTCTCCTAAGAACATTGAAGTTGGCCCTTCTGAAGTCAAGGGCTTTAGCCTTGGTGTACCTGCGTTGGATAATGAAATCCAGCAGGTGATGATCGCTATTGCCCAGGTGGGTTAAGGACCTGCAGTCCCCTCACCAGGTCATCCCCCATGGCCAGGACCAGGTCCAGCAAGGCATTACCCCTAGTGGAACTGTGCAATTCCTGGGTAAGGTGAAGGTCCTGTAATACAGCCAGGGATCTATGCAAGTGGTTAGACCTTGCTGTCTGCTCCTCCCAGCAAATGTCTGGGTAGTTTAGGTCACCCATGACAATAACATCCCTTGACCTAACCACCTCCATTAGCTGATTGGAGAAGTCTGAAGCAGAATCAATCTAAGTTACGCAGTTTTCTGTAAGCAGTATAGTTTAAATTAGTAGAGAATAGAATACACATTTACCCTTCGGTGGTGGTGGGGCGGCTTGGGGAGGCACAAATATTAGACCAGGTTCTTCCATTTTGAAATCAATATGTGCGTGCTGAACTTCTGTTCTGTTATGAGTATAGACCAGTTTCTGATCATTTATACCAGTAAAAGTATAATATCTATATCTGACTTCAGTGATATAGAATATGTCTCCCTCTCATTCTGTCCGTCCTCCCAAATGTAGGCCTGGTAATCATGTTTTGTGGGAAGGCATGTATTGGGTAGCTTCAGATCTGTTCATGGCTCACTTCTAGAGAAGGTTCCAAAACTGACTGAAAGGCTTCCATCCTTTTTGTTTATTTGAATCCTTCGTTCTTGTTAAAGAGCAGCAGTATCTATTCCAGTGCTTGTTGAACCAAAATGTGCAGATGCTAATTTTAGACTTGGCATGTATGGAAACTTAAATTCAGGTTTCTGTAGACCTTGTACAGTCTCTGAAGTTTCAGCATTCAATTCTCTCCATAGCTCTTCACTCCAAGTGAGGGAGGGAGGAATGCAAAGATGTCATAAAAGGAGAAGTCACCAAAATGGTGAGCATTAGTAACATAGAATCATAGAAAATTAGGGTTAGAAGAGAATTTAGGAGGTCATTTGTCCAATCTTTTACTGAAAGCAGGGCCAGATCATTCCAGCCAAAGCTAGATCATCCCACCCAAGGCTTTGTCTAGCTATGTCTTAAAAACCTCCAAGGATGGAGATTCCACAACCTCTCTGGGTAACCTGTTCCAGTGCTTTACTACCCTCTCAGTGAGACAGTTTTTCCTAATATCTAACCTGAACTTCCCTTGCTGCAACTTGAAGCCGCTGCTCCTTGTTCTGTGATCTGCGACTACTGAGAACAGCCCAGGTCCTTTTCTGCAGAGCTGTCACTTAGCTAGTCAGTCCCCAACCTGTACTGGTGCATGGAATTGTTCCATGCTAAATGCAGGACTTTGCACTTGTTCTTATTGAACCTCATGAGATTTCTTTTGGTCCAATCCTCCAGTTTGTCTATGTCTTTCTGAATCCTAAACCTACCCTCCAGCATATTTCCCCACTTAGTTTGGTGTCATGAGCAAATGCTGTAAAGATCATGATAGGCATGGACCTAGCATGGTACACAGCATTCTAGCTTTAATTCACCCATATATTTAAACACGTGCTTAACCCAAAGCATGCTCAGAATCCCATGGAGGCCAGAAGGCTCAGTATATTGTAGGGTCAAGTCCAAGTCATCTCTTTGTTCATCTGAGGACCACACTGTGCTTCATAAACATGAAATAAGTTAGGCTGGGTCTATGCCTACAAATTGCATCAGCTGAAATTAATCGGTCTCTAAACTGTTTTTGTTAAACTAGGGTGATGACTTTGTGCGGGTATTGAAAGTGCCTTGTATCAATTCTGCTTAATTCAATTACCTGCTTGGGACTGGGCTGAATCACAGAATCATAGAATAGTTGGGCTGGAAGGGAACTCAGAAGGTCATCTAGTTCAACCCTGTGCTCAAGGTAGGATCATTGCTGATTAAATCATCCTAGGCAAATCCATCAGTGCAAGTCATAGTTTACCTTTATGTACACTAGAGGCTTGAACTGCTGCAGTTACATTGGCTGGTGGGTACTGATTGCTGATATAGGACTCATCTCAAGTCTAGACAAGGTCTGAGTCACAGCGATTTTTTATGACTTTTCTCAAAGTCATAACACTGAATCAGTGTCACGGGAACAGAACCTGTGAAGAAACATTATTAATATGTGTACCGACCTCATTCATTTGCTTCTACACTGACCCATTGTTCTCCCCACAAAAATCAACTTCCTCCTGATTTTCTTCCTATGTATAAGTTTCAGTGGTACTTGTGCAGTTCTGAAGCAACTCATTTCATAAGTGGATCCCAGACTAAGTTCTCCAGGGCAATGAGCATTACTAATTCAAAATGTCCATCTACAGCATTATAAAAATTATTATGTTAAAAAAAAACATGCTAAATGAATGTTCAGGTTGCAAAGTTAAACACTCAAAAATAGGAAATGCAAGTGTGCGGGCCGGCTCCCGATCTCGGGGGCGAGCCGGGCCCGTCTTTGTGCACACAGGCTGTGGCCAGCAGCCAGGGCACGCGGGGCCGGAGAAAACCGCGGCGCGGTATGGTACGCTCGAGCTAGAATCAGTCACAGAGGCGTAATGGTTGATTGAAAAGATTATTTACTTACACCCAAGGTGGTTGCGGTGTAGGCTGGTCAGCTTTCCAGGCACAGCTCTGCTTGAGTTCTCGGTGGAGGACTCTGATAGACTCGGTTCCTTGACCCCGGAGTGGTTTAGGCTCCGCGGGTTCAACAATTCTCTCTCACGGAGCAGCTGAATCTCTGTGGGTTCTATTCGGTTCCCAGGTCCCCCGGAACTGTTAAGACTCCGTGGGTTCGAAAATTGGGTCCATAGGATAGGGATATGTCTAGGGTTGCGGTCGGCGATGGGGAGAGGCTAGAGGTTATGGGCCCCGGAGTTGTTAAGGCTCTGAGGGTTCGGAAATTAGGTCCCCCGGAGTTGTTGAAGCTCCGTGGGTTCGACAAATTAAACCTCTGTTGCCCTCTTAAGGAAAAAACGTTTGCCTATATTAAGATTGGCCAATAATGTGGCGGAAATCTTAATACAAATGGCGGGAACTCCTTTGTACCGTGCATCACTATAATGCAAAAGAAATGCACCATGCAAAGAAGGCTACAAAACTGGCGGGAAAAAGCTCCTGCACGCGGGTTCTTAATTGCAACAGAACACTCCACCGTGCAAAAGAGCTGCAATTTAGCGGGAACACAATTTAGCGATGCCGAAGCGCACACAAACAAAAAAACCACAACTTTGGGTTGTGACAGCAAGAATTGCAGCTGTCCATGCAAACTTAATTTTGGCCCTCGGAACAGAAGCATGGTGGTATACTCTTTACTTACAAGATCCCATCCTATTTTTTCCATAGGACCCCTACAAATCTATGATGAAAAGGCAGCCTCTGCCAAGTTCCAATGAGAAAAAAACAGGCAGGAAATGACAATATTCAACAGCTTTTAAAGTAACCAAATCTGAATGGATTTTAATGGGGACAATGAAAGTGCCTCCCCAATGTTAGAATGAAAAATATTATATTGAATTTCAGGTTCCTGCTTTATGTCACAGGAGTGCTAGGACTCCACAAAAACCAGAAGACTTTTTTTTCCCCCTATAATGAAGTTAGACAACCTAAATATGAAGGTCATTGCCACTTCCTTTATGATGAATAATAAACAGAGTTAGGCCCAAATGGAAACCATGGACTGAAACAAAGCAGAACAGCAGAGGAGTTAAAATCTGGACTGTGTGCTTTGTGGCACAGACCAATCTCTAATAGTGAACAGCAAACAGTCTAGTTTCTTTTCCATGAGTGCTTAAGGAAAACCCAAATAATGACACCTCAGGAGTTCTGACTTCCAGAAAAACTGACCAATTCTTCCATATCTTAATTAGCTTCCATATGCTGAAAAAAAAGCAACTTGAATGAAGGGGATACTTCTGCTTAAATGATCTAATCCGAAAGAACTGGTTCCAAATGCCCGACCTGTCAGTGAGCGCATTATGTTGTGTCACATTCTAAGGCAATTCAACCCGACTTAATGATTCTTGACAAGATATAATAACCCAGTGCAACATTCTAGAAAAAAATAGCAGTCCTTTTGGGATAAAGAAGCCTGGCTGATGAAAATCTGATCAGAAGGGAAGGTGGAAGATATGAGCTAAATGAATGTGAGGCTTGTCAGCTAGCTCCGCAGACTATTTTCCTGAGATGCACAAGCCCATTTCTGATGGCTACAACATTTTGTAACTCACCGTAGAAAATTTTAATCTGAAAAAAACAGATAATTTCTTTCACTAGATTATAAATATATAGCAAACCTAGTTTGGAAAAGTCCTCTAAAACAGTCATCAGTAAAAAATCAACAGGTCTTGGCAGTGAGATTTATTAAACCAGTGGCTTTAAAACTGGATCTTGGACTGCTGGTTGTGTACAACGCCATTCTAGGTAACCGAGGAAGCTGGATTTTGAGGTAACACTGAAACAATTGATATTTCCTGTTATTGGAGATCAGTCAAGGGCTCTTCTATGATTTATAGAAGATAGCTTGACCATCACCCTGTGCAATTCCTTCATGTTTTTCTTATACTTGTAGGTATTTTATTGGTATATGGAGGCACAGCAGGGTGGTTTTGCACCCTGGGAAGCCATGGCCTTGATGGCAGTGGCATGGCCAGTCACTGCTGCAGCAGTGTCTATTTTTGCACCCCAATCTCTCCCCACCTCCTGCACCTCACCTCCCAGTTGTGCTACTATGTTAGGTCCCCTTTACACATTACAAGTATCATGCAATTAATTGGTGAATTGCACAATGACCTGGAGACCCGCTACATGTGCAAAGTTGCTACCACATGATAAAAAGCTCCAATCAGTTATAAAGTTAGACCTCAAAAATGTGTTCTAACTTAATAGCTGGCTGCTATCGAGCTTTAATTTGCATATGTAGCAGGGTCTTCTCTATGCCTGGGAGCCCCATCAGCTGACAGGGCTCCTAGCCACAGGGGTGCACCATGCCCAGCATGAAATCTCCAAGCCCTGGGGATTGTGGCTGCTGTGATCCCCAAGGCTCAGGGGTGCATGAAACCCCCAACCCACATGGGGCTGTTGGTCCCAGCTGCACTGCACATTCAGCTGAGACAGAGTCCTTCCAACTCATGGTGTTCTCAGCCCTGGCTCAGTATGAGGTGCAGCTGGGGCTGAGCGCCCTGTCAACTGTGGGGACTCTTGGGTCCAGTTGCACATGGTTCCCATGGCTGGGAGCCCCGTAAGTTAAGTGGGCTCCCAGATGTGGAAACCTGCTTTTGCCAGTGCAGGGGAAGCCCAGAATTGGGCTCTCCCTGTGCCAGCAATAAGGTGCAATTGGATCTAACATGTGATCCCACAATTGTGCCTCCTGCCATGTAAGTGTGGCATGGCAGGAGACATGTTCATGTGGATCATGCATTAGATCCAATCACAGCTTTACCTGCACTTGTAGAAGGGGCCTTATTGTAAACCTGAAAGTATTCATATTTGTGGATGAAACCAAAACTAGAAGGTTAACAGTCACTCCAGAAGACAAGATGTTGTGTGATCAGATCCAAAGGCAATAGGGCTGATGGCACAGACATTGAGAGTTTGGGAATAGGAGGGAGGTGCCACATGCCAAAACTGTTGTATTAGACTGTGGAATAATCTTCCAAGGGGAATAAAAGTTCCAGCATTTCAGACATTTCCAATTAGATTGTACAAGCACTGAAAAATTTACTGAAGTGAGTAGACTTCAAGTAGATATACTTTTAATGATAGCTTTGACATCATGCCTTGACATCATACCCTATTTTGCTCCTTGAGTTCTTTTTGGAAATATGAATATTGTGTAGCCAGCCTCTTGGTGGAGACAGAAGTACTGTAACAATTAACAGTGACCTGCTGCAGATAGATAAAAACTTAGACTGTGTGACTGCACTATCTGCCATTCTGCTAGAAGGATGGCATGAGGTTTCAGGCATGAGAACAATAGAGGCAGAATGTGGGGAGAACCAGGTTTCTATTAGGGACTGTGAAAGGAAGAAGACATTATGACTGAAGTACTCTCATAGCCTCATATTGTTGTTAAAACAAAGAAATAAAAAGGGCTACATCTCTGGAGTGCTTTAAAAACAACATCTTTCTTTCTCAGGGCTCTTAAGTGTTTTACCAATATCCCAGATTTACCTTTGAAAGGTGTATTATAATGGAGGGCTTTACATTAATAAAGACTTCAGAATTAGGCCCTCTATTTTAAAATAAAAAAAGCCATGGGGCTTAGAAATTATGAGAAAGGAAATACTCATAATGGAGATTCAGAGAAAATACATGATTTTTCAAGTATCTTACTATGTGTATGTCTGGTGCCTTACAGAAAAGGGACTAAATCTTGTTTGCTACTTTAACGCAAATAATAAATAACAGTAATAGTGACTAGAAATTTAGAGATGGTAGAATAACAGCAATATAGTTTCACAAATAAAAGTGACAAGTTTTATCTGTCATCATTTGTGAGTTCATTGTTGGTGAGTATTCAGACAGTCAGTGAGTATTTATGAAATTTTTCATCTGGCCTGAAAGTCTCATTAATTTTAGTTTAGGAGAATATTCATCCAAAAGTCAGAGTATCAGAACTGTGGCACTTTCTGTTCATGAACTATCTTTCTTATACTTCTGTTTAAAAACTTTTGTTTATTCAGTTAAGGAACAGACTGTGACTCAGATGGCCAATGCCAAACCATGAATAACACAGAGTCAAAATCTGCCATTCACAAATAATACCTAGGTTAAATTTGGTTGTGTGAAGTATTTGGCAAAGACTTATGATTTAGAAATCCAATAGGAGAGATCAAGACTGGGGCACAACCAAGTTCAGAGCAGAAGAACAGCTCACTTTGCAATAAATATAGGGGACCCTTCTATTGGCTTGAGGGAGCTTTAGATCAGACTTATAATTCCTTTCAACAGTTATTTTTTTTATGCTTACCTAGTCTGTGGATTATATAAAAGCATTGGCTAAATCTGATTATTCACTATGATTCAGATTCAACTCAAAATTATTCAACTTTGTCAAATGTCTTTTGGGATCAAGTAGGGGTTGAAATACCTTTTATGTAGTGAGTTATAGTTATTCTATTCTAATGTAAATTTTTATGTAACATTTGTATCCAAGCATTAGTATGTCAGATATATAATTTTCTAGATACAATCAGAGGTCAGGCTCTTGTAAAACCAATCTGAATTAGATTGATTAGTACAGGGAGGACTTCATGACAGGTATAGAGTATCTTAGAGATTATTTAAAGTCAGTATTAAAGATGGAGATAAACCTGTGGTGGTCAGCACACACGAGTCTATTTTTGTCTTTTTTCAGAAATGTGATCATAAATATCTTTATACTGCTTGGCAAGGTTCTTTGGGTAGATGCGATCTTTTTTATTAGACCGAGTAGTTGAAAAAAAGTTCTTTGTGAGCTTTTGGGTATAATCACCCTTCTTCAGGCACAGGGTCTCTGCTGTTCTGAGACTCCAAGACTCCTTTATACTGCTTGGGAGATGTCTTATTTTCCTATTTTGGACGTTGTTGCTAATGCAGATCTAAATCATAGGTAACAGTAAATGGTGGAATGCCTTGTAGAATTAGAAATTACAGGAGACCCTCGCCATATGCAGGGGATACGTTCTGGAGATCCTCGCAAATGGTGAAACCCACGAATAGGCACTGCGTTCATGAACACTGTCTGTGTTCATGAACGGCACGTGCCCCTGGCGCTGGTGACGATGGGAGCCCGGTGGCGGCAAATGCAGAGCTCCTGAGGGTTTCTTGTAAGTGTATTTAACATGTGGGTTCAGCATTCACCCAGTGGCAGCAAGCACAGAGCTCCCGAGGTTTTCTTGTGAGTGTATTTAAGATGTGGGTTCGGCATTCATGCTGTAACAAGGTGACTATTCACAGTGCGCAGGGAATATTCAGTGCACTGCAAATATTTGAAACAGCGGATGCTGCACCCGCGAATAGCAAGGGTTTCCTATATTTAGGTAAGATGTCTTACCCAAGCCTCAACCTAATGGTTTGAGGCAATTCTTTTTCTAAGAAATCCAGACCAAGACATTCCTGTTGGGATATGGAGACTTCTGGGAAATAAGATCTTAAAAAGAAAAGAATCTCTATTTTTGACACTGAGATGTTTTCATCCTCCTTTTTACCTATTGTAAGAATGCTCCTAAAAATGCTGCAAGACAGGATGTCTTCAACTTGTAAGAAATGCTATTTTCCAAACTCCTCTATATTCCACTGAACTTCATCCTTATAACTGGTTAAAAAGAATTCAGACATGTTAGTTTCAACAGACATGGTTTCCATTTTGTAGTGCTTTAATGTAACTTTTTTATTACTGTATTAGATAGCAAAGTGCTAGGCACTTTAGGATTAGGTTAGATCATTGTTCCATAAATTTGTCTTATTGAGGACTCAGTCCATTGCAAATCTGAAGTTTTAAAATGACAGAGATGGTGCAGTTAAATGGTTACTGCCCTGGAGTGGGGATTTAGGCATTCTGGTTTCTAATCTGAAATCTGCCACTGACTGACCCGCTCTGTAACCTTGGATGAGTTCCTGCAATCATAGATTTGGAAGGGACCTGGAAAGCCATTTGGTCCAGCTGCATGCAGGAATGTTACTCTTAAATTGTCGCTGACCTATGCTTAACTAGCCTTCTTTTGAAATCCTCCAGTGAAGGAGATTCTACAACTTCCCTGGACAATCTATCCCATTGCTTTACTGTCTTAACAGGAAGGAAGTTTTTCCTGAGATCTAATCTAAATCTAGTTTGCTTCACTTCACTGGTTTCTGTTTCCCCTCCTCCTCCTTGTCTATTCAGATTGTAAACTCTTTGGGGTAGTTCCTCTATCCCTCTCTCTTGGCTAGGTTTAGAATTTAAAATTACCTTTAATATTAGAAAAAAATGGTCTAAAATAAATAGGATGAAATCCAGTAAGGACAAGTGCAAAAGGAGTGTACTTAGGAAGGAGCAATTGAATGCACAATGCAAAATGGGAAATGTCTGGTTAGGCTACTGCATGGCAGAAAAGGATCTGGGGGATATAATGGATGAGCAGCTGAATGAGAGTTAACAGTGTAATATTATTACATAAGAGGCTAATAGCACAGAGGGATGTATTAATAGAAGAGTCATATGCAAGTCTTGGGAAGTGATTTGTTTCTATTCCAGTTTTGGGTAACTCATTTAAAAAAAAAATGAATAAATTGCAAAGAGGCCACTAGAAAGCAACAATATAAATTAGAGAGCTAGAAGACATGACATACAAGGAAAGGTTGGATAAATTAGGATTATTTAGTCTAGAGAAGAGTGAGTGGAGATTTGATAACCGTCTTCAGATACTAAAGGATCATTTTCTCTATTTGCACTGGGAATAGGACATGAAGAAATGGGTTTAAACTGCAAAGAAGATTAAGGTTAGACATCAGAAAGAATTTTCTGGTTGTGAGTATGGTTAAGTCTTGGAACAGATTACTTAGAGAGATGGTGGAAGTGCTGCGACTGGAAGTTTTTTAAAGTGCAGGTTAGACAAACATTTGTCTGGGTTGGTTTAGTAGGCTTGGGATATTGTTGTGTGATGATCCTGGAAATAAGCAAGAAACAAAGCTTTTTTTAATATCTGTCCGTCTTTCTGTCATTGGCCCAAATATGATTCTGCCTTGGGCAGGGGCTAAACCAGATAACCTCAAGTCTTTTCCAGCTCTATTTTATATTATTCTATGAGTTATCCAAGCAGTGAAAATAATCTAAATGACTTCTGAAAACATTAAAAACATGGAGAACCCAAAAATAGCCCCCCAAATGTTATCAAGACATGAAAAACTTCATCTTAAAAGATATAATTTTCCTAAGCAAGTTAGCACATAATAAGACCAATAGTCTTCCAAACCTTCCCATAGTCCTCCAGTGCCTTTCTACAGTTTCCATGTGTTCCCAGAAGGACAAACAAGCTGTCCCACAAATCACCGGAAAAGAATCATAGAGTGGCTCATCTTTTTTTAAGCACAAGGGACCATGGAATATGCCACAATTTTTTTTCAGTGTGGCTGCTCACACCATGATTAGGCTAATATGGCTGCTTAGCACTTGAATTAGTTCTGCAGTGAAGACATGCCCTATGGAGTTAACAAGTCATAATGTCAGGCCTGGGAATGAGACTCTTTGCAGATTGCTTTTAGACCTCACAGTGGGAGACAATCATTTTTAGCTGTGCAAGTTATTTGATGCCTGGTATACATTAAGACAATAGCATCAGTCCAATTCATAATAATGGGCAAATGCCCAGAAACTACCCCCCAAACACTGGCACTAATGGCAGACTATGTAGACAAGACTAGGGTTGAATGTTGCTAAGTAGTGTGTCCAATTTCAGTGTCCTTCTTTGGGAAGATTATGAACATTATGAAGAGGCTTCAAACTGCCCCTGGACATGCAATGTCTATTCTGTGTATAAAAAGAGGGTTTTGACCTCCATGTGCAGTCATATTGGCACCATTTACCAACATTAACCAGGATGGATATTTTGTTAGAAGTTGTCTTATGCCCCTTTAGAATTTCTACATTAAAACCACAAGAATATTAATTCATTGCCTTTAGATGGCATCAGCCATAAATGATTTACAAATATTAATAAATCCTAATGGAGTAGGATAATACTCCTGGCTTCATTTTATAGCTGTGAAGACAAGGCAAGTAACTTACCCAAAGTAACACAAGCAAGTCTGTGGGAAATCCAGGGGGAGACAGACTTCCTGACATCTGGTCCTGTTTGCACTTCAATCAATGGCCTGCCCACCCTGAAAACATTGGGACTGCATGCAGAACTCATTAACTAACTCCTCCCACCTTTTTCATGTAGGTAATGGCAATGTTTAGGGACTTCTACATTTTGGGCCTGATGCTAAGCCCACCAATATAATTGGAAGCAGGCTCCTGTGGACACTGGAGTTGTCTATCCCTTGGTGGGGGCCTATCCCAGGAGTCATGGGTCTGAACATGCCCCACCTACTGAAGACTGCTGATGCATTCAAGAGCTGGAAGTTCGGAGACCAAGGGCTGGAGAGTGGGTGCTGGGAACAAACTTTGGGCAACTTCACTAGTAAATATCTGACTCTGGAACATCTCAGCACACTTGGGTGGGCAAGGCAGGCTCAGTCCCATGTAACCAAGGGTGTGCTGCCTCAGTACGACAGACAAGACCTAAAGGACTTTGGATCAAGCCCTTACACCAGCAAAACTAACACAACTACACAAATACAGTTTATGATTTCCTTTCTCTCTATTTACCCCCATGAAGAGGTGAGCTGAATGCAGCAGCAAGGAAACAAGGAGGGTCAAGTTTATAAATGACTATGGGAAGTATGGTTTCCATGGCTGCCAGCAATTACCGTGCAGACTCAGATGAGTGGAGATTACAGCCCAGGGCTGCTATTTTGCGCACCAGCGAGACACAATAACAAACGACAAACTTAATTCACTGCTGCAGCAAGGAGGAGTCAGCTCACTCCATGAACCTAGGGATTATCTGATAGGATAGACAGCTCTGAGTGGATTTTTTCTTCCCTGGCTAGGCTGACTCTGGTTAGTGCATATTCTTCAGTCATCATCAGAATTCTACCTATGTGATCTTAAATCTATTAGCCAGCCACCCACCTTCTCTGTGTCTGTACTTGGGAGGTATTAAGCAAATTAAAAAATCTGGCCCTTGGAAGGGACTGAGACATTAGCTTTCTTTTTAACCAAGAAGTCTGCTGAGCTCTTTGCTTACTGACATGTGGAATAAATAATAGCCTAGTTAGACACTGGGTGGCAGCTGGCATTCCACATGGGTAGGGAACACACACCTCTCACCAGAACATTTCCACATGCTGCCTGCCATTAATAAAGACATCCGGCACTTTATTTATAATATTGCAATCCCAAATTGTGGAGTCATTTATTACTATTACTGATCAATTAATAACAGTTTACCATCTGTGCTAGCTTGACTTGGTATCACTGTTTAAACCACAGTAAAGGTTATACAATTAGTTAATGCTTGGTGATTAATATGGCTAGTGGCAAGGCTTTTCGAGGGCATACCCAGTTATCTTCACCCCATCTGCATGCCACTGAGGTGAGAGAAGCAGTTCACTGGAGAAAGGGAAACTTTATAGTCTGCTTAGGGCCAAACAGTCTTGACAGTAAAATACATAACTAAACTGCCCAGCGCTTACGCAGTGCTTTAGAACTGCAAACTTATTACATCCTTGCAAGGTGAATAAGTAAATATTATCTATCAGTTGACACAGGAGATGGATGCCATGCCCAAAAACACTCAATAAGGTCTGCCCCACCACCCACGGAAAGACTCCCATTGATCCCATAATCATATGTTAAGTCCATGGCTGAATTTGAATGAGAAATCCCTAACTTCCCCAGTATTGAGCTTGGTTGCATTTCTGTCTCCTTTGTAATCAGGAAAGGGATTTTCTTCTAGGAAGCTTTCCATGTTACACCCTAACTAGATCAAACCCTTCCGACACTACATGAAATCTTAGATTACAAGGTGAGAAGAAGCTATTGTGTTCAGTGAATCTGACTTCCTGCCTAAGCCAGGCCAGAGGACTTCCCTGAATTAATTCCTGTTTGAACTAGAGCACTTTTAGAAAATCATCTAATCTTGTTTAAAATGTGCTAGAGCCCCCCCATGTAAAATGTGCTAGAGCTCCCCATGTAGTGTGGGGCAGTGGGGGGCAGCAGGGATCGCCCCCCGCCTGGCAGCACCTGGTAAGCCAGGCCTTTTTTCCCCCCAGTAGCTAGGAGCTGGGGTAGCCATTGCCAGGCTGGGAGAGGGGCGGGGATGGGCCTGACCTGGTTGATTCAGAGATTCGGCAGCAGCCAAATCTCTGAATCAGATTCGGCCTAATCGAATTGGGACAGTGATTCGAATCACCGAATTGAATCACTCTCCCCCGAACTGGCTGAATCTGAAGCGAATACTAGCTGCTTCACACAGGCCTAGTAGTTACCCTTTGTGTAAAAATCATGTGCCTGATATTTAGCTTAAATTTGTCTACACTGGATTTCCAGTTATTGGATCTTGTTAGTTAGACTGAATTGCCTTCTGTTATCAGATTATTGTTTCCATGTATGTACTTGCAGGTTGCTATCTAGTCACCCCTTTCCCACTCCTTGGCAAGCCAGATAGATTGGGCTCCTTGAGTTTCTTACTGTAAGGAAAATTTTCTAATCCTTCAATCATTCCCTGAATCCTTTTCAGTTTATCTATCTCCTGCGGATCCCAGAACTGGACACAGTATTCTAGAAATGATCAATCTCTGATAAATATGGAGATCAGCATGAGGAAATGATCTCTGATAAATGCCCTACCTCTTTGGGATTCAACTCTTTATGCATCCATGGATTGCATTAGTCTTTGCAATGTCTCACAGCCCCACGATGGGCACTTGTATTCCGTTGATTACCCATTATGATCCCAAGTCCTTCTCTCACAGCCACTACTTCCAAAGAGAATAATTGTGGTCTCCATTCTCCTCCTAGAAGTGTGGTCTCCACATATTATTCCTAGATATATGACTTTACATGTGACTATATAATAAGGGACATTTGCTTGCACCCAGCTTACCGAGCCTCCCAGATCACTGTATTAGTGCCCCGTCCACTTTATTACATACCACTCCTTTAGCTTGTGTGTCACCTGTAAATATTATCACTGTTTGCAGGATTGCTTCCAGGTCACTGATAAATAACAGAGTTCCAACTACCAATCCCTGTGGCCCCCACTAGAAGCATACTGGCTTGATGATAATTCCCCATTTGCAATTGCATTTCTAGCCCTATCAGTTTTTAGTCTATTTAATACATGCCATGTGGATTTTGTATCATTCTGTTTTCTTAATCAAAATGCCATGTGGTACCAGTCAAATGCCTTCCAAAAGTCTAAGTATATCACATCAGTGCTGTTACCTTTATCAACCACACTTGAAATCTGTTAGAAAAGATATCAAAGTAGTTTGACAGCATTTATGTTCCATAAATGCACGTTGATTGACATACATTACACTCCCCATATTAGGTATTCAATTTTTTTTTTTTTACCCAGGATCAATGTCAAGATGACAGACCTATGCTGTAATTACCTGGGTCATGTCCTTTAGCCTTTTAAAATATGTTAGCAACATTATCTTTCTTCTAGTCTTTTGGAAGTTTCCCAGTCCTCCAAGAGTTATCAAAAAATAACATTAATGGTCCAGAGAACTGCAACCAGTGGAGCAGGGGCTATATGATCTCCCAGTCCCCCTTGCCATCACCTGCTGGACCCAAAGGGAGCTGCTGACCCTGTCTTGACATCAACATATTTACTCAGTTATGACAGTTGGCTTCTGGCTGTTGTGGTTCAGTTGCCACTTTATTGGTGGTTTTTTTGTCCTCACCCTCTCCTGACACTGCAGAGGAAGTGCAGAGTTATGCAATGGCATCTCATTGTCCACATGCCAGCGTGGGTTTCAGAGGTGCTGAGCACTCACATCTCCCTTGGAGCCACAGGTTCTTAGTGCCCTGGAAAATCAGGCGGTAAGCTTCTCAGCTTTCTCCTCTCCCCCCACCTCTGGTTTCCTTTCTTTACTTCCCTTCCTTTCAGTTTCCCTCTTTTACTTCCTTTTCTCCTCCTGCTCTTACACATATAATCTCTTTACCTTTATGCTCCTCAGTAAGGACCTGATCCAAAACCCATTGAAATCAGTGGAAAGACTCCTGTTGACATCAGTGGGCTTGGAATCAAATTTTAAGTCCATACCTGAATTTGAATGAAAAATCCTGACTTCTGACCTAGACCTCAATTAAATCCTTTCATTTCCTTTTCAGTAATGAAGGGGGGTTTCACTTTTAATTCCAGAGAGCTTCCAATTCCAACCCTTGCCCCCTCAAACCCTTTCACAACTTAAAATCTGTTGAGGTGCATGTGTATATCTCTTGTAACTATGCATGGCCTAGTGGATGGAGCACCACCTTGGACACTAGGAGATCTATATTCTAATTTCAGATGTGTTACTTGTCAAACAGAGGGGTGGTCAATCCCCAGCCTGCAGGCCAGAATGTAGTTGTTTCACCCAGCACTCAAGGCTCCCTGCAGGTCCTAAAATTTGGCAGTGGGAGAGCAGTGGCGACATTAATTGCCGCTCCACCGGTGCCAAATTTCTGGACCCAGGGGGAACCCCATGAGCCAGACAGCATGGGCCTGCATGTTAGATTGGGCATGCAGGGCAGAGTGGAGGTGGCACGGGGCATACAGGGATGGGGCTACACAGGGCCAATCTAGGGGTACTGGAAATGGCATGGAGCTGATCTAGGCACACAGGGGCCAGCCAAAGATGGAATGGGGCCCAATCTTGCAGTGTGGGTCCTGACCCGGCAGTGTGGGGCTGGCTGGAGGTGCATGGAGCTTAATTTAGTAGTGCAGGGATGGGGTGGATTGGGGCCCAATCCTGGCATGCAGGTCTGGTCTGACTCATGGACTGGCCCTGTGCCACTCATCTGGCTTGTGAGACCAAAAGGCTGAGAACCACTGATCTAATAGGTGGCCTTGAGCAAGTCACTTCTTCACCCTGTGTTTCAGTTTCCCAACCTGAAAAATGGGAAGTGGCCGCCTGGATAAAGGGCCTTGAGATCTATGGATCAAAGCACTGAGTACTACATTACCTTTGTCATCCTTTCACGGGCTTGTGTCCATTTGTTATGTTATGTCTTTATTTGGGTCTTGGTCCTGCCATTGGATCCACACAGAGTCCTACCCAGACACAAGGACTAACTCATGAAGACCTGAACATACAATCTAAATTCTGGCTTGTAAACTCTGGCCATGAGCTTCCTGTGATCTGAAGTGACATTGTGGTGCCCATGGCAATGGGATGGGCACTTTTTAACATATAGCTGCAAATGAACATAATTAAATATGAGCTCTAGAGTGAAGCAAGCATGCCTGTGCTCTGTAAAACATCAGTAATGAACAACATCAATTGCCTGAGTATGATAAACAAAAAGCCTAACCCCATTTCCATGAACATATTTGTTAACACACACACACACAGAGCTCAGTCATATTCAGGAGGATGTTCCCGTGTTAAGCAGAGCTAAAGAAGCCAGTTTTAAAATCTAACTTGTTGTGCATGTATTTCAGTGCCTTCCCTCTAATTCTAGCCCTTGTGGAAGAATGTTGCTATAAATACAGGGTGACATAACTACTTGCATAACTACACTGACTTCATTACAAAATCAGGCAAGGAAGGGAGTGCTTTAAGAAGAGTTTCAAGATGCCATTGCTTCTTGCTGCTGAAAGTGAGAGGCAGTGAGGAGGGGTGAAGAATGATGCACACACAAAAATCAAGACTGAAATAAGCCGTCCTAGAGTTTTTCCTTGTGGGCTATTGACAAGGGACACAGCTAGAGCAGTAATGTGTGGCAATCATTCTATTAGGTCAATGAGATGGAAGAGACATTAAGCACTTGAGGAAATTTATGAGGGTCTGTGGAAGATGGCAAGCCTGGCTTACATTTGGATATAATTTTGCACACGAGTAGTATTCCTCTAACACAGGCCATGCAGAATAGCAATAAGGGGACACTAGAACCAAATTTGGGATTATTTTATTAGTGTATCTGGTTATCCTGTGTGCACTAGCACTGGGGATCCTGTTACACCTCACTGCCTCCAAGTTATTACTCCAAGCTTATGAGAGGAGCACATTTCCCTCCTGGGGGACTTCAGATAATTGTTGATTTGCAGAGTGGAGATGGATGGCAATATAAAGGTGTGCATGCACACACTCACAAAATGTCAGACCTCACTCTGTCTGCTTTAATGTAGATGCTTCAAGAAAAGGCCGAATCATTGATTTCCCTATCCAGGATGAACCCTGAAGAATAGGAAGCGCTGGCTCACAGTTTGTTTCTCTGTCTTTCTGATAGCAAATAAATGAAGCAGTACAAAGAGCAGCACTAAAGTCACTCATCGACCATAAAGTACCCACCCTAGCATGCAGTGTATATAGTGAGGATAATGCTATAATGTACCCTGGGGAAGGCGGTATATTAACGTTAACTCTTGGTTGCCTATGTTCAGTTTTGCCTATGCTGAGATGAGAGACAGTTAATAACTAACCTGGCTGGTCAGTGGGTACTTTGGTTACCTGAGCTGTTGAAGAGCCTCATGATTCCAATACTTAAGCTGATCTGACATTATATTCAGTGAATAGAAGGAAGTGATATACAAGCATGTTCATAGAAACAACAGTGCCTGGCACTTAATATATAGCTTCCTGTTATCTGTTGTTCTCAAGGCACCTGACAATGTAGACTGAGGGACAAAGGCTTGGAGATGGTGAGAAAAATGTGAAAATCCTTTTCCCATCCACATACTATTACAGTTTTAGGGAGAAAATATTCCCCAGTATTTCTTTAAAGCAGAGAAAAACAGAAAGGAAAGCAGGAAAGAAAAGCTTATTTCTTAGGTAGCTGTAACTTCAGAGGTAAGGGCTGCTGCACTCCCTTGATGGGAGAACCCTTTCACTAGTAATGGAAGCTACTGTTTCACTCTGATATAATTAGGCCTGGGATAATCAAAATGAATCTATTTGAATGTTAAGAAATTAAGAGTAACAAACCATTGCTTGCCAGTCCCAAACTTTCCTGACCAGGTGCTGGTTTGGTTCCCAAAGCAAGGAAAAACAACTTTAAAGTTGGTTTAATTTGCATTGGCTGGAACAGCCCCCTTAGGATCAGAGTATTCCCATTAGGCCCCTACAAAGTTGCCTAAAGCAAAAGGAATAGCTAGTAGGGCTGTGCGAAGCTTTGGTCCCCGATTTGATTCGGTGGAGATTCGGCCCAATTTGGTGGTTGAAACTCCAAATCTGAATTGAATCAGAGGACCCTTTAATCTCTCCTGGCTCACCAACTGGTGTCTCCTCGGTCTGGGAGGGTACCTGGGGTCCCCCTGTGGCTGACTGCCAAGCCAGGGGGCCCCTGCACTCCCTGGCAGACCCAGAAGTGGACTGGAAGTACTTTCGGTTCACTTTCACGTTCACCGCCAAGCACATGGAGGGCCACCCCCCTCACCCCATACTTCTGTGGGATGCTCCTTTCGCCCCAGCATCTCAGTGTTCACAAGCTGCACTGCTACCTCCAGGTATGTAGAAAAAACTTTTAAAGCTGTGTCTATGTCTGAATTACTGATTCTCTGAATCAGCATCGAATCTTCAGATTCGGATTCAGCTGAATCGAATCAGGGACAGTGATCTGAATCAACGAATCGAATCACTGTCCCTGATTCAGGCCGAATCCAAATCGAACAGGGCCCGCTTCACACACCCCTAATAGCTACACCAAAGAGGCTGAGCATACTGCAGGCATGGAGACTACAAAGTAAATGTGCCCAGCATAGACTTCAAGCAAGAAAGCTCTATGAACAGCAGTCTAGGCCCAGAAGCCTGGAGTTTAGTGCAAGCAAACTTCCCAGATATTTTACAACCTGCACTGGGCTCCATGTTCCTAGGGCTTGACTATTATCAGGACTTGAGCTAGCCTGTTTAAAAGTGAATTCAGATATCTCTACAGTACACTACAGTTGTATACCCAAAAAGACTAGGATCTACTGCTGTAGAGGTGCCTCTGCCAGCTTTATGACACCCTGAGACTCCCTTGTGTGAGGGCACTGCCGAGGAGAGCAGCTCTTCACTGCAATAGAACAAATGTGACTGAGGACCAAGGGACTGTTCCTCAAATTTCTCGGCTCCAGGGAGTTATAGCCACTTGCATATTCAAGTTTACAAAGTGCTTTGAAAATTTAAAGTGCTATGTAAATGCTAAATTTTTATCAACATCAGCATTGCCATCCATGTAGTCCTTGCTGCAGAAACCCTGTTTATTGATGTATGCATGCCTCTGCCTGCCAAATCCCTCAGCTCCAGCGTGGAGGAGGAAGATCCAGAGGACATGAATTATTTCTACCGTTCACTTACTTATGTCTCCTTTTTGGTATTCTGGTGATCACAATAAGAAATGGATTTGTCACCTCCTTCATATGAACAGCCTGAAAAAAATTACTTCGAAAAATTATGAAAAATATGGTGACAGCATCACTTTAATTACAAAATGTCAGTGCTGCACACCAGGCAGGAATGAGAAGGACAGCCAGGTTCAAGTGTAAGTGCCTTTCCTCTTCTCCATGCTGTTTATCGGTAGGTAGGAGAGGATGCCAGTAACTTGTCAGGAAATTCCATGTTTCCACAAACCCCAAAGTGCTTTGATTTCCATAATGATATTGTTTTCTTCGTTCAATTATTGATAGTGTTCTTAGAGGAACGTGGACTTTAAAAATACATTAAGCTGTGTTGCTCTTCCTTAAAAGAGGACCCCACAGCAAAGCTTTATCTTGTAGTTGTCTGTGGTCCTAGTCTGCATCAGTGAAGTTAAGGAAGACTTTTCTTGTATTTGAGGCACTAGACAGGAACACCCGTGATTTTGGTTCAGTTCCTGGTTCTACCACAGACATCCTACGTGATCACAGGAAGGTTGCTTTACTCTGTGTGCCTCAGTTGGTCTGTAGTTGTTGTCTTGCTTATTGTGCTTGTTACTTGTTTTTTTACTGCATATAATGTATTATAAAATGGGGCCCCAATCTCATCCATGGGCTTTCAGTTCTCCTGAATATACACAAACATGTTGGGAGCTTTGGCTTCCTAAAGGATTAGGGCTGGAAGAGCAGCTTGTGGGGGTTTGGTGTTCCTCTTTCAGGGACCCTGTGACAATATCCTTCACTATGTGATGATGTTGCAATACTATCACATTCTGATACAGTGTCATAGTGTCTCAGTGGATGTAGTATCAGACTTCATGATCTCATTTAAATTAGTTTATTGAACTTCTGTCCCAGATCCCCTCCAGATTCAAGTTAACTCACAGTACCCCAGTATCCCAGGATGCTTTGCACCTCCCCAGTAAACCTCCCCTCACAGGGTGGGTAGGCTAGCCTTAGTCCAAGCCATCTGCTCCAGCTGAGCAGGGAAGCATGCTCTAGTGCCCCCCAGCTTCTGGTTTTGTCTACTGCAGGCACATGGCTGCATTTCTGGAATCAAAAGTGAATGTCTGTGCAGCTGTTTATTGGTTTAATCTATGCATTTTAGACAAATCTGCAAAGATTGAATCTACTCAGCCTTGGGCTTTTTGACTGTGTGTACTTACCAATTACATTTCATCTAATGAGCGTGATATATTTTATGGAGTGGCTTAAGTGTTCTCTCCATTGCATCAGTGGGGAAACTGAGGCACAAAGCAATTCAGTATTTTATCCAAGGTGATGCAATGAGTCAGCAGCAGAAGTGGGGCCATAGTACTGGTCTCCTGAGTTGTAGTCCTTTACTCTGACTGCTGAGCAATGCTGCCCCCGAAAGGAAGTTGGAATTCACCACCTGGGTATTTAAATATACATTGCAAAACTTATGTATTACAAACAACAGCATCCAGAGTCCCCAAAGCAATCAGTTACATGTCGCTGAATATTGTCTCAGAAGCAATTTAATGCTGATTACTTTTACGTTGTGCATGATAGCTGCATGCAGCTGCAGAGCATCTCATGACATCAGCCTTGCGCTTACTAGAGGAATGATGGATGGCCAAGACAAAGAACCCAAAATAATCTGTGCCACGTTACAGCCAAAAAGTAAATTGATGACTCCTAAAGATGATAATTTTTGTTTACAAAAAGGACCAATCCCTTACTATAATTGCTGTCTCTGACTATAAGGTCTCCATGGAACAATCTGTGAAGTGTGGCTGCCCTGGTAGGTTTAAAACACGTCAGTAGGTGGTGCTGTTGTCTGAATAAGAAAAAGAAATGAAAAATATGCTAAGTAATGATGGCTAAGGAAGTAACAGGCCATCAGGCTAATGTACATTCCCTCATTATGAACCTGTCTAATATATTTAGTGAGATCATAGAACTTGAACTTGGAATTTTCATTCAGAACATGCTGATAATATTTGCTCCCAAATGTGTTGTTTTTATTTTTCTTTTTTAATTCAATGAGTTCAAACACTGGAGCATACATTGAGGGAATGATAGCCCTTGTTTAGTCAACTAAATAAGTGAGCTGATTGTCAAGATACACTGAATTCTTGATGGCTCTCTGAGTTCAGCATTTGTGGAAAAAAATAAGAATCATACTGCTTATTCAGGTGCCTCAGTGTGCCTAAGAAACCTACCTTTAGGCATGCACGTATGAAATTCTCATCCTGCTACATTTTAGTGGGTATTCAAGAGCTTAGAGTTTGCTGAAAATGCAGGTTTTTGGTTAAAATAAGTTTTTGTAGAACCTTCAGTTAATAAAAAGTTTGTGTTTAAGGGGCACCATCAATTTAATCACATTTCTGTCTGAAATTGATGCAAAATCCTGGTCCTTCCATGAACTCCATTTGATCAAGACCCCTTCAACCCTATAGAACCTGACAAAGTCCCTGGGGCTCCATATGCGTGCATTGATTTCAAATGAGTTATGCAGATTTACTGCAGCTGAGAGTCTGGGCTGTGGTTTCTTTACCTGATACATTGCTGCAGAAACAATGCTTCTCGCCGTCTAGCTTTATGAAGCGGTGTAGCCTAGGAGACAAAGCCCCAAACTGGGATTCAGAAGACCTGGGTTTTATTTCTAACTCTGCCACTCTCCTGTTACTTAACTTTGGGTAAGTCGCTGTCTGCATCTCAGTTTCCCCAACTGTAGAATACAGATCTAAATAGTGAGCTTCCTCATAAAAAGTGCTCTGAGATCTGCTGATAAAAAGTGCTATTTAGAGCTTGCCGTTATTACACTAAACAAAAAGATAGCTCAGTGATACATGTTCATTAATGCACCATAATGACAGGTACTAACTTAAAGCGCCGTAATTGGCACTATTGTGCATTATCACAGATGAATGCTTTTTAAGTGACGCTAATGCTCATTAGACTGAATCTACTGCACATTAGCGCATTAGCACAGTTTTTGCTAGCCATGCTAATGAGCAGTAGAAACAGTCTTCTGTGCATTAAGTATCTCGTGTAGATGCGCCCTGTCTCCCCCACGTGGGTTAGTAACATGAAGGAACTCCATGCTTGTAAACCTAAACAGGCTCTTCTTTAAAAGAATTATTTGTAGAGATGCTGTAAGCACAGAAGCACTCTATCTATCCTGGTACATACAGACTCTCCTTCTTCTGCTGCCTCCAAACTCATCTGTTCTCTTACCCTGTAAGCTGATGCATTATGCAGCTAAACTTCCTCACAAAAGGAGAAGGGCTTCCCCAAATAATGTCCACCTCAATACTAGGAAGGGGAACCAGAGAGGCAGCTACTATAGCAGACTAAACTGAAGAGTCTTCTCTTACAAAGAGCCTCCCACAGCCTGGCCCAGCCTGACTTCTCTCAGAGACTGGCCCTTACAGTCCCTGCATGGAAGGCAGGCTCCTGTATTGTGACTCTCCATGGGAATATTAACCCTCTCTCTGTCCACCACTGAATGAGGCAAATAGAACAGGGTGCAGCTGAAGGAGCGGGGCAACTCTAATTCACACAAAGAAGGCTGGAGAAAGTCTGGATCTCGACCATGTGCAATGGGATTGTTGTGTTCTGGTGCTACAATGCAGGCACAACACAGCACTCCTGTCTAATGTAATAGTATAGTATCCCAAATATTGATGCCGCTGGACTCCTAGTTGGGAGAGGAACTGCTCTTTATCAGGGTTCTGAATGCTTACTGTAAGGATGTGCCTGATTGGTGGAGGTCTTTCAACATCATCGCAACATAAATGTTAAATAAAAAGATATGGAAAGGACACTGCTTCTGTGCTGGTCTCTGCATGAAAGTTAGCATTGTGACATCCTATGAGTGGAATGGGGGTCGGGGGTGTGGGGAGAAAGAGGTGATGGGATAACACACATTCTAGCTCATAGTTCATGGGCACATAGATGGGGAGTTATGCTGATTTATACCAGTTGAAGATCTGGGGCAAATGACATACATCCAAGCATGTTTTTCCTCTCCCCAAAATGAATTCCCATGACTTTCTGGAATAGCAATAACCCTACTTAGTGCCTGTCAAGTGCTTTACAATGTGCAAAGTACTATACAAATATTAACTAATTAATGTAATCATTATTACATTAATGATTCCATAATTAAGTCTTATTGTACAGTGATTGAATGTTATCTTACATACTGTGCACTGTTGTAATGACAAAGCAATAGGAAAAATAAAAGATCTAAATAAATTAAATGGCAGATCAAAAGAGATCAAGGAGTAAGGAGGATTGACAGCCCCTGAGTGCGTGCCTTGCTTTCCCTTCCTTTTATTTCAGAAGATTGGCAAATCCAGGACTGCATTCTGAAGCCTATGACATGTAAGCAAATTAGTTCAGGAGGATTTGAACTGGGTCCAAACTCTTCAAGTATTTACTTATGTGTGGGACTTCTCAGAGCTGGCCTCCTAACTGGAAAGTTGCTTCCCAGGGGAGTAATTAGAATGCATTTACTCCAGGCATGAAACTCCAGTCTGAGCATATTCCTCTGGGACTCTCACAGGTGAGCTGTGTTCACAAGCTGAGTCTGAACTAGAGCCAGACAGGAAGAGGACTCTTTCCATCTGCCTTAGAATAAGGACTAAGTTATTAACTAAGACTTTTCACCTGTGACAGTGCAGGCAAATCCCAGACTGGAGCATCCTGATCCTTGTGGACTTTAGTCACACCCTGCAACTTTCTATTTATCATTCAAAAAGCAAGAAGGAAGATCAGACTGTTCCTCTGCCACCTCACTAAAGATTGGATTTTACTGCAAAATATGTCTGTAGGCAGTTCTGTGCGGTCAGCAACTTGCTTATGCTGCATATCACTGTATAAGCTGACTCACTGCTTACAGTAGGCACACACACTCTTCATAGCTGGCAGTGACTTTGGGTGAGGGCTATATATTGCAGTCCTAGAATACAAAGACAATATCAATGAGCTGAACCAGATTTTTTGCAGCATTTCACTTTTGACGAGTCTCTGAGCATCTCTGTTTACTTCTAGTGAAAAAGCACTGCAAGAAACCACCTTTAACAGGAGACACATGTACAATTCCTTTGTTCCCTCATCCAACAACTGTCCCAGATGCTGGTTATACCATTTTGTACCAACAAACCTCAATTCTGTTTTCTCGACAAGGTTTGAAAATAGTTATGTCCTTTTTTCCCTAGCAGTTAAACACGTTTCAGAACAGGTCCACAGGAACCTGTTGGTAGTGATAATGAACACCAATGGATTAATTAAATTATGTGTAGTTTGGAGAAGGTCTATAGCTCTGGTCCGCTTAACCAGTATAATCTATCAATGCTTCTGCCCACTGTGGACAGGAAGCCCAAAATACTGCACCACATCAACCTGTCTTTCTAATTCACTCATAGCATGATGCTTCACACAAAAGCGTCTGCTCCTAGCAGGCATGCAGGGCACTACATGATTGGTATTCATGTCTCGCATCATGTACTGGCATGATCATGATTGTAAGATATGCTGCGTCCAGGCATACAAAACTGGCTCTGTCAAAACCTGTGGTGCTGTACTAAAACACTGGAAATGCAAGCAATGCAATCAACTCAACACAACTGATGTCCCTGCAGGGACCATCATAGCTATTCAGTGCTTATCCCAATTGGGCCCTGACCCTTTGTCATGGGGTTCTAAGCCTTATGCCAATAACGGCCCTGCAGAATTTAATGTAAGCTGTATTAGTTGAGCTGGATCAAGATGAGAATACCATCCTCCTATGAGAACTGCTGCCAGTGAACACAAGCAACACTTGAAAGCACACTATGAAACACTGTTGGATAAAGGCACAAGTAGTGGTCTTCTTCTCATGTCTCTACACTGCATTTGACCATTTTGTAATGTGGTTTGAAGTGTTAGCAGAATTTTCAGGTATTGCCATGTGTTACCTGATACAATGGCGACATGAATGCTTCTGCTATGACCGCCACAAGTGGTGGTGCACACATCACTAGCTTTATGTGGTCTAAGCAGTGCACAAACTGTATATGTTTAAATGCCCTGTTGCCTGGTAGTCAGGCCCATTACTTGGAATTAATTGTGCAAGCAGCTAAAACTTTTGGCTAGCATTTTTGAAAGAGAACATTAAAGTGGCAGGTGGGAAGGTCTGATGTACATGGGCTGAAAAGGAGGAAAGATGAGTATTATTGTAATGCACAGACACCCCCCCCCCCCATATATGGGTTCCATCACACTAGGTGCTGTACACATACAGGGTGAGAGACAGTCCCAGATTCAGACACAGTCTAAATAGATAAGACAGACAGATGTGGAGAAACACAGGCACAAAGAGGTCAAGTGATGCCCCAGGTAACACAGTGGCTCAGTGAGGTGGCTGGAAATAGAGCCCTGCTATTCCACCCCAAAGTCTAATGCCTTGCCCATGAGACCATTCTGACAAGATCCGTGTTTGACCTTTCATGTATATTCCATTATGCATAAGCATTCTTGCTTTTCACCAGGAAGGGCACTTCTGCCTTTCCTTCTCTCTCCCCATGGAGTGCAAAGGCGAAGGGTCTTTTCAGGTTTGGCTTAGAAGACAGAGTTTGCTTTGTCAGAGTTTATCCTATGGGGCCAAACCATCATTGTGAAATCAAAAGTTTTGCCCTGATATGTGCAAACACTTTGTCAGCACATTCTTGAATTTGGGGTTTTTAACATCTGGTAAGCTAATCCTGTCGGCGCAGCAAAGCAAAGGACCCTATAGGAATGAAGGCTGTCCCAACAACTCAATGGGGCCAGGTCCTTCAGTCTGGCAGGGCTGACAGGAGGAAGAAGGGGCAGCTCTAAGACATCATTACATTCTTTTGATCCTGGGGCCACTGGCTCCTCTATGTAACTTACAGCAGCCAGAAGGCTGTTTTGACATGCATGAGGGACCGTTATAGTAGTCAAAGCTCAGATGAATACAGAGGTGCCCATGCTAAGGCTCCTTTCCAATGATAATGTCTTTTATTTCAGGTACCTGGGAGAAGCGTGGAATAGTTATTTGATAAGGTGAGACTCTGTTGCCAGAAGGAAAATACTGCTATGATGAGTTAAACTGGGTTTAAAGTTCCTTTGAAGTGGGAAAAGTAGATGGGATTACATGGGTGAATGTGGTACAGTGCATCTGTGGGCTCTTGTTACAGAGCTTCAAGAAGCACATCAGAATGCTTGCATCCAGGGGAGAACAACAAGGCTGTTTTGGCAGGTGAAGGGAAATGTCTTTGGAAGAAATGCTTCATGAATAAAAAATGTCCAGTCTGGAAAATAAATACAATCCTTTGGGAGCCCCAGTTATGGTTTTAAAAGAGCAAAGGGGATTTTAGAAGGAATTTGCTGATGATACATCAGCGAAGGGCAAAACCAAAACTAAAGCTTACCCGGAAAAAATTGGGGGAAATATCAGCAAGATATTCCCCAGGTGGGTGAAAAATGAGCAAGTAATGGAATCAGTGGCATTATGTCTGTGTAACTGTCTACCTACATAGTGGAAGCCAGTTGTGTTAAGGAAGTTAAGCCTGGGTTAGACTGGAATATGACTGTTGAAAAGTGTGTGTTTCTTCAGGGAGGGATTTAGGTGGGTCAAGTGGAGAGGCAGAGGATGGTGTTATGTGACTGCCAGCCTGTTGTGGGCATGATGAAGTGCCTTTAGTAGCCATCTAATTGTATCTGCCCTTTCACAGTTGGCCTCCCATGGTAACAGCCATCAATTCTTATTAGGGTTTTCTTGTCTCTTTTTCCTTTGTCAGTAGTGCTTGGGCTCTCCTGCAACAGTGGCAATAAACCTGTGAAATGAAAGGGCGATGTAACCGAGACCAAACTACTCAGAGCACCATTCAAGCAACAGGGAATGAGTGGAAAGGCAGGAGGATGTGTGCACGTATTTCATATTGGGAAAACAAGATTTCAGTGTTTGCAGAGGGTCTGTACTAGTGAAAGCTGATCCTGTCTGGGAAGATGTGACTAGTAACTACAGAGACCCATCAGCAGCCCAGTCAAGACTAATGCCAGGGCCTGGTCCTGGGATGTGTCCAAGTTATACTTGCTCAGCCAAGCTCAGGAGGTCAGAACAAAAGTGCATTAAAGCCACCTTTGCCCTATCTCAATGCTGGGACAGATTCTGCACTGGCCCATTCCCTAGCTCAAAGCAGGGCCTTCTCGGGGCTTCCAAAGGCCTGATGTTCCAGCGGCCACTGATTGCTGGGGTGCAGATGTGCTACATCCTTTCTCTCCAACACAAGACCTGTGCCAGAGAATGGAAAGAGGGAACAAACAGATTCAATATAGCAGCTTTAATGGAACTGAGGAGTCGTCCACACACACACACACACACACACTCCTTAAGAAGCCAAATCCTCCAGCCTTACCACTGTTTTGCACTACCACAGGCGTGCACAGCAGCCAGAGGGCACCTGAATAACCAACTCCAGGCCCCACACAGCCTCATCAGATTTGAATTCTTCTCTGCTAGTCATTCTTCACCACGATATACAGGAATTGGATTATATCCCTTTAAATAGTCTGTAAGTGGGTTATATATCCCTTTAAATAGTCTGTAAATCCTGTAGTGATGCTGATTGTGTGATCGGCTTCAGAAGCTAGCCAGAACTGCAAGATGTAGTCACAGAACGTATGGTTAATTCTCATGATTACCTAGGTAGACCCTACCTTGTATCTGTGGTTTCTTTTATGTCACATTGTCACATAAAGAGCAAAAGAAGTAACACTCACAAAGGAAACAGTTTCACACTAAGGCCAAGCTACTGACTTTGTGAAAAAAACAAATAGCATGTAGATAGCATTAGTTCCACACGTTATCCTGCATAATCATATAAATCTTAGCCTCTGCATTTAACTGCAAGTAGGAGTATCAGTTAGCCACGGACTGAATTTTATACGGCTAGCTAAAATAACCAAGTAATGTCCCCTGAGCCTGTAATCTAGTGAGAAACCCAGGCACAAAGGGCCAAATCTGCTGGTGGTGTGAAAGGATGGAGCAGGCACCTCACCGGGAGTATTATTCAAGCTGTAGTGTTGAACACTCCCACCCCATCCTCCAAGCGATAAGTACATAAACACCATGCATTTTTAATATGCCTTTTCTGGAAAAGATTAGTGCTGGCAAAGCAGTTGTTAAAGATGGCCTGGCTTCTTACTTCTCTGCTGTTATTGTGGATGGTCCATGGGCCAAGTACAGCTCACATAATCCTGTAGTTTTGCCTGTAGCTCAGTAGCTGTCCTCAGATTTTTTAAATAGATATGTGGCCTTTGGACACTCCAGATCTCCATGTAATGTTTCATTTTGAACCAAATGGTCATGCTACATTAGAATTAAGACTGGAGATGAATGTGACTGCAAGGGCTGGTGAGAGAAGCTGGAATCTTCTCTATGTGAGTTAAAAGTTATTATTTTAATTATTTATAAGCAAATAATATGCATAAACACCATCATCAAACCCTTTTGTTCTAAGTTAGCCACTACTAGGGTTCCCATTTGGGCAAAGGTTGGGTGCTCCTGTCTCACATGACAATGCTGAAAGAGAGACAGATATTGATGCAGTGCACTTTAAAGGACTAAGTTCTATTTAGATTTACTATCGCTTCCCCTAGAAATTATAGAAGGGAGGAGAAGATTAAAAGAAATCTGGATCTCTTCTCCAGAGTGCCCACAAATACAGTGAGCTGATAACTCAGACAGGCTATCTTTTATGGAACCACCTTTCCTATCTCATTTTATCACACTTTAAATTCAGTAGGACTCATTCTCAGTTTGTCTGCTCCTATGTCTAGATTAAGGGTAAAGTGGGGTATGGAATGGAGTAGATCTGTGTGCAAAGGGAACTTTAAATCATCTTAATACTTCCCATATTCTGGCATCATAGCAGGATTTATGCAATTCCTTCCTTGGTGTAAGTCAGAGCAGCCTCAGGGCTGCTCAGTGGGTATTTCATTTCCCATGGTATGTCATGGACCCTGAGATGCACAGACTAACATACCTGGGTATACTATGGTCATGCCTGTGACATGCCATGTACACAAGGGATAGGAGCATGACAATCACAGAGTCCTTACAACACTATACAAGCCTGGGAGGTTGCCTCAGTAAGAGATATTCTGAGGAAGCCGTTTCTGCCTATTTTAAGGCCAGAGTGGGGGTGAGCACAGCACCATCCTGGGCACCAAAGGGGCCCCATAATGGCATCTCCCAGGGAGCCCATGCCACTGCCACCATTGCAGCAGCCTGTGTTCTGGGAGTTTGTGCTGAGACAGCAGCAGCCCATGCCACTGCCAGAACTTCAGCAGCTCCTGTGCGAGGAGGTAAGCACTTGCTTCACACCCTGCTCTCCTCCTGAACTACCCCAGGTACCCAAATGTTAAGTTATGCCTCTGGATCTATCAGTACTGTTCCTCTGGTCTCTGGTCACTGCCACATGCACTGCCTAGGAGGGCAGCATCCCAGAGTAACTGTATTTCTGTTCTTCCATAAGCAGCATCAGGCAGATGTTTCCTTATGGCCTCCCCAGTAACACCACTAGGGGACAGTGTAATATACTGGTTCAGGTTTCATGGCTACTTTTTCACTGTCACAACTAAGTAACTGAATAGCAGCCCCTAGCGCACATGGATACCTACGTGGTATCTTTGTTTTCCTCAACAGCAATTTGTGTGACAACACATTCACTAGTGCATTTCTCACAGCAATGTTTTCTATTTCACCACCAGGTGATGCAGCAATACACACTAGAGCAGATTTCTTTCTGCTAATGGGGGAGTTCTTCCTTCATCCTATGGGGGTGCATGTGTGTGCAATAATGCCCATTCAGATACAGATTCCATCACAAAACTCTCAGATGCAAAAGTAGAAACAAATAGAAGAGACACATCCACTATCTTTCATCTTGCTCTGTGCAGTTCTCAGCTTGCTTGTGCATATGGGCAGAGCAGAATTATGAAACTGGTGACAGTAAACACGAAATCCTGATTGATGGAGAGAAGTACTCCGGCAGCCACACATTATCCCTGTTAATCCCTGCTAGTTTTCTTCTGGTGAAATTTTAGACTGTCAAGCTGAGTTAAAAATAGCTTTGAAATTTATTGGGAGGTGCAAGGGGGGTTCTGTTTAGTTAAAGAAAGGAATTGTTTACCAACTCAGGATCAGCCCAGAACAAAGAGCATGATAGTAGCTCCCTATGGATTATCTAAAACCCTTTGTTAACCTGTGCTAGCCCACTGAGAAGATGATACAATAATAAATAAGCAGCCACACCAGGATTTACTGCATAAACAGGCTGTCTGTGCTCTCCACAGGTCTTATTCTGGAGGAGCCAGCATTGTGTATTCCATACCAGGCTAATCACAAAGAGGAAATTTACTGTGGACTGCAATCTCATCAAACCAAACAGCAGCGATCTCAATGAATTGCACAGACCAAAGTGTCTGCTTTAATCACTCACTCATGTGTTTTCTTCAGTAAAATAAAAGAAAACACAACAGATGTAAACTTGATCGCCCTTAAATGAACAGTTTAATCCTTGCATGACTGTTGCTTGTCTACTAAAGGAAGGGGATTGTCTCCACAGTGACAGATTTCCAGGCACTACAGCAGTGAAATACATGGTGCATAGCAGAGGGTAGATGGATAATATACAATTGGAGGGCAATGGGGCTAAGTAAGAACTCGCTGGACTGTAGCTAAAAAACCCACACAATCTAAGAGGGATTGACTGGGCAATAATTTTGGAAATTAGTGTGTTAGCAATATTATTTTGGAAGATGTTAATGGCTGTCATCAATTGCAGATGTGGTTAAAGCTAATGGGTGTGCTAACCAGGTATATGGAAGGTGCAATTCATTCCCTTTATGGCCTGAGATAGCTGGAAACATAGAAGTGACTGGCAAGGTAATCAGCCACATAGCATAGTCTGAATAGAGCTAAACTGTGTGGCCTGAGGGATTTCCCTGGGGAATAATTGCAAAAGAAGGGGTGAGCTGGTTGTTTGGAAAGCTGTATGTGCAAGCGAGGCGGAAAGGTGGCAGGAAGTGAGAGCAGGTTGTCTGTCCTGAAATGGAGCAGAGAATTAGAGCTTCTTGGGGACAGGACTGGTTGGAGAAGCAGGCTTGGAATTTGC
Source organism: Alligator sinensis (assembly GCF_000455745.1). NCBI lineage: Eukaryota > Metazoa > Chordata > Crocodylia > Alligatoridae > Alligator > Alligator sinensis. The sequence goes on from NW_005842175.1 coordinate 2,022,664, forward strand.
ACTCAAAGAAATTGCCTGCTGTTTATTTCTACTGTGCTCTGGAAACAGGGCTCTGTGAGCATTCTTTATGTGTAACCAGGATTGTACTATATAATACACTTGACTCATATCATGAATTTCTCCACCTAATGGAAACAACGTAGCAACTAGGGCTGTGCGAAGCTTCAGTCGCTGATTCAATTCAGTGGAGATTTGGTGAATCTCTGAATCCAAATTGAATCAGGAGACCCTTTAATCTCTCCAAATTGAATCGGAACCCTCTGAATTGATTCGGAGAGATTCGATGTTTCGGACATAGACACAGCTTTAAATGTTTTTTCTACATACATCTAGGTACCAGGCGACTTGTGAATGCTGTGATGCTGGGGCACATGGAGCATCCTACAGGAGTGTGAGGGGCTCCCCAGCGTGCTCGGCAGCAGACCTAGAAATGGATGAGAAGCACTTCCGGTCCACTTCTGGGTCTGCCGGGGAGTGCATGGGGGACCGCTCCCACATCTCAGCTCAGCGACTTGTGCCTCCTGGGTCTGGGGGGGCACCTGGGGTCCCCCCATGGCCGATCGCTGAGCAGGGGGAGCACAGAGGGGGTCCCCCAACCCAGAAATGGATCAGAAGTACTTCCATTCCACTTCTGGGATCGCTGCTGAGCATGTGGGGGGGCTCCCCCGCACTCTTGTGGGACGCTTCATGTGCCCCAGCATTGCAGCATTCACGAGCCACACTTGGTACCTCAAAGTATGTAGAAAAAACATTTAAAGCTGTGTCTATGGCCAAATCACAGATTCTCTGAATCAGCACTGAATCGTCAGATTCGGATTTGGCCGAATTGAATTGGGACAGTGATCTGAATCAATGAATGGAATCACTGTCCTCTAAAGAGGGCTGAATCCAAATCAAATACAGCCTGCTTTGCACACCACTAGTAGCAACCCCACAAACACTGGCTAACTGTTCAAGCCAAAAGGGACAAAGGAAGTCAAAATGTGCTCCAAGGGGCTACTACCTGGAACTCATTTTCTGTGCATCACCCTCACCACTGACTTGCATAGATTCATAGATGTTAGGGTTGGAAGGGACCTCAGTAGGTCATCGAGTCTGACCCCCTGCCTTGGGCAGAAAAAAGCACTGGGGTCAGACGACCTCAGCTAGGTGCTTGTCCAGTCTCCTCTTGAAGACCCCCTTGACCCCCATAAGATTTTGGTTCGGTGATTTCTATGAAAATGGAATATTTTCCAACCGTATGGCATTTAATGGGCTTACACACGCACTGAAAATGCACTTGATGATACATGTCGACTCACTGCAAGGCTCAGTTTAACTGCACAAATCAGTTTCTATTTTTTTGTCAACTAAACTCACAGCATTTTAATTTAATGAGTCATTTGTAAAAAAGAAACCAGTCAAAATTGCTTTCTGCAGCTCTTCACGTGATTTTGTTAACCCACTTAGAAAAAACCCCCTTGCAAAATCTTGCAAAAATATTTGGCATCATTCATAATCATATTTACAGCAGATGTACACAAGCATATCCCTGCTGACTTCAGTGGCATAATTCCTCATTTATGTCAGTGTGAGATCAGAACCAGGATCGCTCTCTCTAATCCTAAATCATTTTCTCACTTTCATATTGTAATATTGATCCTTCCATTTCTAAGCAGCAGAAGCATTCATCTTGTTATCAGATTTTCATGGAGAAAGAAGGGATGTGCTCAGAAAATGATTTTGCAATAAACATTTCATTTCTACCCCAAAATTAAATGGGTAAATTTGACACACACAAAAACACCCAAACCAACACCACAACAACAAACCCCAAACCATTCCCAACCCCAGAAAGGATTGACTAAGCCAATTTCACTTTACTCAGGTGGATATTGATTCGTAACTTACCCAGAGGAAGTCCCATTGATTTAAAAGGGCCTTTGTGCTGAAAAAGATATTATTCAACATGAGAAGTGATGGCAGCTCAAGCTAGAGTTCAAAGGACTAAACTACTTTCAGGTGCCTGATAGAAAGTGCCCCCAAAATTGCTCAACTCTGTATAGAACAGATGCTGAGTGTGACCTGCACACGGGATAGATGAAAAGGGATAACCAAGCTGGAGAGTACAAGGGAACTTGTTACACTTCACCTGTGGTGAAATTCTGATCCAAATGAAGTCAATACAGATTTTGCTGTTGACTTCAATGGGGCCAGGATTTTACCCATAAAATTTCATTTTATGTGTATGAACAGCTAACAGTCCTTGCACTGGAGCACAAGCATATTGCATATCCTCCTGTCCATTGTGCAAAAAGTTGCAGAGTCAAGGCCTTAATGCACTGTGAGTTCTAGGTGTCTTCAGGATCACCTATCCTGTTTAATTCTGGCTCCACATGCCACCCTGGCTTGTGTACTTAATTGCATCTCCTTGCACTTCTGCAACATTTCCTTGATTTTACATTTTTTCATCTTTTCAGGAATTCTGTCTGGCCTATGACTCTTTCCAGTGTTTTAATTGGTTTGTTGTCAAGGTTTTACAGGCTGATACAGATAAGGGAGCTTTGGAAAAGCTGATTTTAGAATGATGGAGCAGAGGGGATCTTTAGGAAAAGTACACCAGCAACTGAGAAGGAGCACAGAATAGAAACTTTTCCTGTTGGTTTGACTTTAGGCGATATCATTTCTTTGTGGTAATTATCTACCCCCCACCCCATCTCTTAGCCCCAACTGATTCCATTTTTCTTCTGCTAAGCATCTGGCTTGGAGCCTTGCAGGAAAGTTCTACATTGGCAGAAAGTCCTAATTGCAAACCCCTAATAACAGCAGCTTGCATTTATATTGCAACATTCATCCTGAAAGATCCCCAAGTGTTTTACAGACTGTAAACAGCATCATGCCCCTGAAACTCAGCCATCTCTGGAATGACACAGAACAAGGCTTTCACTGTATAGCAGAACAATAAATATAGTTTATACTTGATTCGACAGAAACAGGAAGTGGGCCTCTGGAATTTGGCCACAATGGCAGGTAAAATGCCCCCTATGCTACAGGGAAGTATCAAAAGATCTTGAAGAGTAGGACCTCATATTAATTCTTTTCCAACAGGCAGCATTTTCCAGTAATGCAGAACCCCTTAACTAGGCTAGGGCACAGACTATTCTCTCAAGGAGAAGAGCGT
>NW_005842175.1:2025854-2040547 GCF_000455745.1 Alligator sinensis
TGATTCATTAGCTGTAAGTGATGCAATAAGCAGGAAGAGTGGTAAGACACAGACCTTTATTAATCATGCTGAAAGGCCAACGTTCTCATCTGAGGCTCTGCTGTTCATATCTCCACAGCTTGCCCCCATGCTTGCCTTCCTGAGTTCCTGGTCTCTCTTCAAGCTACCTCTCTTCTGAAATCTAACCTACTTTCCTCAGTACCCTTCAGGATACTATAGGCTACGGCAGTAGGTCCTCACAGGTGATTTCCTACCTAAGTACTTGCCTTAGCGGTACCCTGCTGACCTTGTGAGAGCTCACAGGCTGTCTGTCCACATGCATTGATTGTACAGTAGAACCTTCATCATTCATCTCTGGCTTGGTTTGCAACTCACGTCTTTCACAGAAGGTTGCTGAATTAAGAATAAAGCATGCTGCTGTTTACCCTGGCTTTTGTTTCAAAGGGCGCTACATCTCCACTCAGCTGACTGGAGAATCAGTGCCCTTGGAAATAAAAGATGCAGCAAACAGCTGGAGCACCTCAGTGGTCTCAATTCCACATAGCCATTTGCTGAGGGTATATATACCCCTGCATTGTTTGTCAACCCCGATTTTCACAAGGGAAACCCCCGCTCCCCCTCAACCCATGAAGAATCTGGGTTCTAGTATATTAACATTTCAATAGACAAAGTGCACCTATTGAAAAATATCCTGTGGGCAGAAATGTGACCAACATGGTTCTCACCATATCTCCCCATCCCTGGTATAAACTCATCCCTTTCTCCAAAAAAATAAGCACAACTTTGCCACTTCTTTCTCCTTTAGTGAGGGAATCAAAGTATTCTCTTATTGAGGAAAGCAACTCACTCCTTCACAGATAAAAACTTGAGCAAAAAGAAAGGCCTTGGGCTGGTTTTGAATGTCATTAAGCAGGGCTTGGTCAGGCCAACAGGTAACAGGAACCTCAGAGTTAAGAGCTACCCAAAAAAGACAAGGGCTGTTGTTTCATTGCTTCAGTTTCAATTAAACTGATTTTCTGCTGCATTACATTTTTTTACATGCTGCAGATGTATCCTTAAGTACCCATGCAATTCATTTTTGTACTACATATGACATATGTGTTGGGAAACAGATTATTTGGCTGATGCGGGTGGAAATCTTATGGTTACAATAATCCTTGCATTTGAGTATCACCCCATGACTAGGGGTGCAATATATGATCAAGCAGCCTGAGCAATTCCTTTTCATTAGTGGAAGTAAATGCTTGGCACTGCATCAATCTTCTTCTCCTTCCCTTCTTCCTCTAGGAGTGCCAAGTCATTTTAAAGACACATTAAATTGCCAGAAGACTCCCAAACAAAGCCAGTCGGCCTGCTGCTCATTTGGATAAAGTTAATTACAGCGAAGATTAAAATCTGTGGTGCTTGATTAGTGTTGTTCAGACTTACAGAATTGCATCGTCCTGTGGGAGCTTCTTGCCAACCACTCCTCCTCTTCCCCCACCCGTTCTCTTTTTTTGTCTTTTCCTTGTTGTTTTTCATAATTGTTTTGTTTTCTCCTATCCCATGTATTTGGCAAGACATGCAGGATTAGTGAGCTGTGTCGCCCCAAGACGGAATAGGCTGTTCTCTTGGTTCAGCTGGCATGGTTTCAGAGGGGGGCACAGCTGAAGCCTGCCGTTAAGAAAAAGACGCATCTCAAATGTTAGCAGCTTTGTAGAAGGAGCTGTGAAGCTTTCAAGGCCAGCTGAATTAGCACACACGGGGATTTATAGCGGAGCTTTGAAGGAGGACAAAGAGGTAGGCTTTTTGGGTCACTGACCATCCTTTTGTTGTTTACGCAGCATCTGGCACCTGATGTGGGTCCATGAAAGAGGCATCAAGGTGCAAAGGAACAACCTGTAGATAAATCACAATAGACTTGAGTATAATGCTGTGGAATATGTTTTATCAAATGGGTTGGGAGGGGGTGGTCAGTTGCAGCAATGTTCACACATCTAGCTGGTTGAACTGAAGTATCTTATAGAAATGACTTTAAGGCTAGATCTGGCCCATGTCATCTGGTGTGTGCGGCATTGCTGCCAAATTCCCAGACCCATGGAGTGTCCTGGGCCCTGCACGCTGGCCAATTCAGCATGCAGGGCTGGGCAGGGGCGATGCTGGGCCCCAGGGCCCAATCCCTGTGTGGGGGGATAGGAGGGGGTGGTACTGGGCCTGCAGGGTCCAATTTCATTGTGGGAGAAGGCAATGCTGGGGCCCAATCCTGGTGTGTGGGGGAGGGAGGGGGCAACGCCAGGCCCCTCAAGGCCCAGTCCTGGCACATAGAGCAGGGAGGTAATGGTGCCTGGTCCCAGGGTCTGATCCTGGCACATGGGGATAATCCAGCCCATGGACTGGCTCTGGGCCACTCATCTGGCTAAAAGGTTGAACACTGCTGCTTTAGTGGAAAACGGCATCTTGACCTAATCTGAGATGCCTCCCTCAGACTGTGGCAGGGTTATTCAGTCCTACCTCCAATATCAAAGCGCTGTGAAGGGACATATGCTAGGATAGGATGGTGAAAGTGATGTAAAACTGGCTGAAAGAGTGAAGGAAAAAAAATCTTAGATGCTGGAAAGAGAAAAGAAAGAAAAAGAAAGCTAATTCTTGACCATTGACACTGCCCAGATTTACTGAAAAAAGGATATTTGTTTCTTTCTGCTTTAAAATACATAATAATACAATGCTTTCTTAAAAAAATAGCACTGGGCCTTATCCAAAGGAAAATCTTAGGTTTTACATTTTCCCCATTGTTGTCATTATGAATAATAGACAGGCCTCCTCAGCTAGAGAGGTAGAGAGAGGCGCTGCAATAAGAGAAATCATATAATGCTGTTATCAGAGATGTGGGGGGAAATTGTGTACAATTACATATAGATATGTGACAGAGAGGAACATGCTCCTATCAGACTGTGAACTCCAACTGGTTGTGTGAATACCGTTTTGTCTCATGGGCTCCATGTGGTATCACAGACCTCAGGATGGAAGGTGACCCTGGTCTGATATTGCGCCCCGCTTCACTGTGTATGCAAAATGTCCATTTTGCAGTAAAAAGTTGACACCTAGAGGAATAACTATCTTTGAGAAGCTGTCACAGAGCAATTTGTGGCCATCAGCTCTGCTGGTCTCTCAAAAACTGGACAACCCCTAGAATAGTGAATCCTCTGCATAGGAGCCTACCTGCCTGGGGTGGGAGGGAGAGGAAGGAGCTAGAATACCCCAGCTCAAGCACACAGCTGGGAGACCTGAAATTCCTCCTGCTGACCACCACCAAAAAGGTGGTAGACTATATTCCAGGAAGGCAGACCTTTGTAAAAGGGGACTCTTTCACTGCCACGTCAGAAGGCTAAGGAGAGAGAGAAAATCAGAAAGGGCAGCTTTGGCTGAACCATGGGTTGGGCAGGAAAATGGGAAAGGTAAGAGAAGGCTTGGGTGTTTTAGGAGTCTTTGTTATTTGGTGACAATCCATAACTTTCTAATACTTTCTTAGAAGTATATGGGGTTAAGCAAGTCCTTTGCTAAGCTTGAGTTCCTTGCTTTCCCACCACAACATCCTTGAAGCAGTTCATGAAGAATCTCAGAGCACCCACAATAAGGAAGGACTGGGAGATCCACAGTGAGATCGATAGAGGCTTGGAACAAACAATAAGGGGAGTGAGAAGGGCTTAAAAGGGATGGGACTTGGGCTTGAGATGGCTGGGTTACAAAACCCATGTTTTAGTGTAGGGTAGTTGATACTGGGGCTATATCTGGGAATGGGTTTTAGAGATCTAGAACAAGGGAAAAAACCTCACCCTTCTCTGTTCAGGCCCCAGGCTGGCTCCGGAGCATGTGGAATCCAGCAGCTTACCCACAAAAGACTGGTATCTGTTCAGGGATGGGTACAGATCCCAGTTGTGACACTGCATCAGTAGGCTGGTGTGCGTATAATGTATTCACTGGTTTTCCTTTTTCTGGTAAGTTCATTTTTAAAATATTCTGGACATCATACAGACATTACCTAAAAGAGCTGTTTTTCTTATTTGGGCTGAACTTTCCCTGAATAGATTGCCAGCCTGCAGGCTCTTTATCTCTGTATTTCCCTCAGCCACATTTGAACTCTAGCTCTTATAAGGGAAGTACATGCCTTTAAAAGAGCAAAATTGATAGACAAAGAGAGAGGGAGAGAGAGAGAGTAATATTCTGGGAAGGGGCAGAAAGAAGGGGAGATCAGGGAGGTGATACAAAAACGTGAAATCAGCGTTATGCTGCCTAAAGCCACACTTGCTCTTTGATGGGTACAAACATATCAGGGGATACAGCCTATTTTTTGGCATGTATCTCCAGCCAGCAGATGAAGGAAGGCTGTTCAAAATCATCATGTTGGCAGCTTTTGAAGGAAAAGGCAGCATGTAAAAACGGAGAGAGGGCACCACAAGAATTCTTTAAAGTGGGTTTGCAAGAAGCAAACTTGAAAGAAAGCGCTTAAATGGAAAAGCTGTGTTCTACACTGAATGCTTGCTCATTTTATTTGAAATTTAATTCAGGGATTTTAAGGTTGCTACTGATTTTCACAGGACAGTTCTACCCCCACCCCACCTGCTGAGTTAGGCTTGAAGAACATTACAATCACCCCAAAACAATCACTTGAGCAGGCACAATGCTCTTGGATCACCCGGATACAATGCAGTATCATGATCATGTGTTTCTGGATCCTGCTAGGATCCTGAAATAAACCTGCTTCATTATGATCTCTGTCCTAACAATGGCCTTATGATTATACCCCAGGTCTAGGAAACAGGAGACTTGCTTTCTGTTTCCACTTCTGATGTAGGTGAGAATCTCTCTGTCACTAACTAGCTGCTCACAACTAACTGTTCAAAAGGGGTGTCTGCTCCTGGGTATTTCAGTCTTCACACTGTTCACTGAATGCCCTCCAGTAGCACAGACAGGCTGTAAACAGATGTCATATTTGTCTCAGGAGAATGCCTCTTGTCTGGGGATCATGCAGGTGTACACATCCACTGTCCCACTTTAAGCCCCTCTGAAGTTTGCTGGATAAAATGTACTAACTTTTTTGTGGGATTTCTGATCGTACATCTGTATGGTTCATTCCTGGCAAAGGGGCAGCAATGTGATGTGGAAGAGAGACTGTGTGAATTACTGTGCTGCTCCTGTTTTGAATTGAGTCTACTCCTGAGACAGTGGGCGTCTGTACACACCATGGGTGCAGTTGTAGGTGCTTAGCAAATGAGGTATTATTATAATACATAATATATATAGCCTACTAGCTTGGATGCATAAAGTTAAACCTACTGTATATATAATACACATCCATGATAAAGGGTCAGTTTTGAAAGCCTGGGCCTTTACCTCTCTCTCCTGTCTTTTAAAATGGAAATAATACAAAGGGACATTACAATACATGGGTATTTGGAAAGCTAAACTGACATTTCTAAAGTATGCCCTGATCCACAGATGGAAAATTATATAAATGCAAAGCACTAGCATTATTATAAGAAACTTACAGTCTACAGCTCATTGCAATCTGGTGCTGTGGAAATAAACAGGATGGCCCAAATTTAGCATTATGACTTCACTGCCAGATCTAATAAGATGTAGAGGCAGGCGGAGAAGGAGCGAGTTTGTTTGAACACAAAGTGCTATAGTACCGGTAATTGGCAAATACAAGACTAATTATGAAAAAATTGTGAAAGGGAAGTTTAATGAGCTATATCCTTAGCTGGTGTAAAGTGGTACAATGCCTTGGAAGATCACATGACAGCAATTTACACAATAAAGTTTTCCTTAGCATCAAAATCCCACTGTCAATGAAATGCTAGTTTAGAGTTTGTAAGCTGTGGTGTAAATTAGTATAGTTACATTAACTCCAATAGAGTACTCCTCCCTTGCATCAGATGGGTGTTTGGCCCTGTTCATTAATGGGATTTAGTGGTTTAGATTGATGGTGTCCAACTCATCCAGTCCCAATAGTGGTGCTAATCCTTGGTTCAGAACCAGAGTGTGGAGCCATGTCTTCTGCCCCATTGGGATGGAATTTGGCGGCAGTGGTAGCATTAATTGTCACAGCTTCCAGAGCCATGACAGCTACCACTCTTCCCACTGCCAAATTTCCATCTTAGTGGACCACAGGATGCACCTCTATGATCTGGATCCAGTCCATGGGGCTCCTCATAAGTAAACTGTTGTAGGTCCTGAAGCCCTGGATCTGTCCCACAGGTGGTATCTTGGTCACCCCTGGCTTAGACTGAAAACAGTAAACCCTGGAGGCTGAAGTTTAGGAATCGCAGTATGGGGGAACAGAAGGAAACACGGCTTCCCTTGCTTTGCTAAAAACAAGGACAGGCTCCTGTTCTCTCCCTGACTTGGAGGACCAGCTCTCCTTATCTTCCTTGCTTCACCCTACTTCAACCCATGCTGATCAGAAACAGCAGGTCGGAGAAAGGGATCCTCCAAGGCTCATTCACTCCTCAGCTTGGTGAAATGAATCTATGATAACTGCCCTTTGATCCCAGGAAAGTGGACAGAGACTTACAGTTCAAGTCATAGGCCCCTGGCAGACACTTATGGGGCAAGTAGCCTGCTATATCTTAATAGTAACCCAGCCACACATTCAGGCAAATAACAGCATGACAAAATTGGAAAGCAGCCACAAAAATATTGCACAAAATATGTGTAATATTTTTGTGTCTGTTTTCCATTGTACCTTAAATTCAATGCATGGCAGGGTCTCTGCCATGCAGCCTGATGCTGGCAGGCCAATAGCTATGGGTTGCAGCCCTGCGTGGGGCTACATCTCACTGTTCTCAGGGTGCCAAGTCAAGGGGAGCTCATCAGCTGGGCTGGGTTGCCAGGTCACAAGGACTTGTGAGGCTTCCCATGATCTGGCAGGTTGACTCTCTTTGTCCAACAGCTCTGAGGGAGCTACAGAACAAGGCATTTGAGATATCATGGCCTCAGTGACCCTGGGACTGGGGAGAAGCTCCTGGATCCTATGGTTCTCATGTTCTAGGACCCTTAAAAACAGCATGTGCAGCCTGGCTACACGTGCAGTTTTCTGACATCCCCAGCATATAGGTTCCCCAGTTCTGGGGTCTCCCTCTCAAACCCCAGGACCCAAGCATGTCAGAATCCTAAAAAACTGCGGATGCATCTGGCCAGCACAAAAGGTTTTCTGACATCCTGGTGCATAGGGCTCTGGGAATGGCCCCCGTGTGGTCCAGAACCTGGGACCCATTATTAGGTGATCATCAACCCCATCCCTGGGACCATACCAGAGTCTGGAACTGGCTCTAGTCCTGGGCTCAGACCAGCAACTGGCTGATTATTGGTCCCAGTCCCAGAACCACACTGGTTCATATGGGGCTGTAGGCATCCGGCTTTCAACTTACCAGTGCAGGGGGAGCCTGGACAAGTAGTAGTGGTGAAATGAGATACGATCCCTGATCCCAAAACTGTGTCCCCTGCCATGCACATGACATGGCAGGAGGCATGCATGTTGGGATCATAGATCAAATCCCATCCATCATGCCATGAACTGAACATGTGCCAGAGGCCACAGAAAGCACGAAGCCAATAGTGGCTGGTAATACCTATTGGTCACTAGCTGCCTGGGCTGAATTCAGACCAAGTGAGCTAGAGCTAGAGAGCTAATTGATTCCATGCCCAATCCCATGACCCAGCTAGTTCCAAGCAGAAAGTCTTTGAACTACCAGCCTTTAAAGAAAATCTCCTCTGCTTTATCCCAGTCTGCTGTAGCATGTCAGCCTCTTGTTCAGTTTATAGCCATGGAGCACAGGGTTGTGGCAGGTGCATTCACTAACATAATGAGCGAGTCTTGCACTGGGAAAGCTAGTGGCTTTAAAACCTCTCGTGCTCATTTCTCTCACACCTCCTAATAGGAAGGGGCTGGGGATGCTCTTTACTCCAGCACAGGAATATCAAATATCTCTGCCACCTCATCACCCTGAGCCTTCTGATGGCCTCTCAGCAGCTCAGGGCTATGAAGGTACCACATGGAGGAAGAAGCTGAGCAAGGCAGTAGCTGCCATGGCATAAAAGCACAAAGCCTCCCATTAATCTCTGCTGCTGCGGAGCGCCCACAGCGCTTTGCTCTTGTAAGAAATGGAAAATTAGCTTTGAAGCTGAGAGAAGCTCAGCACCAGGTGCAGCAGCTCAGTCAGAGGAGAGGCTTCTGCACCAAAGTTGGTGGAACTGCTGCTGCCCTCAAACCTCCTGGGTCCGAGCTTGAGTCTTGCCTGCTGGGGTGTTCAGGAGATGTGCACAGTCAGTCCAGCTGTAATGAACTTTCTACACGTGTGCAGGGCTTCCCTTTTGAGAATCCTAAACTATTTACAATTGACTATCTCTTGCTGCATCCCTCTATGAGAGGGGTGTGTCATAATCCCCATTCTCAAGCTGGGAGAACCTGGTGATCCAGATCCTAGTCACATTCTGGTATCATGGCCATACCTCCGTGGTGGAACACCTTCCAGATCTGCATTCAGTCCCATGGCTAACATCCCAGCTCACACAGCTAGTTATGTTGCAGAGCCAGCAATGAAACCCACAGCTTCTGACTCTTGGGAGTTTTCTTGAGCTGCAAGTACACCCTTTTCTCAAGGGAGACCGTGCCCAGGGGAGAGGTTTTGGTCTCTATAATTGGAACCCATAGCACCCCTTATTCTCATAATTTAAGACTTCTGCGATTACTTTTTCCTTCTACTCTCTTAGCCCTGTGCCCTCAGGCTGTGTTCTGTGACAAGGCCCATTTCTGGCAGCAGGGACATGACCTGTTAAACAACCCCACTCCTGGGATATGCCAGCTGCCAGCAGTAGGTTTCCAGATTATTGCTTCTCTCTCCAGGGTTCCATTTCCAAGCACAAAGTAGCTTTAAAAAGAGGCAGCGTGACAGATTTGAGGTGGGCTGCAATAACCTACAAATGTTACATGTTGACATGGTTATCAGGATGTCTGAATGCAGAGCTAATTCAATAGCATGACTGTTAGGAAATGTCCCCAGGAAAGGGCGAGAGACTAGATACCTGCTTACCAGTAAACACATTAGAAGCAATGCCAGAGCCATTCACTTTGAAGCTGTGTAGAGCTCACTGAGCTGATGCAAGGAGCAGGTACAAGCAAGTGAGCTGAGAGAAAAAGAGAACTTTGAGTGAATTTTATGGTGATGCATATTCCCCCACAGCTGTGTGTGCGCGTGTCAGGGAGGAGGGGTGGGAGTCTGAGGGAGAGACTGTAGCGTGAGGCTTGGTTTAAGAGTAGAAGAATTGTGGTATTCCACCATAACAAAGGTCTGCAGGTTCAAGGCCCTATTCCCACATGACAAGGGGGTTCACTCAGAGACCAGACAAAGGGATCAGAAGTGCAGTTAGTCCTGTAACCATGGCAGCAGTAACCAGCCTGTGATGCACTAATGACATCTGGAATCAAGCTGTGAGCAATGATGTGACTATTACGTTATTATTATTGCCATGGCACCTAGGACTACAGTCACAGAACAGACCCCTAATGTGGTCCTTGTCCCAAAGGCTACGTAACCCAGGTGGTACGCGGAAAGATACCCCCTCTCCAATCAAAGGGATGCCAGCGGGTGCAGGTGTGTTGTGGGAAGTGTGGCTGCCTATCTGTAGGCCAGCTGCTCTCCTTCCCAGTGATATTTAACTATGCACAGGTTTAATGATACAAAATAATATAAAACTTATAACCATATACTTACATACATATTTCTATAGGCATAGATACATACACATGTACATAGGTTATTTACAAATAGAGGTTTACACCAGCAATAGCTCTTTTCAACTCTATCCTCTGTGGCCTTCTGATCTGACTACAGCTCCTGCCCCTCAACAGAGCCCTCTAGCAGTGGACAAAGGAGCACTTAAGAATAAAACAGGTTAATTAACAGTTCAACAAAAGGAATAACTAGCAGTGATGGAACAATAATTGAACATACACAATCAGGTTACATCAGTCACCAACGTATATAGATAACTAATACAATAGATTCAGGCATAAGCAGCTTACTGCATCCCTATTGTTGCTGTATGAGAGGATTGTATTACAAACAGAATCCCAATGGCATAAATAACCAGACCACAAGTATTGGCACAGCAGCTGTGTCCTGAGAAGAAATGGCAACCCAGAGAAAGATCCCATTACCTAACAGAACATCATTACCCTCTCCCATGTCGCTCAACTAGGTGGGGCCCATAACCATGACACCACCCTTAACAAACAGGGGCCCTAGACTCCCTTCTGTACCCAGGGGCATATCATCCTCAGTCCTCAGGGCCTTCCCCTTGATCCCCACACTGCGAAGAAGGCCCCTCCTCTCTTGTGGGAATCCCCTTTCCGGGTAACTCACAACTCTCAGCGTCCTCCCTCATAGGGGTGGTTGACCCATCCAGTCACTGCTTGCAGCAGGAAGGCCAGGGCTGCCTGGTGTAGCCACCGGGGACTGTCGGCTCCCTCTCAGCCCGCCGTGCACCACCCTGTGCACCAGGACCCGCGCTGCCTTGTGCAGCTGTGGCGACCTGTCAACTCTACGGCCCTATGCACTTGTCCGTGCACCGATGGTCCAGCTCCTGCCTGGTGCAGGGTTGGGGACCCATGCTGTCTTGTGCAGCTGCAGCAACCCATTAGCTCTAGGGCCCTGTGCACCCATCCATGCACTGATGGCCTAGCTCCTGCCTCGTGCAGGGTTGGGAATCTGCGCTGCTTTGTGCAGCCACTGCGGTCCCTTCCAGCTCTCCACCAGCCCCATGCACTGCTTTGTGCACTCAGGAGGCTGGGCTCCTGCCTCATGCAGGGTTGGAGACCCGTGCTGCCTTGTGAAGCCACTGGGGTCTTGTCTGCTCCCAGACCCTCTGTGCACTGATTTGTGCACTGTTGCTCCTGCCTCATGCAAGGTTGGAGACCTGCGCTGCCTCATGCAGCTGCCGAGGTCCCACCCCTCCAGGACCTTCTGTGCACCCATCTGTGCACCATTGCTACGGCTCCCTCTGCGGTGGGGCAGGGGTGCAGCTGCTTGCTATTCCCTGTTCCACCCCGCTGGTCAGCTCCACCAACTCTTCTCAGCCCTTCTTTGGTCATCCCTCATTGAAGCTGCCCATGTGCTTGGCATGCAGGCTTTTATTCCTTCTGGAGGCTTCACCCCCAGATTGGGAATGGAGAATCAGGAAGCTCAAGGGGTTAGTTCCTTTTCAGGTTCTTTCTCTCACCTTACCCCTGGGTCAGGGTGGGGCTGCCTTCTTTCTGCCTTCCCCTTGTTGGTGGAGAAGGGAAATTGCCTCCACCAGTGGGACCCCAAGCCCTTCAGGCTCAAGCTAGCAATCCAGGCTGCTGGTGAGCCTACTGGCCAGCCTGCTACAGCTTTATGGTCTAAGTACACATGTTGACGTCTTACTCCTGGTTGGCATAAGACTAGCAGGGGTTGTTTCTCCTCTATTTTCTACTGTTTGTATCTATGTTCAGTAGCCCTTGAAAGGGGATTTGCCACATGTATGGGGTCCATTGTGTAGCTTCCACAAGTTCTGTAGAGAGGTAGCACTATACACTAATCTTCATAGATCCCCTTACACTGAGATATTTGATGTGGTGCTGTGTTGTACACTGATATGGTGAATGGGGTACCCCTGATGTTTTGGATTGATGAGTGTCCTTCATAAAGCATCAAGCATCCAAGGCATTTGTGAAAGTCTGTATAGTCTATATGGGTTTAATGCTGTTCTCTCTGAGTACAATCATCCATATAACCATAGAAGTGGTCCTTCTTTTGATGTACATTGTTTATTTGATATATTCTGTTAAAAGGCTTCTGTATTGCCCTGAAATATTGTGTGTGTGCGCATATGCTGCACACACATTGCCTGTTCAGTGGCAAGATACTAGGGCTTGTGGAGTATATGAGTGGATGCTATGCCAAGAGGCTTGTCATATATGTTGAGAGTTGAGTGCATTCAAATGTTTGTAGGCCATAGTTCTAAGCTGTTTGTCTCATATATATTTTGAATAGATGGATGGATCCAGCAAGCCCTGTGAAGCAGGGACTCTTGTTTCTTATACTTCTGGGTAGATTCCAAAATTCTTTACGTTCACAAGCAGAGCTAACCATTCTGTTCAGTTTTCCTCAGCAGCAAATGGGTTTTCTTTGGTGTCTGATTTTTTGCAATCTAAGGGGATACCTTTAGGTGTGCCAGTCTAAAAATTGGCTGTGAGTACTGTGGCCATGACGGCTCAGAGCTGCTGTCAAGGGAACCTGCCTTAATCCAGAATTACAATTTTAAAGTGGTGGAAGCAGGAGAAGCAATCTGATTGGTCAGTGAGCATAAAAGTTGAACTGGCCTGTGCCTATTGGCCGACTTGGAAGAGTGGGACTTTTATACCATTTTTTTATGCCTCAGCTTCCAGTTTAGGGTTCTTCAACTGCAAGGGCCGCCAAGAGGGAGGGAATATTCTTAATGAACTTTAAAAGATCTGCTACTGTTGCTGCTTCAAAATAGCAACAATGGGAGAGAACAGTGAACATGTGGAGTCATGTGGATATCACATTCCTTCCTGTTGTTTTGCCTGTAACTGCCATTCAGAAATATGGGGACACTATCAAGCCTGGCAGGTCAAAATTTGTGACTTGCAGTACCAGCTGGATTTCACATCTTCGCAGGCGCACCCTGTGGGGAATGCTTTCCCACATGCATTTGCCTGCTTTGTTCTTCCCAGCAGGCAGCAAATTAAAATTACAAGAATTTGAATTGTCACTTTATTGTTTACAAACAGACACAGCCAGGAACAGAGGTGGTGGGTAAGAGATTCTATGTGTTTCTTAGTATCAAGCCTTTTGTGCAACTCTTTCTGTTTACTTACGTCAGCATAATCAAACCCACAACACTAAATCAATTGTACATGTTCACACCATTGTCTTTCACCCCATAAGACCCATTCAATTTCCTGCCATGCATCCACACAGAACCATGCTGCATGTGTTGTAGTGCATTGCCATGCAGATAGCTGTCCCTGCTGTGTATGTTCCCTCAATTTGCCAACAAGGTTCTTTGGGTAGATGTGATATCTTTTATTAGACCAACTAAATAGTTGGAAAAATTTTTCTTTGCAAGCTTTTGGGTACAAATACCCTTCTTGAGGCAGAGGGAGAGTCTACAGATGTATTGTGCTGTCTGCATTCTAGGTAATTATTTTTACAGCGTCAGATTTCAGGAGAGTAAATGGGTCCATTCTGTAGGAGAACAATAGTGAGAGGAGTATTTGTATTAAATAGGAGGTAGGGATGCATCCATACTGCCACTAAACTGATTTAACTGCCACCACTTCACAGGCTGAACTCTGGTCTCTATTGGGCTAGGGACAGAAATTAAACATAAATTGGTATAAGGGATCAGGAACTAATTCAAATCCGTAATGACAGAAGTTCTGTGCGCATAAACTGGTTTCAGAGTGGCCAAAACTGGTTTAAGATAAACCTGGATCGATGTAGTATCAGATTTTACTGATATAGGGTAAACCAGTCTATCCAACTTCTGTCCCAGATTCCATAGTGAATCAAGTTAAGTCATAGTCCTCCAGCATACCAGCATGCTTTGTGGCCCCAGCTGTCAGCTCCAGTTGAGCTGGACAGCCTGCCCACCCGCGTCATAGAAATGAGACAGCAAACCTCTGCTTCCAAGCCAGGCTTGCAGGCAGCAAGGGGGTGGTGGGGAGCTGGGAGGTTTTTCTGATCGCTCCCTTCCTTCTGGCAGTGACCAGTGCAGGCATTTGCCTGGCTTGGCCAAGGAAAGACTGAACATCAGGACAGTTCGGTATCTGATCAATCTACATAGACTGTCTGTACTTAGTCCTGAAGTCAATGACAAAACTCCCTCAAACTTCAATAGAACCAGCATTTCACTGAGAGTTGCCTCAGTTCAAAACCAGACAACTCCTCTCAACTCAAGGCTGAAGATCCCTTGATTGGAGGAAAGGTGTGTGCATTTCCTATAAAGAAATAAGGACTACTATACCAGTGCAACATATGTATATCAGCCAGGACTCAGGAATGACACATAGCCAAGTATTTCTTTGGCTTCATAGAAACCAGAGGGGCTTCTACCATTTTTGTGGAGACTTCTATAGCTTAGTAGTTTTCATTACTAGCCAAGCCTGATATCAGGTCTGTGTTTTTCTTTTTCTCATCCCATTACTTCCAATTAAACCCTCTTAGACTATTCATAGATTCATAGATGCTAGGGTCGGAAGGGACCTCAATAGATCATCGAGTCCGACCCCCTGCATAGGTAGGAAAGACTGCTGGGTTCAGATGACCCCAGCTAGATGCTTATCTAACCTCCTCTTGAAGACCCCCAGGGTAGGGGAGAGCACCACTTCCCTTGGGAGCCCGTTCCAGACCTTGGCCACTCTAACTGTGAAGAAGTTCTTCCTAATGTCCAATCTAAATCTGCTCTCTGCTAGCTTGTGGCCATTATTTCTTGTAACCCCCAGGGGCGCCTAAGTGAATAAAACCTCACCAATTCCCTTCTGTGCCCCCGTGATGAACTTATAGGCAGCCACAAGGTCGCCTCTCAACCTTATCTTGCGGAGGCTGAATAGATCCAGTTTCTCTAGTCTCTCCTCGTAAGGCTTGGTCTGTAGGCCCTTAACCATA
>NW_005842175.1:2041390-2056905 GCF_000455745.1 Alligator sinensis
ATATTACCGCCAGTGGCTGTGCAATGATGTCAGCCAGTGCCTTCAGTACCCTCGGATGAAGCTCATCCGGGCCTGCCGACTTAAAGGCATCCAGTTCCTCCAAGTGACTCTGCACCATCTCAGGGTCTACGCATGGCAGTCTGGTGCCTTGCTGCTGCCTCTCTACAATCCCAGTGAGAGCCTTGTCTTGCCCCTCACTTAGGAACACTGAGGCAAAGAACTCGTTGAGGAGTCCAGCCTTGTCCCCCCTGTCCGTCACCAATTGCTTCTGCCCGTTTAGTAGGGGTCCCATTCCACTCTGGGCCTTCCTTTTACTCCCTATATATCTAAAAAACAATTTTTTGTTATCCTTTACTAGGGATGCCATCCTCAGCTCCATGGTAGCTTTGGCCCGTCTAACTGCCTCCCTACAAGTGCGAGCAGAGGAGGTATACTCCTCTTTGGTAATCTCTCCCCATTTCCACTTGTTATATGCTCCTCTTTTAGTCTGCAGGCTGCCCTGGATTTCTCTGGTCAGCCAAGGAAGTCTCCTGGCCCCTTTCCCTCTTTTTCCTCGCATTGGGATCGTCTCCCTCTGTGCCCGAAGGATCATTTCCTTAAGGCACAGCCACCCTTCCTGGGCTCCCATCTCTTCAAAACTCCTACTCTCCTACTAATCCCCCTCTCTTGCCTAAATCCCTCTTTCTCCTTTTTGTCTGTGTCCTTGAAATACTACAAGGAGATAGGCTTGTAAAAGTTGCTGTTCAGCCTAGTTAGACACACTCTTGCAAGTTCTTTTGCTTTTTTTTTAATATATATAAATCAACCCCTGTGTCTCTTTAATCATTTTTACTGCTCTTCTCTGAACTCTCTCCAGTTTATGGATCTCTCTCTGGTATTATGGTGCCTGGAGTGGAACACAATTCCTAACAGTGATCTCACCTCAGTCATATTAAAAGTATTATCACTTCCTTGTTGTCTGATGCAATGTGATGTCTCAGGGACAAGTAGGAAAATAATGCATTATGACAGCTGTGATGAGCAACTGTTCTTTGTTTTCCTTCCAGCTGCTACTGTTGGAAATGATTTAGCTAAGTAGTTCAAGTACTTATTTCCTGATGAAGCCCTCCCACTGTTCCCCCAGCCAACAGAATGGAGGAGACAGTGCTTGCACATTCACTTATATATTCCATAATGCAATGTGCTAGCAAATCCCGCCTCTCTCTCAAATGCACACATCTCTCATGCCCTTATTTTTCCCTCTCTTTCCTTTAATGACCTTCCTCTTTCCTCCACAAACCACAAAGCTACCTGTCTTATTGCATGGGGAAAAAACCTATGGAAAGGTACCAAGTGCTTTGCTGACTGAGCGAAGTTGTGGGGAAGAGACGCTTGAGGATCTCAAGGTGCTGTATGCTTCAAGGGATTGAGGGTTGCAGGGGGCTGGGGGAAGAGGCTACCGCTTTACCTGAGGCACTGGAAGCACACTTGTATCAGGGCTGCTGGGTCATACAGGCTTTTCTGTTCCCTCTGCTCTGTTCTGTAAGCTGCACCACCTTGGACCAGTGTGTACTTTCCTTCCCAAGATTCCTGTCTGACAGCTGAGAAATGCTAGTGCAGACAGAATAAAGTCACTTCCAGCTTTTTCTACAAGCAAGAGGGACAAGGTTGCCACCATATTCTTTGTAGCGGCATGGCACACAGATACTCAAACTATTCCAAAAAGCAGCTGAGCAAGGCTTCTAATGGGAAAGAGGAATTGTCCTCAGCAATTTGTAATTTCCCTTGCATAGATGTGGCCTGGCTGTGTAGTTCAAAGTTCCACTGTTTTTCTTCCTGACATATGTCACAGCAGGCTTATGCTGGCACTGAATTTATGACCTAGATACCTTGAGGACCCAAACCCTCATACTGAGCACAACTTTTTCCTTTTGATAATAGGCAAATTGTATTGATACACAGTGCTAGCAGATAAGAATAATGCAGGCAAGGCAAACAAAATAACTCCCCAATTGTATATCTACCAGTCTTGGGTTCACAGAGGGAAGGTACATCTGGCCAGTATGCAAGCTTCACCCTGTGGTTTTTCCTTCAGTGTCAGATGTCAGCAGCCTGGAGGTTGAGGGCTGAGGCCCAACTGCCCGCCGTCCCTCCCAGTGGGCTGGTGGTGTGCCCTCTATCTATGGTGACCTCGGGTTCCCCCCTGGGGGACCCTTTGCTGCTCTGAAATCCCTCCTTTTGTATTCTTTTTCTCCTCTGATGAGTCTTCATTTCCAGGCATCATTGACTGGTCTCCCTGTGGTCATCATAGTGTCCATATGCTGTCCTGTCAGCATATTCCTTTGTTTCCCAAAACTATCGCATGCACACATATAATATGGTCATTTACCAGTGTCTTAATTTGGGCATGACCTGGCCTTTTAATTTGGTCTGTTCACCAAACCTGGAAATCTCAAAGGCTCTGAAGTTGGGCACTGTGACCTGGTGCCAATGTGGCAAGCCTCATGTTATGTAACACTGTTTTTAATTTCCCAGGATGTGTATGCTGTCTTGCTTCAGACACAGTAGGCCTTGAAGGAAACTTTGTCACTAATAGGCTTTTAGACGCCAATTAACCCTTGCTGTTTCCCTGGACTCTTATTCTAATTCAAATCTACTCCACCTACAAGTCAGTTCCCAAAAACGAACCTCTAAATGTCATTTTCTAGCCATCATCTTACATGCAATTTGTTGTCTACTATCACAGCCAAGTTAGCTGGTACTTCTCTGGTTTCTCCCACTAACTAAATATCTTCCCTTCAGATTATTTCCTCCTCAACATTTAATCTGGCATATTCCTCTGGCATAACCCCAAAAAATCTCATATATTTTTTTCCTCTGTATTCCAGCCTCCATAGGTTCCTTTTGTGCTAATTTTCTGTCTTTACTGCTGCTTATAACACCCATCATACTAGCATTTAAAGGACAGAAATTTAACCAAGAAAAATATGGGAGAATCCTCATGGCAGTGATACGGACATTGTTGATAAGAGGTACTGACATGAGAGAGACTATGACCCTCTTTTATGTTTATAGAAGGCCTGGCACAGGGAAGGCCTAGCTCATGAGTAGCTTTCCAAGGCACTGCCACAATACAGTTGCAATGAAGTTTGTGTATGTCAGGCTGCTGAACTCTGTTTTGCCTATCTGAGCTCTTTAAAAGAAATATAGCCCTTCACATCAACTCTGTACTGGTGGTATGAACCACGTAAGGTCAGCAAGTAGGTCAGACTTTTGGCCTTTATTCATATCTCTTTAAAATTCAATTTTGCCCCTACAGAGGCTAGAAACACAGAACAACATTAAAAAACGGGATCTACTGAAGCCAGTTTGGCAGCATTTACAAATATCTCTACCTCCTTAATACAAGAAATTTTGCATACCGCTATATCTTCTAGAAATACTTCTTGCAGGCTACAGATGCAAACCGTTGTTGATTAGAGCAGTTCAAGTGCCTGATGAAAGACCCAAAGATGGGCGTGACACTTTTAATTCTCTCTCTCTCTCTTTCATGTAAGTTTAAGTTATTTGTTTTGTGGCCCAAATGCAATGATGTTTGCCTCCAAAGCTACCACTAAACTTCAGGTCTGGGCTTCCAGCTGCTATTACCAGCACAAACAAACCTTGCAGTGACTTAATCCCAAGGTATCCTAGCAAACTGGGCAAATAAAGTGCTTGCTGCCTGAATCTGTTTTGGCTTAATTGAGTAGCAGGTGATACTGTTTATTTGGGGTGGGAGTGTGGGGAGAAATGCAGGGCATCACACAGTAAAGGGGAAAGCTGCAGTATTTTCTGTAACAATGGTTTCTCCCAGCTAGGGCTGTGGTAAACGGTAGGAAAGAAAAGTAACAAAGACAGTGTAAAATGCCTGAGAACCAATGATCTTATATGGGGAAAGGGTAAGATCTGCTGATTAACTGCCATATTTGCCATTATGTTTCATGTGCACAATTATGACTTGCTTCAGATAGTTCAGTGTGATAGGCTTATATGATTTGGGCCCTGAGGGGTCCTGACTATTCAACAACCAGTGAAATCTTCACTCACTACACACACACACACACACACACACACTGTTGACTGTTTGTGTTGTGGTAGCCTGATGAAACTCTAGTTATGGATCATGACCCTATCATGCTAGGTACAGCACAGACACAGAACAGAAACATAGTTCCTTCTATCTAGATACATTTAATCAGCAATGTCCTTGTAGCATGATGCCAAGAATTCTGCCGTGCTTCCATTTCTGCTCGTGAAACCCTGCACTATTCCCACAATCCAACTGGAGATGTTGAATTTGGCTTTGAAGTTTATCAAAATTGCTTATAGGTGGGCCAGACAGGTTTACTGTTAATCAAAGTGAGACTGACCTAACCCCCTCCCCTCCATAGCAAAGCACTCTACTGCTACAGTAGGAGGAGGGAGTAGAAATTCAGTTCATGGCAATTCTGATCACTGTACCTCAGTAGAACAAATTCAGTCTCTTCATACAGGGTGTGACATGCTGTTAAGTCAAAAGCATCTGTGTGCATACTCATGGCAGGACTGTATTTGGCTCCAGGCCATAACTGGCTTCAGTTATTTCACTTTGATTCCAGCATTAAGCACATGTTGATAATGAGTTAGGTGGGTTAGAAATGTAGGTGTTTGAGAAAGCCTGAATAGAATAATTGATTTCTTAATTAGATGTAATTATTGAGGAGCAGGAGCTAAGGAGAGGGAGAATGTGGAGGAAGGGGATGAGTGTCACTATAAATAAGAAAATTCCTCTTGGGCTGAAGATCGCATAAAATAAACAGGGAAGAAAATATGCTGGGTTTGCTGCTTTTTTATTTTTAATTTGATGTTTCAGGCCAAATTAGCCAAATCAGTTTGGAATCTGTTTATTGACTGAGCAGAACTCAATCATTCAAGTCTGTGTGCTGCTACTACCTACATGTATCCTCCTTCTTTAGCCTGAGGCTTCAAATACTCGTAAACCCATGGCAGGCATCCTACATGCAGGCCCCAAGCCAGGAGGTCTTGGAGGTTGGATGTCCCCAAGTCTCGCTTGCCTTTAGCCCAAAGACCAAAGGAGAGATCTGGGGAGAAATCCCCCATTTCCATAAAATAGGTGTGTAGCCGAGATCCTCCCATTGGGAGTCTATAGTAGGTTCTTGCCTGTCTACAGTGCATTGGACAAGACTCCAGCTTCTACTACACAATGCCATTTAAAGTGATCCCTGCTTGGGGAACAGACCAGTGCCCTTTGGACCTCTGATTTGTGAGGGAAGAGTAGAAGGGGATGAAGCCAGGTTCTGCTCTTAAGTACTTTTAACTGAACACAAAACTCCAGATCCCCCCACTATGCCTGCACTACCCCCTAATTTTACTTGTTTGTTGCTTTGTGTCAGCATTTCAGTCTTGTTTATCCTATTTTTCCTGTGGGATTGGATGACTGGAAAGTCAGTATGCTTACAGCACATCTCCCAAGGGCAGGAAATCTGGGTAATGCAGAGAGGAAGTGAAATGATTTTCATTCAGACTATTTAAAACCCTCTGACTGTTTTATTGACTTGTTAACTCAACGGCTGAAAGAAAAGCTTTCATTGCTACAATTCCTCCATTCTTGACTTCACTGAATGTCACCTTTAACATCTCTGTCCTTCACTGCCTGTGATTATCTGTTAGATGGCTAATAATATTCACCTGAATCTCTGAAGTGCTGAGAGAGGTGAGGGGCTAATACACAGGCAGTGCTTTGAGATCCTCAGTAGGGGAGTCTGGTAGAAAGGCAAAGTAGCAGTGTGTTACTCATTTGTTGTTGCACCAGTGACACTGGAGCATGATCTTCCTCTCACGTATGCCACTGTAAAGTCTGGAGTGACTCCTTTGCTCAAGTTCACATCAGAGCAGCTGCTGCTAGCAGGACAGAAGGGAGGCAGCAACTGCTTCTCCTCTTCAGGTAATGCATGGAGTGAAGAACTCAGTCAGCCACAGGTTTAGTTGGCTCTCCCCACTGCAAGAGCCCCTATGGGGCCTGAAGTCACAAGGGAATCAGTTAGTTGGAAGTTTACCATACCAACACCTCTTTCTGTCTAATATCTGCCCACTCCTCCTCCATCACTCTCTTGCTTCTAAAGAGGTGGCTCTTTGCTGAGGAAGAGGGATTTAGCACCAGGGGATCTCTCTAGGACAATGTGACACTATGGCTTCACAGGCCAAATGAGTGGTGCGGGGCCAATTTGCAGGCTGGATCAAGCCCTGGGGCCCAGCACCATACCCTCCCTTCTCCAAGCTCTGGGATTAGGACCCAGGGGCCTAGCTCTGTCCCCTCCTATGCTTTGTGCACCAGTATTGGGCCCTAGGGTTCAGAGCTGTCTTTGCCTGGCTCTGCACACTGGGATTGGGCACCTCAACCAGTACACAGGTCCCAGGGCTCCCTATGGGTCCAGAAATTTGGCAGCAGGGGACACGGTGCTGCGGGCCAGAGGTTGAACACCCCTGCACTAGGGAGCTACATGGTTCCTTTGTGTCAGTTTCATTGACCGGCCACAGTGCAGTGAGGAGCAGGTCTCTTGTTAAAGACAATGAACCGTACAGCACAAACCTGGGCTGAGGGAAGGCTGGGGCCCTGTGGTTTTGCTCCAGACAACTGGTATGCTTTCACATTAGGACTCTTCTTAGACAGGGTGCCAAAGGGCACTCTGATAGTAGCATAGTGACTGATAATCAGGTATCATGGCTGATAGAGAGGTGCACATTTTGCATATTGTATTGTGAAAGCATGAGACTGACCTGTTTCATCTATTGAGTTTATATGCCCATTTTTCAAGGCAGGGACTGTCTACTTTTCTGTGTCTATGCAGTGTTGAGGTCAGTAGGACCAGGGCCATATTAAATCTTTTGTGGGCTGTAGGCAAACAAACTCGTGGGGGCTGGGCCAGTCAAGATCCCCCTCCCCACCCCGACGCTGCTGCCTGTGGTAGGACAGTCAAGATACCCCTCCCCACCCCGACGCTGCTGCCTGTGGGGAGCAGAGTTTGGAGCTGCCAATAGGAAGCAGCTGTCATGGTGGTTAGGCTGGCGGAGGGAAGGGAAGAGAAGAGAGGCGGATGGGGCCATTCATGCCACCACTGCAGAGGGAAGGACTGGGCCCCCCATCACAGCTCAGGGCCCTGGGCATGTGCCTGTGTATCAATCTGACCCTGAGTGGGACTCCATTCTTGGTCAGTCCCTCTGTTCTGCTGTTATGCAGATAAATTGTAGTTAAACCAGTCTTAAAATATCTTAAAGTTGCAAAAAGCCAGCTTATTTTAACCTCACCAAGAAGAGGCCTAGTTCAATGAGGTTTGTACTCTTTTGGAGGCAGCTTTCTGTGAACAAGTGTCTCTTAATCATGTGCAAATAAAGTGTTTCCTAAGGGCTGACAAATCTTTGTTGGCATGTTCCTTCACAAAAAAAAAAAAAGATGAGTTCAATACCTACAAAATAAAATGGTATAAGTATGTCCAACCTCTGAGAGTAACATGTTCATTTGAAATCTCCCTTTTTTGAAGAGGGGGAAGTAAAATTCAGCAAAACAGAGTCTCCTTGGGAAGGTGAAACAGAGCTGTTTGGTTAATCCCTGAACATTTGTTTGGGGAAATCCTGCAATGGCCACCAGATGTGCAGAGAAGGGACCTTTATCTCTCCTGTTACTCTTGTTTGAGAAATTCTACAATGGACATCATCAGGTCTGAGAAAAATGGCCTTCATATCCTATGTCTAAATGATAGTTAACACCTGTGGTGGAGAGACACCAAGGTCTTTTAGTGACCATTCAGAATGCAGTGATGCATTGGGCTGCTGGTCATTTATACAGCTCCCAAGAAGTGCTTGTATGGATGAGAGGGTGAGAAATATGCCTTACACAACATATGTAAATGGCAGCCAATTCATCTTTTTTTTTTCTCTTGAGTGCAAAAGGCCTATAAAACAATTAGAGCTTAAAATTGGACTCCTGGCAGAGAATGAGAGAGGGAGTTTATGCCTTGTTAAGTGTAATCAGCTTGGTGATAAGGGGACAATTTCAGCTGTGTGAGATATAATTACATCATAAACTGCACATTACAAACAGGGCAAGCAGAGGTGAAAAGGTAAAATGAGAATAAGCGATGTTGCCCTTCGGGGGATATGGCAAAGGAAGCTTCACTTGGATCCAGTTCCCAGAGAAAGTTCTCCAGCTGGAATTTTAACCTGAGAATGGAGGCAGATGCATCAGGACATTTTAGCTCTAATAGATGCTGCAAGCCCATGGACAGCAGGATCATGCACATACATTGGGCTATGCTGCCAATGTGCAGGGCTCTGAGCCACAGGGAGGAGCAGGATGTAACTTTGGTTGAGTAAAATATTAACCAGCAGGAAGAGTCCACTTGGAAGCAGAAGGAGCCTTCCTGAATTAGACCCAGTTCCATTTTTATCATGGGGAAGCATGCGTATCTTAACAGTCTACAAGAAGAAGGCAGGGACCAAGTTTAGTTACGCGTAGGGTGACCATATGGGACAATGTGAAATCTGGGACACTGCCCCCATGCCCCCTGCTCCCACCTTGCAGGCAGAGCCAGGGGTGGGGCACCACTGGTATTACTATTCAGGCCCCTGAGGAGTCAATGGCTCATTAATGACCCATTGTTCTTTAATTCACAGGTGTTTACAAGCCCCTTATTAATGGTCACTCTGCTAATCAAGCTAACCTATTACAGGGCAGTTAGGGCAAGTTTGCTGTCTGCTAGGGCTTCCTATATCACAGCTCTTGCTTGGGATGCTTGTTTTAATTTTCACTGGCCAGCTGGGACTGACTTCCAAAATCCAGGACTGTCCCAGCCAATCTGGGCCATATGGTCACCCTAGTTATGAGAAAAGCTTAAAAGAACATCATTCCACACACATGGAGCACAGAAAAAGAAGCGCTGAAGATTTTTTCCCCCTGTTATGAAAACAGAAATTTTAAATCTGATCACTCAAAACTAGGCCAAAAACTTCAGCAGGTGCCTAGTCCTTTCAACCCACAGCTGTATCCAGCACAGTGTTCATGGTGAGGCCTGCTCTAAAGCAGCACTTTCATAATCCTAATGGTAAAACTAGCACACAGGGTCCTATAACTCCTGGATTTTTTTAATTAAACATTTTTTTTTTCCTCACCAAGGAAAAGCATTGGGTGAAGGAAAGGGATGGTGGACCAAAAAGATCACTCTTCTGGAAACATGGCAGATGTTCCTTTTGATAGAAATATCCTGGTTTTAAAAACAGAGACAGGATGCCAAAACATTTTTTATAAAACATTTTGACTGGGACAAACGTTTTTCATTTGGGGACCTAAAACCTGAACATTTCCACCAAAAGTCAGTTTCTTAACTGAAAACAGATGTTGAAACTTAAACGAGTTCCAGCTGGGTGGGTTTGATTTCTTGAAATCAAAGAAATGAAAAAAAAAATCAAAGGAAATTCATTATTTTTCTTTAAAAAATGTCTATGAAGAATAATAGGCACCCCTCTCTTTACTGGTGTTTCTGCAATTATAGAGATGCAGGACGGTCAGGACTTAGTGTGTTTGTAGGAGTTGGGAGTTTGACTCCTTTCTTGTTACCGAGTTGCTGTGTGGTGTTCAATAAATCACTTAACCTCTCTGTGACACAGTTCCCCATCTGTAAAATGAGGACGATAATCAGATTTGCTTAACCCACAGAAGTGTTAGAAGGATAAATTAGTATTGTTATTACAGCCATTTATATCTCTCTCTGGGGCAAAGACTGTCTTTTTTTCTGTGCCCAGACAACAGCTAGCACCAAGGTGTCCTGTTCCATAAACAAGGTTCATAGACACTACAACAATATAAAAAAATGACAGTAAAACAAGACACTCATGAATATAGCCTATGTGGATGCAGTGAACAAAGTAGTTTAGATTAAGAGCATATAAATACTTACTATGCTTTTGGTAGTACTGTACAACAATGTTAATCAGGTGCAACAGTGGTATCACTAATACAAATAATAATAAAATCAAATATTTTCCAGGGATGCAAAGCAAAAACACTAAGATCCCCCCTTCCCACTCCCCGAGCAACATCACAGCTTTAAAGGGCAGAGACAACTGGGGAATGTTTACATAATGTTGTGAAGTTATTGCTATTTATTTATGCTCCATATCTCAGTGGACCTAGCTATAAGACCAGGGCAACATTGTTCTAGGCACTATACAAGCATGAGGTAAGAGATGATTTTCGCCCTGAAGAGCTTAGAGGGAAAGCAGGCAACAAGCAGGAAGGGACACAGAGAGACAGATGTCTGACGTGACTGGAATGTGGTCTCACAGCAGGTCAGAGGTAGAGCTAAGCACAGAATGCAGGTCTTTTGCCTCCCAGCCCAGTGCTCCATCCAGTGGATCGTAGTGCCTGTCATGTTACCCTAAAAGTTATACTTATAAGAAATGTCTTGGGTGGATGAACATTACAATGCAGAAATGGGCCAGTGTGGTCATTTGGTGGTACGTGTGATGCTCTGAAGTAATCAGCCATGCTACTGGGTGGAAGGGAATCTGGCATACCAGGGCTAGGGACAGACATTACATGTAAACCAGTTTAAGTGATCCGAAACTGGTTTAAACTTGTAACAGAACAGATGTTCAGTGCACATAAACCAGTTGGAGATAAACCTGGTTGAAAGTAGTATCAGACTTAACAGATTTGGTTCAAGCCAGTTTATGCAATGTCTGTCCCAGACCCCTTGCTAGTTTAAGATAAACCAGACTCCCCCAGCATCCTGGCATGCTCTTTGGACTGGGTGGGGCTCTCTGCTCCACAGCAGGGTTGGCCCCTTCCTCTGCTCACTGGCTGGAGCTCCAGAAGAGACTGCAGGCACAGCAGGGTCTGCTTGGCTTCCCCCTGCCCTACTCTACCCTGACTGCTCAAGCAGGAATTCTCCACATCCTCCCTCCCATCTCCCACAGCAGGGACCCCAGCCTCATGGCCCCTAGGCATGTAGTATGCTACCTAATACTGAGAGGTGTCTGTGTGTGTCTCTCTCTAATTTCGCTAGGGCAGGCAGACAGAACAGTGACCACTTAGGGCTATTTGGAGCTAATCAACAGGTCACCCTTAAGCTGTTTAAGAAGAGCCTGAAGTAATAGAGAGAGCCTGTTGTTTTGATGATGAGGTGATAATCACTGTTATCAGCCCCCTGCTGGCTTGCTCACCTGTCAGTTTGCTGCAGACAGTATGACAAAGCAGGGAGGGAGATTGAAAAGTGCCGTATCATCAGCAGATGCATGCACTGCACATTCCCCCTTGCCTCAGAGTGCTAACTGGGGCTCAGGTCTGGCAACACTTCTGTCCCTTGAGCAGCCAGTGGGGAAAAGCCTGGGACTATGCAGGAAGACCTCTCTAATCAGAGGTCTTGCTGGAGCCTGGCCACACACCCCCTTAGCTTAGTACTATGCAAGAGAAGGGTGGGCTGCTCTAGCGCCCACCCCAGCTTCTAGCCTGAGCCACTGTAGGTACATGCCTGAAGTTCCTCAGTCCAGAGAGAATGTCTGTCCAGTTAGAAACCTAGCCAAGTTAGACTGACCTGCAAAGATTGAATCAATTTAGGCTCAGGGTTTTTGAATCTCTGTCACTAGCCCAGAAGTATAAATCTAAGGCTTCAAGAAACAAGTGTTTATCACCCTCACCAGTCAGTGCAGACTCTGCACTGGAGATGGGAATCAAGGATGTGCATCCAACCCACAGGGACTGATCTAGTAATCATTGAATAGTTCACACCTCTTTGGTTTATCTGTGTTTAGAATGACTAGATTGTTATTTGCATGCAGAGCTGGCCATAGGGAAAAAGGTACCCTGGGTGAACTTGCATTTTGGTACTCACCCTTAAGGCCAGCTCTGCCTTCATGGCCTGCAGGGAAATGTTTGAATTGTGCATGTCCATTTTATAGAACAGCCCAAAATCCTTCTGTGCAGCAAAGGTAGGATGTGTGCTGTGAGTTGTTGCTGCACAACTGTAGCACCATGCAGGAATAATCACAGATACAGCCCTCTTCACTGTGGCCTCCTTTTGGCCCTTATCACTGTCAAAGTAGTAGGGCTGTACAAAGCTTTGGGTAGTGATTCAATTTGGAGGAGATTCGGCCCGATTTGGTGGCTGAATCTTTGAATCCAAATCGAATCAGGGGACCAATGTAAAGGTCTGAATCAATTCAAAGCTCTCTGAATCTTCAGAAAAGTTTTGGAGAGCTTTGATGATTCGGGCAGTCCTCAGTGGCTTCAGCAGGGAGCAAGGGAGTGGGGTCTGGGGGGAGGGGATCATGGAGGGACCCCTGACCCCTGCCTGCTGGTCACTGCCCCTCCCCCTTGCTCCCCCAGCCCCGCCACAGGTGCCTCGACCAGGCTGCTCTGGCTCTTTAAGAAGAAAAAAAAAATACAAGAAAAGTCCCAGAACCCACTACTCCTGCAGCGGCCTTGGGGCTTCGGGGACTCATGCAGAGCCCCTTATGTAGCACAGGACAGTGGGGAGCAGTGGG
Source organism: Alligator sinensis (assembly GCF_000455745.1). NCBI lineage: Eukaryota > Metazoa > Chordata > Crocodylia > Alligatoridae > Alligator > Alligator sinensis. The sequence goes on from NW_005842175.1 coordinate 2,053,946, forward strand.
GATCGTCCCCTGCCAGCAGGAACAGTGAGCTTGCTCCCCCAGCCCCGCCACAGGTGCCTCGACCAGGCTGCTCTGGCTCTTTAAGAAGAAAAAAAAAATACAAGAAAAGTCCCAGAACCCACTACTCCTGCAGCGGCCTTGGGGCTTCGGGGACTCATGCAGAGCCCCTTATGTAGCACAGGACAGTGGGGAGCAGTGGGGATCGTCCCCTGCCAGCAGGAACAGTGAGCCTTTTCTCAGTTTTTTTTTCTTAAAGGGCCAGAGCCTGGGCAGGGCACCCATGGGAGGGCTGGGGGAGCGAGGGTGGAGGTGGGGGGCTTGTGCAGAGCCCCCCATGCAGAATGGGGCAGGGACTGCTGTTTTCATTCAAATCTGCAAAAATATGACAAAGTTATAGGTATTTTAGTGATTCCCCATTATAGTCTATGGACGAATCTCCGAATCGGTGCTGAATTTCCAAATCCAAATCAGCTGAATTGAATCGGGACAGTGACTTGAATCACTGAATTGAATCACTGTCCCCTAAATCGGCTGAATTCGAATCTGAAGTGAATATTAGCCTCTTCGCAGAGGCCTACCAGTAACATGACAGGTGACTATCATGAAGAGAAGTGGTGAGGGGTCCAGGTGGGGTCTCATGAATGTTCAGATGAGCCTTGTCCTTAGATACTACAACCACAGAATTCCACGCTGTAGCAAATGATACAGAATAATGCTTAGTCTTTATATTCCTTTTTTGAGCAGCCTTGTAAAGAATCCTGTGGGCCTATCTACACGTGCATTTATGCTGGCTTAAATTTATTGTGCAGTAAGCGGGAATAGGCTGGTGTCTATATGTATAGGCATTAAAGCGCATTAACGTTGTATGTGGACTGACTTGGGGCTAAAGTTAGTCACAAGTCAGTCCACACAAACAATGACCATTCGATCTTGTCATCCCTTGGGGCACTCTGGTGAACAGATGTTCCCCCAGATCCTGGTGAGCACCCCTGATAAACTTATAGGTGGCCATCAGATTGCCCCTGAGCCTGTGCTTTTCCAGGCTGAAGAGTCTCCTGGCTCTCAGCCTCTCATCATAAGGTCTGTTTTCCTGACCTCTGATCATGCACATGGCTCTGCTCTGCACTCTCAAGCTTCTCCACATCCTTCTTGAATTGTGGAGCCCAAAACTGGACGCAGTACTCCAGCTGCGGCCTCACCAAGGCCGAGTACAATGGGAGAATGATGTCCCGGGATTTGCTTGAGAAGCATCTATGGATGCAAGCCAGCATTTTGCTCACTTTACTAGCCACAGCATCACACTGAAGGCTCATGTTCATCTTGTGGTCAATCATGACCCCCAAGTCCCTTTCATCTGTAGTGCTAACTAGTGTAGCACTGCCGAGCCTATAAGCATGCTGCAGGTTTTTCCTCCCAAGGTAGAGAAACTTGCATTTTTCGGTGTTGAACACCATCAGGTTCTCGTCCTCCCACTTCATGAGCCTGTCAAGATCTGCCTGGATCACTCTTATGTCCTCTGGTGTGGATGCTTTACACCAGGGTTTGGTGTTGTTGGCGAACTTGGCCAGTCCATTTCTGACACCAGTGTCTACACCACTGATGAAGATGTTAAAAAGTATAGGCCCTAGGACAGAGCCTTGAGGGACCCCACTGGTCACCGCGCACCATGACAATTGACTTCCATACACCATCATCCTCGGGGTCCTACCGTGGAGCCAATTCCTCAGCCAGCAGATCATGGTGAGGTTGAGGCCACAGTTAGCCAGTTTTGCCAAGAGGTGACCATGGGATATCAGATCGAAGGCTTTTTTAAAGTCAAGATATATGACATCAATCTCTTCCCCCTTGTCCAGGTGATAGGTCACCTGGTCATAAAAGGAAATGAGATTGGTCAAGCTAGACCTACCCGCAACAAACCCATGCTGGCTATCCCTCAGGATCTTGCCATCAGCTAGCCTGCTAAGGATGGCCTCTTTGATAATCTTTTCCAAGACCTTCCCCAGGATAGAGGTCAGGCTGATGGGCATGTAGTTTGCTGGATCTACTTTCCTCCCTTTCTTGAAGATAGGCACGACATTGGCCTTCTTTCAATCTTCGGGCATTTCACCAGAGCACCAGGAGTTCTCAAAGATCCGTGCCAGGGGCTGAGCTATGATGCTCGCCAGCTCCTCAAGTACCCTTGGGTGTAAACCATCAGGGTTGGCTGACTTGAAGGTATCCAGCCTGTCAAGGTGTTCCTTCACAAGGTCAGCTTTGATGGAAGGTAAGGAATCTCCCTCACCCAGGCCTCCCTGACCCACAGTGGGCAGGGGCATCCCATGGGACTGGTGAAAAACTGATGCAAAGTACTCATTTAGCAAGTTTGCTTTTTCATGGGCATCAGTTGTCAGTTGTCCCATTTGGTTTAGCAGGGGTCCAGTGTTGCCCTTGCTTTTCCTCCAGCTCCCCACATATCTGAAAAAGGACTTCTTATTGTCCTTGATATTTGTAGCTAGCTAGAGTTCCATCACAGCCTTGGCTTTCCTGGTTTGCTCTCTGCGAGTCCAGACCAGAGCAGAATATTCCTCCTTGGTGGTGGTTCCAGTCCTCCATCCTTTGTAGGTCTTCCTTTTAAGATGCAGGAGGTCCGCTAGTTCCCTGGAAAGCCAAGGGGGCTGCTGTGCCCTTCTGCTGCCTTTCCTCCGAGACGGACTAGACTTTGCTTGCGCATCCAGCATTGCTCCCTTGAGGAGCAACCACTCATCCTGAACTCCCCTCCCCTTTGGGTTGTGGCCCTTTAGGGCCTCACCGACAAACCTCCTGAGCTTGTCAAAGTCAGCTTTCCTAAAGTCGAGGACTTCTGTATTAGTGACTGACTTGCCAGCTTTACGGTGGATGGTGAAGGTGATCAACTCATGGTCACTGTCACCCAGCTTCCCTTCGATCATTTGGTCACTGATTAGGTCGTCCCCAGTTGCCAG
>NW_005842175.1:2057001-2076605 GCF_000455745.1 Alligator sinensis
GGACCCAGCAGTGTCAGTAGCCCCCCCCCCCCCCGGGGGGCTTAGTTTAAAGCCCAGTGGAGCAGGTCAGCCAATTTGGCTGAGAAGAGCCTCCTCCCCAGCGGAGAGAGGTGGAGGCCGTCCCTTCCCAGCAGCTCACTGCCTCTCTCACCAAAGAACGGACTGTGGTCATGAAAGCCAAAACCTTCCTGATAATACTAGCGCCGCAGTCTTTGGTTCACTACCTGGATCCTCCTCTCCCTCCTCAGCCCATAGCCCGAGACTGGGAGGATTGAAGAAAACACCACCTGTGCCCCCAGACCCTTTAGCCCTGCTCCCAAATCCCTGTAGTGCTTCATGACCCAGCTGGGAGCGCTCTGAGCCATGTCATTGGTGCCCCGTGGATAAGGAGCATAGGGTAGTGGTCAGTGGGCTGGATGAGTTTAGGGATCTTTTCCACAATGTCTCAGATGTGGGCTCCCGGGAAGCAGCAAACTTCCCGGGCTAAGGGGTTGGGGCGGCAGATTGCCCCCTCAGTCCCCCTCAGGGTGGAGTCTCCTATGACAAACACTTTGCGTTTTGTCTTGGGGATAGCGGGGGCGGTAGCTGGCAACTCAGGTTTGTAGCTGTTGCAAAGCTCCACTGGGGCGGGGGCCTTGGGGCCCTCGACCACCTTTTTCCATCTCCTTGACTTGACAGTAAGGGAGGTTCTCAAGTCCTCCCTTGTCCTAGAGGGAGACCATGGTCTACCTTCTGTCTCCCGGGGGAGAAGGGCCTGGCAATAGGAGTCAATCTCCTGCTCACAGTTCCTGATGGCTCGCAGTCTTTGGACTGTGGCTTCAGCTGGCGTGCCAGAGACCCCAGTAGGGAGCAGACCTCACAAGGGGAGATGGCCATGCTCCTGGGCCCCAGAGCCTGAAAAAGCGACAGGCAGCCCCTGCAGCCGAGAGCCAGGGGCTCTGTGTGTGTGGAGCCCGGAACTGTGGGCTCCATCTGGGTGGAGGCCTCTGAGATGCCAGAGTGGGGGGCCACAGGCCCCAAGGGGACCCTCAGGGTGCAGCGTGTGCCCATCTGTGTCATGCTGCTGGCGGGCTGGCTATAGCTGGGACTGGTTTCTCTAGGGGGGCTCGCAGGCAGGGCCTCGAACTCTCCAACATGCCCTCCTGCACAAACTCCCATGCTAACTTGCACACCAGGCCCAGGAGCATGCCTGTTTGCATGGCCTGTTCGCGAGGCTCCGGTAGCGTGGCTCCCTGGGAGGCTGGGTGAAGTAGGAGCCGGGGGGGCTGTGACCCTCCTCGGCCCCACTCAGCCCACTCCCAGCTGTTTAGGTCTCTCCCTCCACGGGTCCCTACTTAGCGGCAGGCAGGCTGGGGCTCGTTGGGGGTCCTGGAGCCATGCTGGGGGTCCCTAGGCTCACGGGGGCACAGTGAGCTTGCACCCGTATGTTTTGCACCAGAGCTGGGGACTGGAATGAGGCTTTGCCATTGCCAGGCCTTTTTTAAACTGTTCACATGCGCAGAAGGGCCAGCCGGTGCCTCGCTGGTCTCGGGGGGGCTATGGGGGTCCTTCCCCCCCACCAGAGGAAGGGGACAGGTAAGAAAAACTCCATAGTCTTTGACTTCTAGTCCCCTAGAATATACCATATTTACTGAGCAGTATGGATGCGTACGTGTAGATGTGTGCACCTGTACTGTGCAGTAATTTCAGTTACTGCTCAATAAATGTGCATGGTAAGTATTATCATTGCTCCCATTTCAAAGATAGGGAAGTTGAAACAGAGAGGTAAAGCAATTTGCCAACGGTCAGACAACGAATTAAGGTTGTCCATTCCTCCAGACTCCTTTCCATACAAAATATCACTATTTTCTCCATAAGCACCACTTGCTGTTGTAAAAAATTCAAAGGGAAATTGTCAAATACTTTGGTGTTTGGAAAACCCAGTGAAACTATATTTTTGTCACCATTTACAGCAGCTTATGCTAGCAGTGGGCACTGTATTTAACATGGCTCATTTGGCAGTGTCTTCCTTCTAGTTTTGGACCAAATAGTGGTGTGTGGATAAAAGGACTGCCAGGAGCATGTCTGAGTCTGAGCATCTCTGTGTCTGAGGTGAAGGCAGGTGTCAGCTGTATATCTTAGCTTCCTATGGCTAGCAACTGTCTGAAAGTGATAAATATGGAAACACTGAGTAAGCAAAGCAGGATATGATAACTGACCAGGACTCTGACCAAAACCAAGATCAGAGATCCCATCTCCGGCTTTGCACATTTCTATGGATGCTTGGGTTGAAAAGGAAGAGGAATCTGACAGCTTCTGGAAAAGTGCCTAAAAAGTTTAAATCCTCCATCTATGTGGGAAGGCAACAAAGAAAGAAACGATGGCATGCATTCAGAATCAATACACACAGACATCACTTGGCAGGAGACAAGTGTCTGTGCAGTTCAGATAACTTCTCAGAGAACATAAATGCTAACAGAGCACAGCAGAGAGGAAAGGGGATGCTGGAGACCCAGATTCCAGTCCTACTCCTGACTCATCCATACAAATTGACTTATTAATTGCCTAGACTTGCACAAATACTTGGCTATATGACTTGCTTGACTAGCAGTGAAGCAACTAGTATCTTCCTTACTTGGTGTGGGGAGAGTCTGCTGGCTTTTAACTCTGCTGGCTCAAATAAAATATTTCAATCCTGGCACCAAACACTCTCACAAACAGAACTGAAACCAGAAGGGATAACACTGTTTTGGCCAATGAGTTTTGTTTCATATGGTGAGGTCAGTGTCCAGTATAGTGATGTCACTGGTGAGCAGGCAAACTCAACAGCAGCATTTCCAGATCTTTCAGTACTTAGGCATGCAATCTGAGCACCCACAGCATAATTTATTATGTGTCCACATCTTTTCCACATTAGACCAGTGTGGAAAAAGATAGATATGTTATTTCAGTTCTAACTGGAAGGAGGAATCTCCTTTTGGGCTCACACAAAGCCTGACAGACTTAATGTCCAAGGAGAGAGTGGCATAAAAAAGTGATGATGATGTAAAAGTAGGGGTTTGTACTGAAATGACTCTTCCAATCCATCAGGGGTTGCATCTACATGAGACGCGTGCTGCAGTTGTCTAATTAGCTCCTCAGTAAAGAGTCACTGTTATTTATGCCTCCTCAGTGCATGTGTAGATGCTGGAGGGGCTGGCTGGGGCACAAGGGTGCTTCAGTGTGGGGGCTGCCCACCAGCTAGCCCCACAGTGAAGTACCCTTGTGCCCCAGCCAGCCCTTCCACAGCATGTTGAACTGGGTTGGAGCAGCCCTGGGCTGGCAGGCTAACCTCCAGGGTCCCCTGCCAGCTGGGACTCTGCCGCCCTGGCTTAACATGTTGTGGTCCCAGGCGCAGATGTAAACACCGTACCTGGGAGCAATAAGCTCCAGTGTGAACTGTGCTGGAGTTTATTGCATTGTATTAATATTCATGTGTAGAGGTGTACAAGGTGAATTAATTAATGGTACCATGTTTGCAATGACATTCTCTCTGGCTGAGCAACCAGGGAATCGGAGTCCTGGGGCCATCCAGCAAACAGCTAGCTTGAACTTTATTAAAACAGGGTGATAATTCCATTTAAAAAATGACGGAGGTCTGGGCCCATTTCTCTTCTTTTGAGATCCTACAAAACAATTCAATTTTCAGGAGGAATCTTTGGAGTTTTACCTGGACCAATTATGCAAGATCAGGTACAGGACTAGGGAACAAACTGTGAAAGGTCAGTCCACAATTATCTTAGATAATGGCAGGGTTATTGAGTCTTTGCTGTCACTGACAACTTTCCAAAGTTGCATTGTTCATACTGGACTCTATTCTCTGTGTAACAAGAGGTCCATCACTTCAGAGCTAGATTTCCCCCTTTCTCCCTGAGCCATATGTAAGTTGTAAATCTCACATTAAAATCCTTCCATCTCTATCGTCTCTCATTGCCTCTCTGTATGAAGTACTAGAGCAAGAAAAAGTGAACAATTCTGGCAAAAATAAGAGGCCCCATCGCCCCCATTTAACTGTTGGGCTATTTCTAGGGCTGAACTCAATCCAATCTGAATAGAAGCTCCTGTTAGATGAAGTCTTCCCTCTTCCCACTATTTTTATTTACCAAAGCAGAAGAATCAGACATCTTGTGAGAGAGCCACTTCTTGCTGGACTTTCCAGGTATGATTTTTGCAGATTTGCAAGGCCCAGATAGTTGGGATAAACAACTAAACCTTGTGGTTTCTCATATGAACTGATCATTGAACTCTGAATTGTGTGAGATTCACCCACCACTAATCAGAAGAGGCTGTATATGAAAGGATCTTGGGACTGATTAAAAGTGAAATCCAAAGGAAAATATTATTTGGGCTTTCAGAGTCCTGACTTGCCTCCTTTTACTGGATGTCTTTCAAAGACTGTGGAGGACTATAATGTGGTGTCAAAGGAGGTCATATTGTCATTTGTAGTATTTACAGGCTTCCCTGGGAAGAGAGGGATTTTGAGGTTATGCCTATACAGCCTTCCAGCTGAGACTGAAGCTGCTGTTGAAGAAATAAGCCACACACACTTGTTCCAACTTTACAAGGCCAAACTCAGTAGTTTGGAAATGTAGATGGCTTATGCTGTCCTGAGTGCGTACCCTCTCGCTGCTCTCAAGCTGTATCCCTTAACAGATAGGGCTTGCATTTAGGACTTATGCTGTTTAAACAGACTAAATGCTTGGCTTGGGCATGTGAGGAACAAGAGCGAGTGGGTGGGTCTTGTTTCCTCAGTGGCAGTCATGGGGTCGGCAAGGAGGCAATATACACTTGGCCTTGGTTTTATATGGTGTAAGGTTTTCAAGTATGTGGGCATATCTACATGAGACACTGTAATGCACAGTAGTCTATTCTACTGTGCATTACTGTGGTATGGCAAAAACCATGCTAATGCGCAGTAGAATTAGTTTACTGCGCATTAAACATCACCAAAAGAACCACATTTGCCGTGGCTACTGTGCAATGGTGTGGGCTAATGCACCTTTATGTAGTACCTCTCGGCAAGGAGGCAATATACACTTGGCCTTGGTTTTATATGGTGTAAGGTTTTCAAGTATGTGGGCATATCTACATGAGACACTGTAATGCACAGTAGTCTATTCTACTGTGCATTACTGTGGTATGGCAAAAACCATGCTAATGCGCAGTAGAATTAGTTTACTGCGCATTAAACATCACCAAAAGAACCACATTTGCCGTGGCTACTGTGCAATGGTGTGGGCTAATGCACCTTTATGTAGTACCTCATATTAGAGGTACTAAATTTTAATGCACAGTAGCAAAAGATCATTAATGCACATGTAGATGTGCCCTTTATAAGGGGAACTGCTGCTTAGAGTTCAACCCCCTTGGATATCACTGAGCAGTGCTTGACAGTTTGTCATGGTTCTGAAGTCAGAACCTAACTTCCCTAATATTTCTTATATAGAAAAAAATCCAAGAAAATAATCTGGAATTAAGAAATCAAAGTCAAAAGAATACTTTCTTTCCCCTTCAGGGTTCAACTTTTAATGAATTAGATATATACAAAATTAGATTAAAGGCACCATGAATGATGGGAGTGGCATTACTAGCTCCTATGATTTATATCACAAGTCTTACAATACTCAGTGTCATAAAGTTCCAGCTCTTGGCATCATGAGACAACACCAGACTTTTAACTTTTCATTAAGAAAGGGATATTTATAGCTGATGTATTATGGAGTAAAACCTGAAATAGTAAACTCCGAAGCCTCAAAAAAAGCAGAAGGCATATGAAAAAATGCCCTTTAAAAAACAATGAACAACCTGTGACTTTAAGTCAATCCAATGATTTTTTTTTGCTGGCTCTTCTCAAGCTTTTGAGTGCTGGAGATTGGCAATACTGCTGGAGGGAGAGGAAATCTCACAGCCATCATTTATAAGGCTACGAATGAAGAATTACATATTTCTGCCCTGCTTGGTAGGGAGACAAGTACAAGCTAATTGCTTTGGATCACTCCATTGCAATTCTGACCTGGCTTCAAATCTAAGAGTGCTTTAGACCTCTAACTTTCAGCAGTATGCATCTCCTCTATCTAATCTATCAATCACTTTGTGTGTGAGCTCATACACATACTTATATATAAATACAAACCCCAAGAACACATTTTTATCCTGAAGTAATAAAATGTAATGGAGGAATTTACAGTCAAGGGTTATAAAACAATAATGGTTGTAAAACCATTTAGCAGGGTTCAGATACAGGTGAAAGGAGAAGTTCATAAGTTCAGAATCTAAATATGTTTTCTGGGAGTTTTCTGTGACAAATAGAAAGTCCCGTGTTGATGTGGTGCAAGTAATGAAAGCCCTGGAATGTTCTCAGCTGTCAGCTTTCTAGCACATAGTTGTGTTGGGTTTTTTTTCCCTATATTTAAAGTACATTTTTAAACAGGTAAAATTAACAATCCTGAAGTTTTAAGTTACCTGCCCACCAAAGACACACCTTTGGCAGCAACAGTGCAAGCTTCTTTCATATCGGTCTTTTTAAAATTCAATATGGAGAGATCACCTTAAAGGCCATGAACATGTGGAAGATAAGGACCCCAAATTTACTACTGGTAGACTTCCAACAGTGGTGGGGATTTAGAAGGATTCAGATACTTTTTCTGGGATTATCCAGTTCTCTGTGGAAAAAATACAGAGGACACAATTGTTAATATTAAAATAGTTGAGCTGTGCCCACACTACAGCCTTCACCATCTCTACCACTAGTAGCCTTTGGTTGTTGAGTAGTAACCTAGCTTGGGGACATCATGATAAAGAAACACGTTTTTCTCTTCTCAGAGACTGGAACTGTTTCTTTTTCCTAGAGTGCTCTTTTGGCCCAGCGAATAAGACTGTGACCAGAATCAAAGGTAGGTCTCCTGTATGGCATGCACCCAAGCCTTAAGGTAGCCACTACACTGCTTTTTTAATCCATAGATTCCTCTCCTCCTCCTTCTACTTCAGAAACAATGAACACCACAAATGGGCCTCTTGGGAAAGCCACAGTCATATTGGTCTCCATTCCCTTTCTGCAGTATTTAGTATCCATATTGAACTTTGCTTTAATAATGACTCTCATAAACCACAAGATTAATCACTGGATAAGATGATAACTTTGCCCTATGCTTTATTTAGTAATTATTTCTTTAAAAGAAATTATTAGAAGGTGTAAGCAGTACCCTGTATGTGATGTTCCTTCTGGTAACAAGGAAGGGCACTGCGGGCTTTAAGGTTCGTGGCTTAGAAAGAAGGTTGTTATAGGCATGGTGCACATGCTTTATTGTTCACTGATCCTTGGCACTTTTTAACTTCAGTAACATTTATCATCTAGATTACTTAGGCCTTGGACAAATGAACAGTTTAACCCATGTAAAGGGAGGTAGTCCTGGTTCCAATATGCTGAGAATGTATGACCCAACCCCTAAAAATAGTTTAGCTCCATCCCATTGGTGGTAAATTGCACCCAGAATGAATCATGGTTGAATCTATCTAACTTGCAAATGTTGTGGTTTAGGTTGTATTTGTACATTGCTCCCTTCCCCTGATTCAGCCGGTTGTCCTGCTGACTGCCTTCCCACACTACATTTCTTATCTCAGCCCTCCTCCTCTCAGGTGATAGTGTTCAAATGTCACCTTTCTCTTTAAACTCTGCCATACAACCATTCTACTTGGATGCTCCAGGCATAGGGACCTTGGAAATCCACCACCACCTTTCTATGATCCTCATGACCTCTCTGTGCTTTTTCAAGGCTACCTGCTGCTACTGCCCACCCAGCAGCTAGAGCTCCACAGATGTTCATGACCTCATTACATCCTGGGGAAAGGCAAAAGTACAGCAGGTCCTGAGAAGAAACTAACAGAGTATGTACATATATGCGAGTGCACTCTAGATGGCTGCCAGTGGCCCTCAGTGTATTACCTTGCAGTGCTGGTCCATGCTGTGCAGCCTATGCTTTTTGCCCTTAGTCAGAAGGACCTCAAATGGCAGTACAAGTTGCCAAAGAAGCTGATCCCTGCACAGGCCCTGCCTGGTCCACAGATCCTTTCTACAAGGATCTGGACTGAACCTTGCCCATAGATGCCAGTTTTGAGTCTCACTGTAGCAGATTCTGGGGCAGAGGACAAAGCGATCCTAAAATCCCATGCATTCACCTCAGCATCCCCAAATACATTCTGAGGTATAGTGAAGCTCACAGCTTGCCATCATTCAGCCCACTGTCACCCATTGCCCTCAACATTGGCATTGTAATGAGACCAAAATGGAGATCCAGACTTAGCTAGGCTCAGTCAGGGAGGCAGGGCAATTCATTCTCTGAATGGGTACTACCTGCAGCAAGGCCAGAACACCAACTGGCCCCAGCCACAATGAGTAAGACAATCAGGGCAGCCAATGCCCCAAAACCACAGGCAAAAATGCCCATCTGCTCCAGCCTTTAAAAGCCAGGCCAGCCTGCAGTGTTCCTATCCAGGCAAAAGCAGTTGTTCTTGCTCTTGACTTTCCAGTTTGATCCCTGGCTCTAGTTCTGGCTCCTGATTCTGGTAGGATCTTTAGCATATCCTGATTCCAGTGTTTGTTCATGATTCTGATTTGACCTCTGACTCTGGCTTCTGTTTTCTGATCCTGGTTTAACCCTCAGCATATCCTGTCTCTGGGTCTGGCTCCTGATCCTGGTTTGGCTCCTAGATAGTCTCAACTTTGCCTATGTCTCCTGATTCCAGTTCTGGCACCAGATCTCTCTGGACCTCCAGCTCCTTGGGAACCTGGCCTGGACTGCACCCATACTTTAGGTGATTATCCATTAGGCTAGACTGCCCATGCCCTGGTTCCTAATCAGCTGCATCAGGAGCAGAGACCTAAGGGAGGACAGTGAGCACACAAGCATTTTTTGGGTTAGATGCTATTTCACGTGAATGCTAGCTCAGCTGAGGCTTGTGTTTGTTGCTGTGCCTGAGTGCTGTCATCCTAGCCAGATGTAAGCAAATGCTTGTTTCCTAAGCCCTTTTGATGCCCAGTGTAAGTCTTCACGATCCACAGCAGCAATGAGCAGACAGGATTGCCAAGTATGACAGCAGGGTCATGATCGCACTGTTGTTCTCAAGGCTGCGAACAGTTCCAGCAGATGCACCCGTCCTTCAGCATGGATAACAGGATGGAGTTGTTGCAAATTGTAGTGTCATGTATTTTTCTGGACCATCTGGATTTAGCATGCATGAAGCTGCCATGCCAGACTGATGTACCACAGAATGGTAACACTTGAGAGCTGCCAGTTTCTAGACTGCTGTTGCCTCTATCCTCACACTGGCTGCCTGCCTCTGCCACTCTAGGCTACTCCTGCACAGGTCTCTAGGAAAGCAGACTCCCTCAGTACAAAGTTCTCTTGCAGTGCTGCTTGTTTCAGCACAACCCCTCCTATCAGCCTATGCTTTTTGACCTTAGAAGCAGTATTCAGCAAACTAAGGATGGTTTTGGAGAAAGCCATCTGCAGCTGCTGTCAGGATATCCTAATTTCTGGTGGCTTGCCGCCATCAGGAGAAAGCAGGCTGCACATACCTGTTAAACTCTTTCTCCTTCTGTGGTCTCACAGGCCTTGGGGGCCTGTAACTGCCTTAACTACAATCTTCCATCTCATCCTGTCTTGTGCAATCTCCTTCTATCTTGTCACATCTTTGCCTATCCCTCCTAGATCAGTTTTTATGTTATTTTCCCATTGTTGCCTTGGTCTACCTCAAAGTCTGATACCCTCCACATCACCTTCCAAAATCTGCCTCACATGCCTTCTCTCATCAGTTCTACAAACACACTGTCCATTTAATTTTCTGTGCTTTTATCTTACTCAAGACATCAGGTCTTTTGTAAAGGCTCACAAGCCCTTGATTGTCTTTTCTTCCATGCTCCATGGGCCTGTACTGCACCAAATATTTTCCTTAGTACTTTGTCTTCAAAAACTCACAACCTTTTTCCATTTGCCTTTGTCAGTTTCCAGGATTTACATGTGTATAAAAGGACAGGTTGAATAATTGTACTATAAAGCTGGATTTTAAGGTTGCTTGAGATTTTCCTTGGTGCCATTATTTTATTCAGGCTCAACAGACGTATATTAGCACTATAAATTCTTGCCTTAATTTCTTCAGTTATTTGATTGTCCTCAGTGATTAATGTTCCTAAATATTTACATATCTCTATCTTTTCTACGTTATCATTCCCTATCCTTCTCTTCCTATGATTTGGAGATTTATTTCTGAACGTGATTATGTATTTTGTCTTGCTGACAAAGATAGCAAACCCAACTTCTTTGGTATTTGACTCTATCATCTCTATATTCTTTTGTACCATTTCCATTTCCTCTCTTACTAGGCAGATATTGTTTGCACACAAAAAAAGCTGGTGCAGTCTGTTCAGCTACAGACCTTCTCCTTCTTCACTGGATCTTTATGACCTTTTCAAGCATCAAGTTGAAAAGTGTTAGTGATAGTGCATCCCCTTGTTTGAACCTGCTCTTGATTTCCATCAGTCTGATAGCATTCCCCCGGTTCTCATGTAACTCCTTGATCCTTCAGTGCACATCTTAGTAAGGCATACCCATTTTCTGGGAATTCCACACCTCACCATGATTGACCCTAGTGACTCTTTTCTAATACTATCAAAAGCTTTGATGAAGTCCCTATCAATGTGGTGTACATATTTCACAACTTCTGTCCAGCAATAATATCATTGAAAATATCTGATCATAAGTTGATCTATCTTTCTTGAAGCCACACCAGTAATCTTCCACAATTTCTTGCATATATGGGAGCAATAAGTTTAGCAATGGTTGAAAAAAAATTTTTTACTCTGTGCATGGTAAGGAGATACCCTGATAATTATTACACTCAGTCTAGTACATCAACCTGATTGTAAATTGGGCATATTATTGCTTGCTTCCATTATTCAGGCATTCTTTCCTCTCTCTAGATAGTTCTTTAATGCTTCAAATCCAAATCTCAGGCATTTGGCTGGAATGATTGTTTATCCCTGATACTTTATTATTTCTGAGTATTTTTTATTGAGAATCTGTATTTCCTCTAGCAAAGGCTCTACTATTTTGACTTCTGAAATTTGATATTCACACCTTTTCCTTCATTTTCATACTCTACATTTAGAAGCTCTTCAAAATATTCTTTTAAAAAGTTCAGGATTGCTTGTCGTGCTGTCATCAGATTCCTGTTTTTGTCTTGCAACACTGTCAACCTCATCTGGTAGCCTCTTCTCCATTAATTAACTCCTTTAAACAGGTGTCCTACATTTTTTACTCCTGTTAAACTCTGCAGCACAAAATTATCTCAGCCCTTTTGTGCTGACCCTGCTGCAGCATGATTTGCTATTGCTCTATAATGCAAATGAGGGTTCACAGGGAAGGATACGTTGGGTGACTAGAACTCAGATGCATCATTAGGACCTGGTGCTGGTTGGTTTCTAGCAGGTTAAGGAGATCAAGGCTAGGGACAGACATTCAAAAAGCCTGAGCCTGAATTGATTCAATCTTTGCAGGGTAGTCTAACCTGGCTAGGCTGAACTTGTTTGTAACTGCACAGACATTCTCTCTGGACTGAAAAAATGCAGGCACATGCCTGCAGTGGCTCAGGCTAGAAGCAGGGGGATGCTAGAACAGCCTTCCTTCCCTTTCACAGTGCAGAGCATTTAGTTACACAGCAGGGAGTTACACAGGGAGTTGATAACAGAGCATTTAGCACCCCATAAAAACAAACAAAAGCCTCTCTCATTAGTTCAAGCTCTTCTTAATTAACTCTTTCCAAGGAAGGAATGAGTGACATTACCAGCTACCTCTTGATTAGCTCCAAAAAGCCCTAAGCAGACACTGTCCTGTTTGCCTTTGTCCTGTCTGCCTTACACAGACACCTCTTAATATTAGCTAGCACACCACATGCTAGGTATGTCTGTGCTGGGGGGTTGGGGGGTGGGGATCCCTACTTGAGCAGGGAGAGATGGGGTGGGGTGTGGGGGAGTAGGAGGAAGCCAGGCAGATGCCCCTGTAGCTGCAGTCTCTGCTGAAGCTCTAGCCAGAGAGTGGAGGGGCAGAGGTAGCCCTGCTTGGAGCCCTTCCAATTTGCAAATAGCACTGTGTCCTTCCAGATGAGAAGTTGGCAGTTGAATCAGGGGACTTATCTGTGGCTGACCCATGGAATTTAATTTGGAAACTCCCAGGCACCCTCTCCAAATGCCACCCCCTTGAATTATGGCAAGTATCTCACAATAAAGCAGGGATAAGCAGGCCATACTACTGTAACACCCTGGGTGTGTCCATCACATGCCTTGCCAACTTGTGCCTACAGGAATACTCCAAAACTCAGATGTTTGTTGGTGAGGACCTTAGGCCCTGGTCCCTGGTGTGCTTGGGAGCAGCTATTGGTGATGAGCCCACAACAGCCTCACCAGTATACTTCTGGATTTGGCATGTGTTTATGAGTGTGGGTGGTCAGGGAAATCTTGAATTCAACTTAACTGGGATATGCTGCAGCCATGGCATGGACAAGCCCACTGGTGCTTGGGACATCAGCCTGCTAATGTTGGTGAGGATACAGGCTGATGCCAGAAGTACACTGGTGAGGCTGTTGTGGGCTCATCACCAACAGCTGCTCCCAAGCACATCAGGGACCAGGGCCTAAGGTCCATCACCAACAAACATCTGGACTTGGAGTGTGCCTGTAGTGAGAAAGTTCTTCCTAATGTCTAACCTAAACTTCCTTCGCTGCAATTTGAGACCATTGCTCCTTGTTCTGTCATCTCTCACCACTGAGAACAGTCCAGCTCCATCCTCTTTGGAATCCCTCTTCAGGTAGTTGAAAGCTGCTATTAACTCTCTTCTCAGGCTTCTCTTCTGCAGACTAAATAAGCCCAGTTCCCTCAGCTCTCCTCATAAGCCATGTGCCCCAGCCAGGTTAGCAGGTCCTGACTTACCTGTTCAATTGTCAACCTTACAAAAAAATCCACCCCTTTTTACTAAGTCAGGGTATTTTTAAGCCTTCCTCAGAGGCATTAGGTGTTGGCTGCAGTCAAAGCTGGGGATTTTGATTGGGCTGTGCCAGTGCTCCTGCTGGGACTTAAAGCCAGAGGTTCCTGGCTAGAGGGTCTTGCCACTCTGTTCAGGGTCAGACCGATCACCATAGTTGGGGTCAAGAAGGAGTTTTGCCTCATAGTATGGACTGTGGGTGTTTTTGCTGTCTTTTGCAATGGGGGTGTGACCCTCTACCTGGGATCTCTTGAGTGTATATTAACAACCATTTATAGAAGCAGGACATTGGCTGCTGTAGTTCCTCTGCTTTACCTGTGGCAGGTTAGGATGTTATGTCTTGTACTGTGTCAGGGGTGATGGTAGTTTTATGAAGAGTTTAGATTAAGGATTTGTATAGTATGGTTGGAACAGGGATGATCCTGCCTTAGGGAGGGGGTTGGACAAGCTGACTTCTGGAGGTCCCTTTTAGCCCTACTTCTCTATGATTTTATGATCAGAATTATGCTTGTGAAGAGACCAAACTCCTGTTGAAGACTTCTGCCCTTTCCCTGAGAATGTAAGAACTAATTTATCAGATGAGATCAATGATGCATCTAGCCCAGTATCTTCTCTGTAGGAATTTCTCATATCAGACCTATCTTAACTGCATGTTTCACACCTTATTCTTGAAAGAGACTGCCATTTTATAACTGGGAGTCCTTGCTATGCTCCCTCAGATATCACAAATGTTAATCTGCTACCAAATCCAGTAAATCCTTCTGCACATGTACATGTATGATTTCCCCCATGTACTGCTCTGCATTCGAGCATGAGTTAGAGTCCTGATTGGCCACAGCTGAATTCTGATTGGTTGATTGTGCCCTTGGACGATATCACCATGATACATCATTTGTTTCATGTGCATAGTTGGGAACTCATAACTTTGAAAGTAAGATATCTTTTCTTCTATTATGTTCAATGGGGGAGAACAAACTTGTAATAGGGTTTTCTTGTTAAATATCTCACCTGCCCAATCTCTCTCTCTCTCTTTCTCTCTCTTTAACAAAAAGAATAATTTTTAAAGATCCATGGAAACTTTTGTTGCAAGGACTGTTAAACATGGAACAAATTTTCATCTCCTCTGAACTACTTCTCCCTGTCTGTCTTTCCCCCCTGCCATTTTTCTTCTCCTCTCCCTTTATAGTCTATGACATTTCTTTCTTGCTTTCAGCCTGACCTCCCAGTATGAGTTACTTTTCTTTGCTGAACCCATTCTTCGAGGACAGATCAGGAACTAGCAGGAAGAGGAGCTGGGTCAATGGGGATATGGGTCAGAGAAAAGAAGGGCTTCTCAACAAAAGTCTTAAACTGCTCCCATATCATAGAATCATAGAAAATTAGGGTTGGAAGGGACCTCAGGAGGCCATCTAATCCAAACCCCTGCTCAGAGCAGAACCATCCCCAACTAGATCATCCCAGCCAAATCTTTGTTTAGTTGGGTTTTGAAACCTCCAAAGATGGACCTTCCACCACCTCTCTGGGTAACCTGTTCCAGTGTTTTACTATCCTCCTGGTGAGAAAATTCTTCCTAATATCTAACCTAAACTTCCCTTGCTGCAATTTGAGACCATTGCTCCTTGTTCTTTCATCTGCCACCACTGAGAACAGTTCAGCTCCATCCTCTTTCAAACCACCCTCCAGGTAGTTGAAGGCTGCTATTAAGTCCCCTCTCAGTCTCTTTTTCTCTAGGCTAAATAAACCCAGTTCCTTCAGTCTTTCCTCATAAACCATGTGCCCCAGCCCCCCTCACCATTTTTGTCACCCTCTGCTGGACTCTCTCCAATTTGTCCACATCCTTTCTGTAGTGGGGGGCCCAAAACTGAACATAGTACTCCAGATGTGGCCTTACCAATGCTGGATAGAGGGGAATAAACACTTCCCTTGACCTGCTGGCAGCACACCTACCAATGCAGCCCAGTATGCTGCTAGCCTTCTTTGTAACAAGGGCACACTGTTGGCTCATATTCAGCTTATTGTACACTGTAACCCCCAGGTCCTTTTCTGCAGAGCTGCTGCCAAGCCAGTCAGCCCCCAAGCCTGTACTGGTGCATGGGATTCTTCTGTCCTAAGTGCAGGACTTTGCACTTGTCCTTATTGAACCTCATGAGATTTCTTTTGGTCCAATCCTCTAAACTGTCTAGGTCACTGAATCCTAGCCCTACCCTCCAACATACCTACTACTCCCCCCAGCTTGGTGCTATCTGCAAACTTGCTGAGGGTGCACTCCATGCCATCTCCCAGGTTGTTGATAAAGACATTGAACAAAATCAGCACCAGGACCAACTGCTAGGACACTCCACTTGATACCAGCTGCCAACTAGACATCAAGCCATGGATTACTACCTGATGGTCCAGCCAGTTTTCAATCCACCTTCCAGTCCACTCATCCAGCCTGTACTTCCTTAGCTTGCTGGCGAGAATGTTGTGGGAGACTGTATTAAAAGCCTTGCTAAAATCAAGGTATGCAAGATCCACTGGTCTCCCTGCATCTATAGAGCCAGTTTTCTCATTACATATCCCAACAGGTCAAATTATTTTCTGAGAGTTCAGTATGAATGATTATGTACATCCCCCCACCTATGCATACAAATAAAAACCACCCATGATTAAAAGAATCTAAAGGTTACAGAGTCAAGTGCTGAAAAAGTTAGGACATACCAGGGTTTCACGCCTTCTGTGCATAAGCATTATGAAACTATCTTAAGTTTCATACATTTTTTACACGAGACCCTGCCCTATTCATTGCACAGGATGGACAATGCTCAGTGAAAAAGCAGCTCTTGAGTATTTTAATTTCTCCTCGTTCAAAGTGTGGTTCATTGCTTCAATTACTATTTACTATTCAACCTCTGCTCTAAGAACAGCATTACCCATTTCTTTATGGGCTTTTCTGTGGTGCTTCTACTATGGTATCTCATTGAAATAAGCAAACAGCTTATTTCATGACATCACCGTTATATGAGAGGGAATTTTCCCAATTTTACAGGTGGAGAACTGAGGCTCAGAGAGAGATACCAGTATATAAAAGTGCCCACTAATGTCTTCATATTCATATTTGCTGGCAACAAACATGACTGTGACCCCAACCAGCTGCAGAGTCTTTTTGGACATGATATTGTTCTGCAAAAAACGGTCTAAGATAGCAACTGTCAAGTACATGGTCTCTTGCAGCAGTCTGAATTTCATTTGCACCTGCACAAGCCAGTCAATGAGTATAGCATGCCTATTTCCAGTGACTTGTTTGCCCAACAGGAATTTTGGTCTGATAGCTTGTTGTTCCTCAAGAACTGTCAGGTATCTGTAGATGTCTTTCACATATTCACTGCAGAGATTTGCGTCAGAACCATCATCTGCATCTACATCAAGCAACACATCAGAAAAGGCTTGCCATAGTATTTCCTCCACTGGCATGCATCCAGATGTTTCCATTGTGGTTGGGGACGGAGGCTCCAACTTGGCAGGTTCCTGGACCTGCTCCTCTTCCTTCAGAGGCTCAGCAATGCCCTCCATAGCTTTTGCAGCTTTCCTGGCAGCAGGCTTGTCCTCAGCCATGGGCTTGACTTCCTTCTTGAGGGCAGCTTTAGGCTGAGGATTCTCGCATACGTGGTTGCTGATGTCCCCCAGGGCCCTGCAGGGCAGCAGGCGGGGCTTGGCCATGGTGCCCCCCAGCTTGGCACCCGCCGCTCACATCCCACTGGCCTTGGGTTTGTTCTTGGCATTGACTCTCATGTTGTTCCTGGTGACCCGCAGCGCCATGGCCCCGCACACTGCTACTGCCCAATTTTGGGGGCCCAATTTGAGTGTCTAATTTTTCAGAAAACAGCATTCTATAGTGCTTTCCATATTCAAAACACAGCTCCCATTGGCTTCACTGGAGACTCTGAGTGTGCAGCACATCTGTAAATCCAAACAGAAAACAGCAAAAGCCCTGGTCTGGAATCTGACCATTTCCAGTGCCAGGCACTTCCTGGTACTAATTCACTCTCAGTTTTCCTGTCTGGCTTCACTTGCTCTCACTCTCACAGACACCTCTGTTTGGCTCAGGGCCAGTCTTCAGGTGGTGACAAGATTTCTCAATGCAGCTGGGAGCCCTGAGATACATCTGGGAAAAAAAAGAGGAGTGAAGGCAGCCACATTGAATATAATCTCAACAATAAGATTTTAGCCTTTAGCAAAGTCTGCACCTCCCCTGGGAATCCTTGCTAGCCTGAGTCCTGTGGGCAGCCTCTCAGCTCATTCAGTCCTGGGGTCAGCACTAATGGAATAACAATCATGGTAATAAAGTTCCTGCAGCTTTATGAAAACATCCAGGAAGCAATATTGGGCTCAATAACCAGTGCACTCATGGAAAATGTTTGGATAACAAATTTAGCGCGGAATCAAACTGATTAGTATTTGGTTGCATCTTTCACACACACTTCAGCTCTCTCCAGGGATATCATGAAATGGGGAGCAAGCTGTTTACAGTATGGTGACTGTGCAGGCAAATGGATCAGCAGCCGTTACAAGCTCAGCAATAGTTTCCTTATCACCTTGGACATTAGAACCTGTATACTGAGATTGGAAGTACTGGACAGGATAGTGAGGTTATTGCTTACTATTTTTGTCAACTGCCATGAGATCTTTAACCTCTGTCTATACCAGTGATTCTCAACAAGGGTGCCATGGCATCCTGAGGTGCTGTGAGATCTTTTCAAGGGTGATGCAGGGTGGAGTGCCACACAGTATTGGCACTTTTAGGTGTGCCAGCACATGGACAGGATTTACAGGATAAACTAAGAGATTTCAAATAGGAATTCATTGTGTTGGAAACAGTGTACCCAGCTGTTGTCTTTCTGGGTTCTTTGTAGCTGCAGAATTGCTCTGCTTTCCATTGTCAAAAAATGAGTGAAAGTTAAGAGCTGGCATTTTCTGAGGGGTGCCTTGAGTCTAAAAATGTTGAGAACCACTGACCTAGGCAGACACAAGGCATAGACAAGCCTAGCAGGTTAGTTAAGAAAAGTATGCTCTACTCAATATCTCATCTTCATGTTTGTCAGGTGCTTTAGTTAGTAAAAAAGGTAATTTTCATGTCATCAGGCTACAGCTACATCCCTCTCCAGCAATTACCTGTACCAGATGTTTAAGTACAGAGGAAGGCATACAGATCTTTGAGAGAGACAGTAATCATTCTGCAGGAATAGTTTCTTTCTGTCCATCTACATGAGATGGTACTGCGTGACAGGTGGTTGCTGTGCATTTGTTCAGTACTTTGTATCAAGTGGTGAAAAAATGAACAGTAACCTGAGTTACTGCTCAGTAGTGCCAGTGAACACCTTTTTTGTGACTCTATTATGCAGTAGCCTAATACTACTGCCTAATACTACATGTTTTTTGTCATGCGATGCTACTGCCCTGGGCTACTGCGCAGTCAGAGCCTTGTGTAAACATGCCACCTGTCACTTAGTGGCTGGTCTCTGTCCCAAAGCATTAAGGTTTATATTCTTTATATTTTGCATCCCCTCTGCTGTGACTGTGGATGTTATGCTCAAATGGAATAGACCCATCAGCAAGAATCCTTTTAGGAAGGCATGTTTTAATTGGCTTTTGGTCTATTTTCAAAATTCTGCAGAACTGTTTCTCTTTCTAAGCAGCAGCGTTTAATGGAAATTGAAGTGTAACAAGGTGTGCACAGGCACCCAGTGGTATTTTGGGTATGTCTACACAGCAAAAGGGAAGTGTGAGCATGGCATGTGCTGGTGTTCATGTGCCAGCTTAGTCTAGTTAGCTCTAGCAATAATAGCAGCAAAGAGGCAGCAGCATGGGCTTGACCACATGCCAACAACAAGAGTGCAAGCTCTAAGTCTACAGGGACCCTGGAGTACCTGGTTTGGTCACTAGCAAATCCTATATTGTACTAGCCTGGGTACACATGTGCTATACTTGCACCTTAATTTTGCTGTATCAGCATCAACTTTAAAGGCCCTTCTGCCCTGAAGAAAGGCACCTGATACCCAAAAGCTTGTCCAACAGTTCTCCCACCTGTACAGTTGGTCCAGTAAAAGTTGTCACAAAAAAGCCTTGCCTCATTACCTTACAGTAGTTGCCTTTCATCTCATTTAGGGGGATGAGACAACTTTGCAGCTTCTCAGGGAACCATATCAATTATAGAGTATGAAGTCATTGGTTGCCACTGCTCTCACCACTGGTACCAGAAGTCAGTCCTTGACAATACATCATTCAGTGCTTTCTCCAGGCGAGATCTAAATGGCATTTCCCACTCTTAGAACAAGGACTGTGTTCAGCTGAGAGATGGAGGAGCAGGCCAATGAGGAGTGCTGTTATGGGATCATTTGCAGATGGAGCTTGAAACCCAGGTTGCGGCTATTCACTGAGCTGGAGGTTTCTTTTACTTGGGGCGGGGAGTCCTAAGGTGTTGGAATCCCTCATTTTCCTGTGAAATGGAGATGAGAGGCAGGGGGTTCCAGTGAGACCTTTCTGCCTGGGGTGCCATATTTTCTTACTCAACTCTTT
>NW_005842175.1:2076636-2094339 GCF_000455745.1 Alligator sinensis
AGTACTGCCAGCACCCAGCCTTGGATTATTGCCTCCTTCAAACAACATCTTGGAGCTCTGAGGTTGATAAGAACATCACATAATTGCCCAGGAAATGTAAATGATTTTAATTGGTTAGGATTCTAATTACTGCTAAATGGTCTTACAGAGATAGTGGGACTGGCCCCTCCCCTTACTGTGCTTGCAGCAGAGCAGCAAAGGGTCACGCGGCGGTTACAGCACAGGTGGCTGATAAGGCGAATGCCAAGACAGTTAGCCAGCTTGCCTGCCTCTCAGGCTGCTGATATGACAAAGGCAGGGTAAAATTGTACCTTATAGATGAACTAAATCAGAGCTGTATAGTATAAGTTTTACACAGCCCGAGCTCACTTCTGCTCCAGCTCACAAAGACTTAGGCTATATATCTCTGATTTAGTCAGTCCATAAGGTACAAACCTACTCTGCTTTCTGTTTGAGACTAACATGACTTACTACTTCTCTCTGGTGATATGCCTACAACTTTGTTTTTACTGTTGGAGAGCTGCCTTCCGGTTGGAGAAAGGAGGATGGGGCTGTCAGGAGTTTGCAGTGGGAGTGGTTTCCCTGAGAGAGCAGGGAGAGTTGGAATTTAGGAGCCATATATACCCTACCATACAGAAGGCACTTACTTTTTACAGGTCATATTGCCTAATTAAATGGCACTGCTGATGAACTGAGTGTGAATGACTGGGTGTGGCTGGAGCTGCAGCGCATTTGCTGCCGCAAGCTAAGCAGGAACTGCGCTGGCTAGTGTGTGGATGGGAAACCAAGACTGCACCTTTGGGGACCTGGTGACCGTCTATAAACTCACTAGGGGGAACCAGAAGGGTTTGGGGGAGACGCTGTTTCCCCTAGCCCCCGCTGGCATAACAAGGAGTAATGGGCACAAGTTGATGGAGAGGAGGTACAGATTGGACATCCGAAAAAACTACTTCACAGTTAGGGCGGCTAGGAGCTGGAACCAACTTCCAAGGGAGGTGGTGCTGGCCCCTACCCTGGGGATCTTTAAGAAGAGGCTGGATACCTACCTGGCTGGACTCATTTGAGTCCCGTTTTTGTTTTTAGGGTTTTTTGTTGTTCTCCCGCCCTGGCGGGGGGTTGGGCTAGAAGATCTATTAGGTCCCTTCCGACCCTAAAACTATGAAACTGTGAAACTATGAACCTCAAACATGGGTTAATCTTAACTGTGCCACTCACCAATGTCAGCACTAGATTGGTCCCTCTCATTAGAAATGGTTCCAGATGATTCCTTGAGAAGGTGCTGCTCTGCCATGCCTTCTCTGAGAAGGGGAGGTATGGTTTCTTTTAGGCTGGTCCCAATCATTAATCTGGTGCTCTGCACACTGCTCACTCCAAGGAAACTTTTCAGCAACGGTTAGACTGCTCACCTGCAGCCTCAGCTGAGTACTGAGCAGACCAAAATCATGCTACATCAGGAGCCTGGAGGGCTGGAAATACAGTGTGGTGTGTTTTTCCCCTTTGTTCCTAGGAAGTAACCTGTAGACAGATCAACAGAGAGAGGTAGTTAGTCATGTTAGTCTGAAGTGAGGCAGAAGGCAGGGTAGGTTTGCACCCTATAGACGAACTAAATTAGAGATGTATAGCCTAAGCATTTGAGAACCCAAGCAGAAGTGAACTTGGGCTCACGAAAGCTCATACTATACATCTGATTTCATCATAAGTGGCAGAAGGTTGGAGGAGTTAATGGGGCTTAGCTCCCCCAAACTGATTTTCCAGTGGCCAGCAACAGCACCACCTCCATGTCCCACCATCGTAGCACTGCACCCAGCACCCTCGCTGCATGCGCCGCTGCTGCCACACATACAGCACCAGTGTGTGCTGGCCCCCACAACGGCCCTGAGGGAGGGAGGGGTGAGGGTCAGGTGGGCATGAACCACACTGCCCAGACCCCGCCCTCCCCCAGATAATATTTTCTCCCACTGCTTATGGATTTAATTGGTCTATAAGGTGCAAATATGCCTTCAGCAGCAGGCTGGCTAATTTTCTTGGTACCCACATTATCAACCACCTGTCCTGCAACTACTGTACGACCCTTTGTTGCTGTGCTGAAAGCCCTGGCATAGCCCATCCTTCTGCACCAGCCCAGGGTGATACCCACCTGCAGAGAGTAGGACATTGTGCATCTATTTCATGTCTCTGCATCCTGACCTACAGCACAGGCAGCGTGTGCTAGGGAAGAAAGAGCCCTGTTTTAGCTACCTTCTTATTCCTTTGCAAAGTGCATGACTCAGCTTAGGATAGGGCTTGGATCTTGCAAACTATCTGGATAAAGGACTCCCAGTGATATCAATGAATGATCCTTTCATAGAGTGTTTGACAGGTTGGGCAAAGCATATCTCTATCTAGAAAGCTCCAGGCAGGCACATCTCTATGGTGCTGTGTAGTCAAAACATGAGCGTAATTAATGGCAAGAAGAGAAAAAAGCAGCATGCTTTGAACTACTACCAAATGCTGGAAAGTTGGTGTTATGTATATTGGCCTCCTTTTCTTCACTGACTATGGTTTAAGAAAAGCTGTTGGGCACTGCATGTTTAAGGGCTTGCCCATAGTACAGAATTAACTCATTGGTGAAAACAGCTGCAAGTTGCCTAATGCTGAACATGGTTTGGCTGGAACTGTATGACCCTCTTCAGCTCAGTTTCATACACCGTGGACACAACCCACTAGCACAGAACCAGTTGTCAAGAACTCTGATAAAGAAGCTTTAAAAAAAATCCCTCCTCATTTAAAAAACAAAACAAAACAAGCAAACAAACAAAAAACCCAACCAGACAGACAAAAGAGAATTTCTAGGCCAACTTTTCCCTGAGTTACACAACAGTGAAATAAATCATCACGCTGCAAAGTGCCAGACTTCCAAGTTTGCATTGTAGACATAAGCCCAAGCGATATCAGTTCCTTGGGGCAGATCCACAAGGGGTGTGGTGGTGTGACTGCACCGTTTCTGGCTGTGCTGGACATGAGGTCTGAGCATAGGGTCTGCTCAATGACCCTGCTTTCGAGCCTAGAGGGTATGTGCTGCTGGGCTGGGGGTGTAGGGAGAGGAAGGGCAACAGCAGCCGTGCTCACCCCATGGGCGCCAGAGCTGCTTGGAAGCAGGGGCTCAGACCAGACCATGCCCCAAGCGCAGCAAAAGTCTGCGCTTATCAAATCATGAGCTCAGAGCTTACTGTGCATGCGTGGCACAGCCAAAATTGTGGAGTGGGGGGACCCCCTTGCCATATTTCTGAATCTTTTACTCTCTGCTTTATGTCTAGTCTCAAAGGTTTCAGGAATTCTGAATATCTAGACTTCCAAACACACCAAAATCAAGGGAGGCAACTAGGTCCATGGGAGGCAGAGAGAGCAGGTTGCACTCCATCTCCTCAGAGCCAGTATTTCTGTACTTGAGTAAATCCTGGAATGTTTTTGTTCCCATGACATCCGGTATAATTTACCCTTTGAGTTTAATTTTAAGAAATTATACATTTTTATAACCACCGGCCTGGAGTTTGTAGAGTTCCTTAGCACCAACATTGCAGGTGGCCCAAAATCTATGTAAAGCATTGTGCCATCATTACCATTTTATGTGGGCACTTCACTGGCTTTAATGTCTGGGAGGCAAAGCAGTGCTATTATCACCTTTCAAAATGGGGAACTGAGCAGCAGAGACTTGCCCAAGATCACACAACAAGTCTATGGAAGAACAAGGAATTAAGCCCATGTCTCTCAAGTTCTAGGCTACAACACTAATCGTTACACCATTTCTTCTCCATGGCTATTTTCAACTGCTACAAGTTTGAAGCTTGGGCTAGATTGGCTGAGAATTTTGTGAACTTTGACAAGCTCTTTGGTAAGTGTTGGCCAAGAAATGGTTTTGCTTACACCAGTAACTTTATTGTAACAGTTTTGTGGTCTCTCATTGGGAATGTGTGCATGTTTTATAGCTTGTGTGCACACTTGAGTGCACAGCTCCCAAAAGCTGTGGTTCTTCCAGTGTGGAATGGACTTCTTTTCCCAGTGCAAGAAGTCATTGTGAGGAAGATGGTCAGGGTGGGGTTTATTCTTCCTATCCAAGGGAGGAAAAATACCTGCATATAACTGCAAAGCCCAGCTGCATCAGGGGAGCTGTCCCTGAACCTTTCTTTCTGCTATAAAAACAGATGTAGTTCCTTTATTTAATGAATGTGTGCCTCATGTTCTCATTCATGAGACCATCAGGCCACAGAATGGAACTGACCTGGTCTCTACCCAGTGTGGAGTTTCATCCAAGTTTGACCTTGAGTTTCAGGCTTTTACTAGCCTCAAAGTAAAATTCAGGAGGTTTAAAATCACCATGAACCAAAAGAAGAAAATGTTTGCAGGAAATTGCTTGTGAACTGGCCAGTGCCTAGTTCTAGCATTCATGCTTAATGCAGGGTGGTGGTGTGTGGTTCATTGGGATGCTTCACAACTGCTTCAGGACATGGCAAGATAAATCATTTTAATCACAGAGCCAGTGGAGAATGCTGCTTTTTCCTCTCAGATTTCCAGATGACCAGGTGTGAGAATGAAAGAAATAATCCCTTGAAAGGACTCATAGCTGCTCCTACAGCAAGATTTAATACACCATAGGATGGAAATATATAGGAAGCATCTGTCAAAGTGTCCAAGTTTTAAAACAAGAAGGGGGAAAAAAGCCCCCGCAAACAAGCAAAGCCTGGCTCAGCAAGACCAGTGTGAAAGAATAAGTCTTTGCTTTTACTTAGGTTCCCCAAGTCATGAACTGCCTCTCTTCTGCCTTTCCCCCCCTGCTTTTTGTTAACTCCTCATTATTCCCAAGAGACTCAGTTTGAAATGTCAGAGGCATATTTACAGCTGGGAACTCACTGACTTCCAGGAGGCTCTGTAAAAAGCTGCAAATGGCTCAGCGGGTTGCAGCTGTTTAAATTATTTTCTTAGGAGAAGAAGCTTTTTTTATGGAGAGAAGTTGAGCAGCAACTAGCCTTGTAGTTTAATAAGGTAGGGAGTTGTAGGTTGCAGTCAGCTGGTCAATGTGCATGAGCAGTGAAGTGATCAGAAGGCAGAGGGTACAGCTGGGGAAGACATTTTCTCCATCTGGCAAAGTAATTCATGCCTGCTCAGCTGTGCAGAAGTGGCTAAGTGGTTAGGAGGAGCATGGGGAGGGAATCCAGCATTTGGATAGTCTGAAAAGTTAGCACCAATGAAGAATAGAAGATGTCTTGGTATGTCCTGGGTTTTGTTCCTTCTGAAGAGACTGGTATTTGAGACTCTCAGCAGAGTTAAGAACTAGCAAATCAGGAACTTCTCATAGATGTCTGAAGCTCTCTTCCTAGGTGAAATGCTACCATAAATAAAGGGGGCAATACACCAAAGAAGTCCAGTGAAGACAGATTAAAAAAAAAAGGAAGAGATCAATAGAATGGAGTGTCTTCAGTTGCTTTCAGCCAGGTATTTTTGGAATAACAGAAATTAGGCACCTGAAATGGTTACACATGAACCCCACATCCCTTGGGTATGGGTATGGGATGGGTTCCAGTCTTCTCTGGAGAAGTGACGTCTTTCTTCAACTCATCACCTTGTCAAGGGGGTTTCTGATGCATACTCCTTGGCTGGAAATGTGTGAGACACCAATCTGGTAGGATATGAGCAAGGTCCTGAAGGACACCCATGGAAAGAGGCCTTTGGCCCTCTTTACAGTACTTTCACACAGTGGTCTATGCATTTTCAAAGTTCTTGCTGCTGGCTTTTCAATTATATCTGGTAAAATTTAGCTTTCTCCAGACAACAGACATAAAACTTATATATGCTACTTAACACCCAGGCTAGAAACTGAAATTACACATATATCGGTATAAGGGACCAGAAACTAGTTCAAATCCGTAACACAACAGAAGTTCAGTGCACATAAACTGCTTTCAAAATGGCCCAAACCCTTTAAAGATAAACCTGGATGGATGTAGTATCAGACTTAACTGATTTAAGTTAAATGGATTTATTGAACTTCTGTCCAGAGCCTCTCCAGAGCCAAGTTAACTCACATTCCCCCCAGCAACCCAGGATGCTTTGCACGTCCTCCTCAAACCCCTCCTCACAGGGTTGGTGGGCTAGCCATGGCCCAAGCTGTATGGTCCAGTGGAGCAGGGAGGCATGATCTAGCACCCCTTGACTTGTGGCCTGGACCACTGCAGGCATATGGCTGCATTTCCAGAATCAAAAGTGAATGTCTGTTCACTCATGTATTGTCCAATCTATGCAGCTTAGACCAACCTGTGAAGAGCTAAGTACAGACATTCAAAAAACCTGAGCCTGAATCGATTCAATCTTTGCAGGTTAGTTGAACCTGCATAGATTAAACTGACAAGCAAGTGAATAGACATTCACTTTTGCTTCTGGAAATGTAGCCACATGCCTGAAGTGGCTCAGGCTAGAAACTGAGGGGCACTAGAGCAAGCCTTGCCTTGCCTTCCCTTCCTCAGTGGTCAGAAGGCTGGAGGGAAGCTGTGCTGGATGGGGGGTGGGCAAGGCCAAGTCCTGGCAGGCTGAGTATGATTGGGGAGGGGTTTAAACCCCCACCCTGGCCTGCAGGGACCCCAGCTAGGCTGTTCCTGAAGGGGGAGGGAGGAAGCAGCCCTTGCCAGGATTTCGGGGTGTGGGGGGAGCATGGCCAAACCCCAGCCTCTGGTTGGTACCTAAGGGTCGAGTAGTGAGAGCATGGCCAGACCCCTGGCTCCAGGCCTGAGGCAAAGCAGGGGAGGGAGGGGGGAAGCTCCTTTGACCCCTTTGCCTCAAGCCCAGGGCCAGGGTCTGGCCATGCCCCCGCTCTTGCTGATTGAGCAGTGAGTGGGAGAGACCCTGGCTGAGGTTCCCTGCAGGAGGGAGCAGGGATTAACTCCCCAGTTCCCCTCAGGCTACCAGCATCTGGCCATACCTCCCAGTCCTGCTGCTGGAGCAGTGAGAGGGGCACTCCAGAGCAGGATTTCCCACCCACACCCCCTTCTCAGCCAGCCAGAGAAGTGATAATGCTCTGGCCAGGGAGGAGAGGGGTGGGCCAACCCTGCTCCACTGCAGCAGACAGCACAGCCCAGCCCAGGCCAGGGCTGCATAGCATCCTGGGATGCTGGGGGACTGCGAGTTGACTGAATCCAGGAAGGTCTGGGACAGAAGTTCCATAAACCAGTTTGACCTAAATCAGTCAAGTCTGATACTACATTCAACCAGGTTTATCTTAAACCAGTTTCAGCCATTTTGAAAGTGGTTTATGTGCCCTGAATTTCTGTTCTGTTACAGGTTAAAACTGGTTTCTGATCACTTAAACTGGTTTATGTGTAATGTCTGTCCCTAGCCTTATTGGTTCAATCTATGCAGCTTAGACTAACCTATGAAGATTGAATTGAGCCTTGGGCTTTTTGACTGTCTGTACTTAGCCCCACAGAAACTGTCAAAACAGTACTTTCTTAGGTGGTGCATAGTCACTGAACTGGCTGCTTATACTGGGGTGGAGTTTAGCCACACAAAAGCAAGTGGGGCCAAGAGAAGCAGAAATGTTGCACAAGCTTACTGTGGAATGACATTTAGCATGAACAGTGTGCCTTGGGCCCTGCCTAGACTTGGTTGCTTCTGCCACTGAAACAGCAGCTGACACACGGAGGCTATCAGAGTGTGTTCACATCTACTTGTTTCCCGGAGCTCTGTGTGGATCCACTATAGGTGTTGTCTGGGAGGGACAAAATATACCCTATGAAGTCACAGCTGCTGAAGGGTCTGTGGTATCCAGAAGAAGCATAGGCAGATTAACGCACAGGCCAGCTGGGCCCAGGCCCAGGAGCCCCTGCCTCGGCATGAATGAAACCGGCAGCTGGGCCAGGCTGGACATGTGCGATGTGACTGGCTATGGCTGCTGGGTACCACTGCAGCCAGACTGAGCCACAGTGGGACAAGAGGCTTCCCCTGGATCTTGGTCCATGCCACATGCACCCAGCAGGCAGTGGCTCTGCACCCCCAGTGCTGGCTCCAGAGCAAACCTGTGGGTGGGGGCAGCCGTGGCTCCTGGGCTGGGCCTGGGGGGCAGCATTTCCCACCCCAGCAGCTGCTTCTGATATGCCAGCCAGGGATGGAGCCCATGGCTGTGGGGCAGAGCGGAAGTCGGGGCAGGGGAGGGGAGAGAGGGCCCATGCCATGCAGGGGTGAGGTCCAGCACAGGGCCCCAGTGAATCTTAATCTGCCCCTGAGAAGAAGGTGCAGGCATGTCTCCATTCTTCTTCTGCCAGCTGCTGGAAGGCATCAGAAACTTCTTTTGTCTGGAGAAGTGGTGTCACTGCTGGCAGGAAGAAGTTCTGTTATTGCAGAGCAGCTTTGGGTGCCAACACATAACTCAAGGGGAGTTTGAGAACTCTGTAGTTTAGACCAAATCTCATCCTGTGGCCCCCATCTCATTGGAGGCATTGAGGCATAGCTGGGCAGTTTTGCAGCGCACCCTGGGCAGAGGCAGTGGCTGGGCTAGCTGCTATTTTGGTGCCCTACGTTACTCAGGGGTGTAGGTTTTAGCCGTGTTGGTCTAAGGACATAGGCAGACAAGGTTCCTTGGGTGAATTTGATATCTTTTATTAGACCAACCCAAATGGTTGGAGAATAGTTATTAAGCAAGCTTTCGAGTTCAAAAACCCTTCGTCAGGCTAAGGAAGTTTCAGCAGTTGGTGTGTGCTCTTCCTGGATGGACTGAAAAGTAAAGAAGCCAGGGGCTGGGCTGGGGAGTCAGTTGCTTCTGGCTTCTTTACTTTTCATTCCATCCAGGAAGAGCACACACCAACTGCTGAAACTTCCTTAGCCTGACGAAGGGTTTTTGAACCCAAAAGCTTGCTTAATAACTATTCTCCAACTATTTGGGTTGGTCTAATAAAAGATATCAAATTCACCCAAGGAACCTTGTCTGCCTACCTTACTCAGGGCATTTAGACACAGTAGCATAACTAAGCAGGGCTAATAGGGCACCAGCCGTGGGCACTATCCTGGTATTTTTTAACTATATAAAGAGACCCACAGTCAATAAGGGATTAAGATTGTTTCATGTACCTCTTTTGGGCATCATAAAAACTCACATAGTATTCAGTGGTTTAAAAGCAGATTTTTGCAGGCAATTTTTCCTCATGAGGTGGAAGGAGGAAATAAAGATGAACCAAAGTAATGCACATGTTCATACGAAGTTTCTTCCCTAGTACTAGACAACTCTTTCCATCAGTTCTTGGAACAGAGCCCAGATGAAGCCTGCAGGTGACACTGGAAACTGTAGGCAGGTAAATCAGTTATTTTATTAGCTGTAGTCTGAAGCCCAGTCTGTTTGTACAGTAAATATATATTTTGCATATAGCCACTGGCTGAATCTCTACATTTTATCATGGCTTTCTAGGGGTTTTTTTTATAGCTGCTCTTTTAAACATTGGTGTAGAGCATTTGTTGGTGTCATCATCCATACTTTACATTGCTACGTTGAGCTGGAGCTGCCACAGTTATTTAGTAGAGATGGAGCTGCCCTTTGAACATTTTTCACTCTTTGCATGGTCACATTTATGGCATTTGTAAAATTCTGTGTGATTTTATAGCATTTGTAAAATACTGTGATTTTACAGCCTTTGGAAAGTACTCTGATTCCAGTGAAAAATGACTAGATGGGTTCAATGGAAGAGTCTCCAATACCACAGAGAAGGAAAAATAAAGTAAAAAATTCCTGAGATGGAGAAAAACTCTTTTGAGGACAGCAGCAATTAAGTGTTTTGTGCCTTCTCATGTTAGAGTGATTATTCTTTTTGTGAGAAGCAGAGTGCTTGGTGCTTTGCTTGATATGTATGAGAAGATATTACAACCCCAAGCTGCTATAGTGAAGAGAGCTTTCACACAGCAAAAACTCAAGAAAATGTCTCTTTATATTTAAAGGAATGATGATATTTAGGAGTCATAAATCCCTTAATTCAGTAATGGAAACATTTACTTCTGAATAGAGGACCAGGACTAGGCCAATGGGTCTGTCCCAGTTCAATATCCTTTGAGCTAATTAGTCCTTATTTGCAAAATATACTGCATGTCTTCATAAGGGATAAAAATTAGGGTGTTTATTTATTGCTGCAGTTTTTATTTGTTGGGGTTTTTATAATCCTGCAGCAACTATGTACAGCTCCCTCCCCACCCCTTCTTGCAGACTCCTGTTGTACTGCATAATTGGAGAAAAATACAGAAAGGGGCTGGAGGTGAGATTTGTTAAAGTTGCTAATTAGCCAGTGCCATCGCTTCAGAATTACAATACCATTCCTTAGAGGGCTCCAGAGTCCTCTTCCTCCGCCTCTAAGATGCACGCTGAATTTACCCTTAGAAAACAGTGGCAAGTGAATGATGTTGATAACCTCTGGTTCCCTCTCTTGACAGTCTGGCAGGGATGGATTGGTAAGAGAGCCAGGCTGGAATTGAAGATTCTGATCTAATCTTGTTTTTAACAAGATTCCAAAACTAATTCAACTAAATGTGAAATCTGATCAGGAAAATTCCCCCTCTGGAGCTCTCAGGCTTGGGAAGAAGGGAGAACAGCAGCAGCATTCTTGATGATAAAATTCAATCAGAGCTGAACTACTGTTGATTACTTTGATTCGGGTTGTGTTTATCTTTTAATTAAGGCATTCTAATCTGTTTTATTTCATTTATTTTTTGTCCTCATTCCCCACATGTGGCTTAGTGACAGCTGTTCTGGGGATTTGACAAAAAAGAATATAAACTAATTTTGTAGCCCTACGGTTCCTCTTGACCAT
The DNA here is from genome assembly GCF_000455745.1 of Alligator sinensis. Taxonomy (NCBI): domain Eukaryota; kingdom Metazoa; phylum Chordata; order Crocodylia; family Alligatoridae; genus Alligator; species Alligator sinensis. The sequence continues at coordinate 2,087,448 of NW_005842175.1, forward strand.
GCTCTTTGGTGAATGCAGTGTTACATGTATGCAATCGGTTTTAGAAGCCTCTGCTTAGATTTGGGTGTCCATTGTGCTGACACTGTATGAAAAATAGTTTAATCCTTGCTCCAAAGACTTGGCAGTGTCAATAGACAGGGGAGACACAGAACTGTACAGAGCATTTCCAACTGAGGTGGAATCAGTACCCTGTGCAATTACATTAATACATTCCTGTTCCTATAGTTTGCTATCACTTTCTTATTAATATTACTCCTATTTCCTTTATCTACTACTTCCCAATTTCCTTTACTGGAAGTACCTCACTCGATACATCCTAGGATCACATTTGCCTCTTTCACTGAATACTGGAACCAATTAATATATCCAGGAGAGATTCAGCAGGGTACAGTGGTGTGTCTTAATTTGCCTAACTGGAGATCACCAAGCTTTTTGTGTTTTGCTTCCATTTCATTTGTGGTCCTTTCTGTTCCTGTACGCTTCTGCCTTTGTTCCACACAGCTTGTATAAGCGTGCTTCTGTGTGCATAACCTGCATGGAATCCCACATTTCCCTGTTTTACTGATTGTTTAAAAGAAGCGATTAAATAGAAAAAAAAACCCATTCTCAAACATCTATAAAAATAGCCAGCGTTACCAACAGGATAATCTTTGGTCTTAAAGAGTATGGAAGACTCCTTTAAGGAAAAAAAATATACTAAGAACCAGTAACAGAATCCTAGACAGGGCTATAATGTAACTTCTGGGGCAGGCTGTCCAATCTACTGCATTGGAGCCAATAAGAAGTGTGGGTGCTCAACTCCTCACAAGAGCAGGAAATAATTGTGGTGCTTTCTTCATTGCTTCTTGCAGGGTTCACATATATTATACAGACAAAAACTGTGCCAAGAGAACATCATTAATGTTGTGAGCCAAGCACTGAAAAGCTAGAAAGGCTGCCCAAACAACCTTCATTTATCTTCCCTTTACATATTCATTACAAAACAGTCTTTTGTGTCATGATTCCGTATACTATTTTTTCTATGGGACTTTGCTTCCCTGGCTTCATAGAATGGCCTGTATTTGCTGAAAGAGTAGCTCTTGGTGTTCTGTTTTCTGCTTGTTCAGTACACTCCCCTAATCTTATTTACTTCGACCAATTCAATTGCTGCTCTGAAGACCAAATTATTCATTTTCTTGGGGGCTTCTCTACGTGGCTTATAATTACAGCATTGGAGTGTTTCCTAAATATCAAGACAAGGTTCTTTGAGTGAATCTAATATCTTTTATTAGACCGACTTAAATAGTTGGGAAAAAAAATTAGCAAGCTTTCAGGTTTAAAAACCCTTCGTCAGGCTGAGGAAGCCTCTGCAGTTGGTGTGTGCTCTTTTTGGATGGAATGAATAGTAAAGAAGCCAGAGGCTGGGCTGGTATGCATACAAGACAGGCAGTCAATGCATTTATTTTCACAACCCTCTTTGGGAGCAGGAAATAGTATCCCCATTTAACAGAAAGCGAACCAAACTGCAAAGAGATGAGGGTCAAAATGATCTTCTAATTGTCAGTGCCCAATTTGAGAAACCAAAGCCTTTATGTTTTAGACTACTTGATGTTATATGGTACTTTGTATGTTTGAAGGCCAGAACCCATTATTTCAGTTGCAGCTGTGGGTTCTTAGTAGTGCTGCAGATCTGACTGAATCAGGCACCTAGAAAATGAGGAACATGCAATTAGTGACCCCCTTAGGAAAATCTGGCCCAACTGGCCTGCCCAGCATCACCCTGGAACCTGGTGGCAGAGGCAGGGGCAGATCTGGGGGTAGGGAGCATAATGCAGTGGTGCAGTCAAATCCCCTCTTTGATTTCTGCTCCACACAAACTTTAAAATCAACTGCCTGGGAGGGGCAGCAGCATTTCTGTTCAGGCAGGGCTGACTTCATTGCTCATTATAATGTACCTGATTACTGCTAATCTCAGATGCTAATGACCCTCTCTCCTTTTAATGGCCTTGATGTTCCATTAATCAAGTTATCCTTTCTTCTGCAATGTTACTGTCTGTTAGCCATTCCTGGTAATGTCTCTTCTGTTTCACAGCCATGCAGACTGTTTTTAGTTCTAGCTAAAAATCTTAATTCAGATGTGTCACATTAACTCAGGTGTGCAAATGGTTAATACTGAAGTGTTGGATGTACTATGCATAAGATATACGTTTAACTATAATGACTATAGGGTGAATGAAACAGTATCTTTTGACTATTTTGCCTAGTTTGTTGTGCTTTTTAAATTTAATATATAATCTAGCAAACTAGTGCACATTCCAATAAAGTTGTAATTTTTTTTTTGCTTTCATCTTAAATTAATAATATACCACTGGGCTCTGAACATTTTAGTAAAGTGTCTAGTTTCTCTTTAATGGGAGAAAAATGTGTTGCTATGCACCACACCATCGACACCCTGCTTTTCAAAATCGTAGATCCACCTGTGGGCAGAGGCAGGGATGGCCTTCACTTTCCATCTTTATGACCTCCCTTGCTGGCTCCTTGTTCCAGGCTTTTGTGTAGCTGGTTCCAGTTCTTTCTCCCAACCTTCCTCTCCCCATCTCACACTTTCTCTTCCCCAGTTTCCTTGCCCAGGCACTCATAATCGGAGTTCCCCTGCCCAGCTAGTCTTGGTCTCACCTTAACGCCTTGCTCCAGTTTCCTTCTCTCTCAGTCTCAAGTCCCAGTTTCCCCCAAGACAGTCCACCCCAGATATCAGGCTCATATGTCCTCTGCATTCAAATCAGCATCTTCCTCCTCTCTTCTGCTTGTGCCATGTGTGGAGAAGAGTTACTTGACTGAACAGCAGAGACAGGGTCACTGTTCTTACTTCAGCTGCCCAAACCTAGCATCAATAATAGCAGTCCTGAGCTATAAGTCCAAGGGAAGTCCTACTCAGACTTCAGGCTAGAGCAGTTATTCTCAACCAGGGTGATGTGGCACCCTGGGGCACCTTGAGATCCTTTCAAGGGCATTAGGGGTTGCCATGCATTGTTAGCACTGTTAGGTGTGCAAACATGATTCACAAGATAAACCCAGAGTTTTCAAGTAGGAATCCATAGTGTCAAAAACATTCTGACCTGTTGTGGTCTGCCTGAGTTCTTTGTGACAGAAGAATTGATCTAGCCTTTTTCTGTAGTCAAAAAATGAGTGAAAGCTCAGAGGTGGCATTTTCCAAAGAGTGCCTTGAGTCTAACGAGGGTTGCCTTGACTCTAAAAAAGTTGAAAATCACTGGGCTAGAGCATTCCCAAAGGGGATGGCATCTTTAGGGAACTTAGCTGTTAAGAACAAAGAAATATCTTGTGTGCATGTGCTAACTTCAATTTTCCAAATGTTTATAACAAGACCAAAGTTGGTGATTTTTCGTGGGGATAAAAAGAGGCATATCTCTGACATGGAGACCACCAGATTTTGAACATTTATTCCAAAGGATGGGAGAGGTAGAGCTGCTTAAGAAAAAGTCACCAGAGTTTTTAAAAAGGGGCAAAACAATGCTTTTTCCCCTAGCCTTGTTCTCAGAAAGGTCTGAATCATTTACCTGAGGAAAAAATAAGCTGCCTGAGGCAGACACAGGCCACATCTACACAAGATGCTAACTGCACAGTCATTTAGTACTTCCATACCCAAGTACTAAACAACCACACAGTAAGCAGCGTTGCTGCACAGTAGTGTCCCTGCATGGCTTTATGGTGATGCTAACTATGCAGTAGCTTGTTACTACTGCGCAGTAGCATTGTGCCATGGTCCGCGGCCCATGATTCACTGCACAATAGTAACGAGCTACTGCACAGTACTAACGAGCTACTGCGCAGTAAGCATCTTGTGTAGATGCAACCACAGTGTTTGGAAAATGCCATCTGGGGTGCTTTAAGTTTGGCACAGTTATACACAGAAGAAAACAGGATTGCATAATGGAAAGTGCCAGGCTCCCAGTCTCACCCGTTTTTCAGTTTTATCAGTAAGGGGTCACTCATCCAGATTGGAAATTGTGACTTAAGGAAACATACTTTATGTTGTCCAGCTTTCCCCTTCCTCCAGCAAGGTGTTGGATACCTCAGGTCTGGGGTCCTATGCCTGATACGACATACATCTTTCTATACTTTGGCCAAAGTATTAACAATGGAGAAGTAGATGCTCTATTTCTCCCCCACATCCCACTTACTTTTCTTCCACTTATGAACATAGCAACTTCACTGAGGTTTGTCTGCTTTCTCAGTATGATCAAGCATTGCTGGGGCTTGACTGCTTTACAATACCATAGTCCTTTGCACAATTATGCAGGCTTACTCACAAATTTAAAAGTAGGAGAAGGAAATTAATTGAGCAAAGTAAGGAAAGAAGCAGCAGCAGCTTTTCTGTTAATGCATGTGGTAAACAACAGACAGGAATAGGGTCAGCAGGATGGCCAAGAGCCCAGAAAGGCAAATTAGTGACAGACAAAGTTGATATTGTTGAGGGTCCTAAATAATTTCTTTGCCTCAGTGGACACAAATGAAGCAGAAGGTAACCTCCCAGAGACAGGAACAGGTTTCCTGGTGAGAAAGAAGAAGTGTTAAATTGGTTTTTCCTATTGTACTGTAGCAGATGAAATGGCCAATTCAGCTATTAAGAGTGCTTCAACCTGTTAAAAGCTGACGAATCCCTGGGTCTCGAGGGCCATAAATAGCAGCATCTATATTTAATCAAAGAATGAGGAAGGATTAAGGGAACTGCTGCCCTGTAAACTTGACATTAGATGCCTGGTAAACACACTGGAAGCAATAGCGAAGCATAAGGTTATTGGTCCATTTAAAATGCAGGAGTACAGGACAGGTACTCTGGATTTCTGGCACAAAGAGCCTGTCCAATAGTCTGTAATGTTTTTCATTAGGCTGCTGGATAATTTGAGCATCCCAACCTGGACGATTTCAAATGCTGGTCCCAGGAAGTGTAGTAGGCTCAGAGCCAATGCAAGCTGTTTCGCAGGGGGCATTCTCTCTGAAATTTTTATGAAAACAAGTGTCATAGTGATGAATTCTTTGCTACTTTGAAACAAGGGATTTTTTTTTTTATTTGAGCTGATAAAGAAAAATCTATCTGAGTTTATTTTAAAACATTTAATCTAAAATCCCCTGCAGATTTGACACTGGGTTCATATTTGATCATATACATGAAACAATTCTGGAGTTTGCTCTGTTCAGCAACCACTGATTCTGAAGGGCTCGAATGAAACCCATTTTCCTTCCCCACCCCTTTCATTCGGCTGGATTTTCAAGAGGCCAGAGGCTGAGATTATATTGCTATTCACTTGGAAACAACATTAGATGATATGGATACCCTTGAACAGACACTATAAATGACTGATTTCAACAAAATCAAAGGCAAGAAGCTGTGAAATGCTATGGAAACAGGTTAAAAATTGATTGCGGGACAAAGGATGACAAAAAAGAGGAAGCTGAGTAACACAAAGATGGAGGAAGTGCTGGTAGAGGCAGGACTGGAACTGGTTGCTTGCTTTTCCCAAAAGTTGCTCCCACAGACTGAACAAAGTCCATTTTAATATCCCATTGACTTCCATAAGCTTTGGATCAGTCCCTTGTTTGCATTCATTCAACTTTCATGACTTCACGGGGTACATAGACAGAGCATAATTTGGTGCCTGGTCTATAAATTGTATCTGAAAGGGGTGTAATTTTCTCAAGATAAAAAAAGGAGGGAAATGGAAGGAGAAAAAAGAAAGTGAATAGGCATGTATGACTTGTTTAGGTGTGGCCTGCTGTATTCGCTTTGCCAAGGAGATATGTTAGGTAATGGAGGAAGGGAGTGGAATGACAGTCTGCAGACAGCTAGGATATGCAGTTCAGAATACAAACTAGGGAAGGGAATGAAAAGGGAGTCATTAATTATAGGTTGAAGCAGGCAGCAGCATATAGACCAGAAAAGGATTGACTCCTCAGTTTCTCTAAACTGTAGATCCCCTAGCCCCAAGGTCTTTGGTGTCTACATACATGAGCTTACAGGCCAGGCAGAAGCCTCTGTGACCTCCTCACCATAATTCTGATTGGACTTTGGGAGTAATAATATAAAAAACAACGAAGCCCTCATGAAATCACAGAGCTTTCTGTTAAGGCCTTGGGTTCTGCAGATCTCAGTGGAATGACAAACTGCATCCACAGAACAAACCCTGTAATGACTCAAAGGCCTCCTTCGCTCCATTCACCGTGTGAAGTTAGGGTTGAGGTACAGCATGTTTTCTACCTTAAAGTGTGTGCATAAAACACCAGTAACCCCAGAACCTGATTATATATTCTATTTTTAAGCCCAGTCTTCTTCCCCCAGTACTGGCATGGCCATTTCATCTTCCATGGTCTCTGCAGTTTTACAGAACATGTCCTCTTCTACATGACTGATGTGTTAACAAAACTGCCCTTAGCACCAGACCCTGCTACACTCTGCTCATCCCATTCCTCCTTGGTTGTATTTACTATCTTTCTTGTACTTTGTACCTGTTCCCTCCCTCCTGATCTGTGCTTATTTATGGCTGTTCTCTGACCTTGGTCATCAATCCAATTGTTTTTAATCCAGTTGAGAATTTCATCTATGTGCTGGAGGGATTTACGAGGAAAGATTAAAGGAACGAGATATACAGATTAGCTAAACAACAAATCAGGGGAACATGATAACTCTGAAGTACCTGAGGTGTGTACAAAGTGAAGGCATGAAGATGAGTAGTCCCACTGAAGCTGACAGGTCTGTTTATGCAGGATGCTACTACTCAATGTGCAGATGGAAAACAACAGGGCCCTGGAAGGGGAAGGAATGAGGCATGGCACAAGGGGTTAAGTAGGATTAAAGGATGAAACTGACAAATAGAAAATTAAAGTTGAATAGTAGGGA
>NW_005842175.1:2094370-2099689 GCF_000455745.1 Alligator sinensis
ATTAGTCAACCCAGTAAGTGGGTTGCTGGGAAGATGCACAAGAAACTTACCAGGATTTCATCAGAAGATTTTGTGAACCTGACATGATTCTGTGGAACGTTTCCTAGGGTGCAATATTAAGGGAGTTAGATCCCATTTGTGACTAATTATCTCCTCCTAGGTGATGCCAGAAAGCAGATAATAGCTGGCAGGTCTCCTGGTCTGCAGATGAAAGGAGAACAAGTAATTGAGCTGAAAGTGATACCTGCAAGAGACCCCCGGTGTCAGGAAGGGATCAGGCATATCTCATTTATTTATTGAATTTATTTGATTTGGAGAAATGCAGTTCAGTCCTGATGAGAAAGGAATAAAACTGCACTGCTGATGGACATGTTTTTGATCCTCTGGCCAAGGTGTTGGCCAATGGTTTATAGATCCCAGTGTAAGTCTCAGTACATGGGGCAAATCTAGGTAGCAGACAGCAGGTACTACCACTCCAGCATGATCTAGTATATGGGTACTAGGCAGTGGCCACAAGAAATCTGAAATACAGGCAATGTCTGTCTGTCCAGAGGCATTTTTAAATATGCAGCCTACTTAGGATAATCAACCTACCCCTACATGCTCACAAGGGTGCTACCACTGCTACAGATTACCTGGCAACAGCTCCCATTACTCTTGAATAGTGTTAACTAGATTCTGCTTCTATAAGTGATGCCTCTAGAAGAGAGGTCACTAATTTGTGGCCAGTGACACCCTAAAGATTACTTTAGGGTGCAATACTGACAGTGTAGATAATTGATGAAGATGGCATTACATATCAGTTTGACAGGCGTTTAAGAAAGTCCAAAATCCCACCCACAATCCAACGCCTCTTGCCACAGATGTCAGTGTAAGTGGTATTGTAATTCTAATAAGAAGGAGAAAATGACATGTGGTTTGGAGTAGGGTAATATTATGTAAATAATAAGGTAAACAGACATTTCATAACCAATTAAGCCCGCCCTGTTGTTGATCTGTAGTTAACTGGGATTAAGTCATTGTATTATGGGCGCATCTACACATGACTCTACATCTCCATAGAGATGTGCTATGGCAACATAGCATCCACAGGTGTCTACACGTGACCAGCAGCTACTTCGCCATAGTGGCGCACTCCCCTGCTATAGCGTGCCACTATGGCAAAGTAGCTGCTAAAAATAGTGCAACACGTGTACGGTGCAGTAATGGCATTGCCATATGGGCAATGTGTAGACATGACCTATGTATAGTAGATTAATTCAATTGGCTCATCTCTTTTTGTTTTTGGTGGGGTTTTAGTACTTCCTTAATTTAGGTCATAAAGAGATGTTTCCTTTTAAACATTTTAATGAACTATCTAAAGGATTTTCTTGCTACCAGAGGTTGTAATACCAAATATTGTACTCAATGCAGATATTTTTCTCAGACTGTTATACTCAAACACAAGTGGTACCTGTGCCCCTTTATTCCAGGCCAAATACAACAAGCAAGCCAAGACCACCCACTCTTCAGAAAACAAAGTTCCTTAAAAGTTAAGTTTGATTTTTGACCTACATTCTCTCTTTGTCCACACCCAGTGAACCAGGAACAATGCAATATATGCAAGGAAAGAGACCTGTATTTGCTCAGGTAGGCTGCTTTGGTTAGACACCAGTTCTATTTACTATAGTCTCATTGCTCGCTCTTATTGCAATAAGATCACCCAGTGTCTCTCTCAGGATGAAGTAAAGTCTCAGTTCTTCAGCAGGCTATTCAATGCATTATCCCTTTAGGAAAGTCAGATTGTTTCAATAGTGTAGGCAGTTTATAAGGATGATTAATGAACTCTTTCCAGGGCTGAGTGGGGGTTTGGCCTTCTGCTATGGTATTATTACTATACCAAACTGACATCAGACCTCAGACTCAAAGTCTGGGTAGGCTTGTTCTAAAGAGAACCCCATCTGCCCACAAATATTATTTGCCAGGACAACCAAAGGGTGCTTCTAGAGTCCTCCATGTCTCCTTTTTCTCCTCCTCCTCCTCTTCTATGTGGAACTGGCACAAATTCTGCTCCATTCCATCTTATGGGTAGGAAGGATGCCACATTGAGGAAAGTAGTCAATAAGCAAATATGGTTTAGGGAAGGGTTGTGGGTCCATTTGCAGGGATGTGAAAGAAAATGCATTGGGCAACCAGGCTGATGTCACAAGTCCTGGAACCGCTGAGTAATACCCAAGGGGAGGTCCTGTGCTGGGAAGCTTTCTGGGCATCAGGCTGGAACCCTGTTAGAAAGTGAAAAAACAGAAGAGACATTTTAGAAAAATCAATGCAGACCTTTAGTTAGATATAATTTATGAGCAGCCAGGGACTTGCCTTATGAATTTCCCCAGTGTTAAGCAATAAAAAGCTAAGTTTCAGAGAGTACTTCTAAACAGGCTCCTTAAAACAGTGTGATAAGCAGTCACTCAGAGACTGAAACAAACCTCCAAACCTCTTGTGCTAGTCATTGAAAGACTTCTGGAGGAGAGTGGTACCATGATCCAGCCTGGATAACTCTATCCATTTCAGCCTTAGGAAGGATACAATATTAAGGCAAAAAGAACAAGCCAGTTTAACAGGTTTGGATATAAGAGGGAGACAATGAGTGTCCCAAGAATTATGGTATGGTGATTGCCAAAACCAAGTTATGCATCTAGTCCTTTCCTCAAATATGGTTCTACTAACTTCTACTCAAATGATTGCTCAAGCTTCAACGTGCCAGTGAACTGCAAGGTTCTCCACCTTGGGAGGAAAAACCTGCAGCATCCTTATAGGCTCGGCAGTGCTATGCTGGCTAGCACTACAGAAGAAAGAGACTTGGGAGTCATTATTGACCACAAGATGAACACGAGGCTTCAATGTGATGCTTCAGCTAGTAAAGCGAGCAAAATGCTGGCTTGCATCCATAGATGCTTCTCAAGCAAATCCAAGGATGTCATTCTTCCCTTGTACTCAGCCTTGGTGAGGCTGCAGCTGGAGTACTGTGTCCAGTTTTGGGCTCCACAATTCAAAAAGGATGTGGAGAAGCTTGAGAGAGTCCAGAGAAGAGCCACGCGCATGATCAGAGGTCAGGGAAGCAGACCCTACGATGACAGGCTGAGAGCTACGGGGCTCTTTAATCTGGAAAAGCACAGGCTCAGGGGTGATCTGATGGCCACCTATAAGTTTATCAGGGGTGACCACCAGTATTTGGGAGAACGTTTGTTCACCAGAGCGCCCCAAGGGATGATGAGGTCAAATGGTTATAAACTTCTGCAAGACAATTTCAGGCTGGACATAAGGAAGAATTTCTTTACTGTCTGAGCCCCCAAGGTCTGGAATAGCCTGCCATTGGAGGTGGTTCAAGCACCTACATTGAACACCTTCAAGACAAATTTGGATGCTTATCTTGCTGGGATCCTATGACCCCAGCTGACTTCCTGCCCCTGGGGCTGGGGGCTGGACTTGATGATCTTCCAAGGTCCCTTCCAGCCCTACTGTCTATGAAAACTATGAACTGACATGAAAAGCTTGAGTCCCACTGAGACAGCATATTCAGTCCTCAAGGGGAGGAAATTAATTCCTATTCCCCTCACCCTGTCATCTTTTTGGAATACCCTCCTTTACAGTGTCTGTCTGGGATTCCTCCTCCTAGGCCTTCTCAAATCCAGCTTCTGTTCTATGTACCCCACTGAAAATTCTCTAATCAAAGTCTTGGATGAACTCTTCCTAGCCAAAGTGTATAACCAGTGCTCCTTACACTTTCTCCTCCACTTATCAGCTGCCTCTGACACCATCAGTAATACTTCTCTTCTTTTTGGAGTCTTGTCCTTCTCCGTGGTTTCTGTGACACCTACCTCATAATCATTCTTTCAGCCTGTGATTTGGTGGACCTACTTCATCCTCCCACTCCACTCCATCTTTTATTGGCAGTCTGATAGGGCTCCTTCTCTTCTCTCTCAACAATTTATTTATGGATAAGCTGATCCTTAAATACAAGTTAAATTGCCTTTTATGCTGACATCTCACAGATTTTCTTCTCAACACTAAGCCTACCTCCTTTATCCAAAGTAAAATCTTTCTCTCTGATAGTGCATTGTGGATGACTAGTTTGAGCTCATAGTAGCTAAAACAGAGTACTTTCTCTTTTTCTCATATCCACACTCCTGCCTCCTTTCCCCGTGCCAGCCTCCATTGCTCACCTGTTAATAAGTATTTAAAATACCATATTTTTTTGAATATACTACACCTTGGAATATAATATATGCCTTATTTTTAGCAGACAGCAACATTGTCCTAAGAAAGGTTAGCTTATGGAACATCAAGACTATTAAAAAAGGAGAAATGATTGCTAATACCTCTGGAATGAAGAACAACAAGGCATAATGTCAACTGACTCCCTTAGTTGCCTAAATAGTAATGCTATAGCTGATGCACTGTAGGGCAGAGATCAAAGCGGGGTGCTTCTACCCTGGGCAGAAAATCAGCATCCCTTCATAATACATGCACCCCAATTTTAGGGGGCTGATTTCTGGGGGAAAGGTGCATGTTGTATGTGAAAACATATGGTAGTATTTGTGTGCTTTCTCTCATCTTGCCACTCATACTTGGGAGAAGCTCCTGTAAACATAAGCAAAGCTACCACATTTTCCCAGTTCACCTAAAAACTCTCCTTTACTTGATATTTTCAAAAAAGTTGACAATGATTAAGCTGCCAGTGGTCTGTTTCCTATCACTCTTTCTAGTGTTGTTTCCCTGTACTCCCTTGTCTTACTTTTTGTATCCACCTGTTGTATCTTCTTGTATATTTAGCTTGTAATCTCTTCAGGCAGGAACTGCTGTCTTGTTCCATGTTTGTACATTGCCTAGCAGAATGGAGTTCTGATCCACGACTAGGACTCCTGGGTGCCATGGCAATAGAAATAGATAATGATGTTTGTCTTTACTGTTCCTCTGTCCAGCTAAGGTACAGTTGGAGGGACCAGTTGGTCCAGCGCACAGTTTTGGAGGGAAAGACTTTGGAGGAAATGAAAAAGAAACGAACCTTTCCATACAGAAACATCTCATCACATGTCCACAGAATTGATCTAATTTCTGGAACAATGGCAAAATATCTTTCTATAAATAAAAAAAACTTGTTCTATTACACAGTGGGATATGTTCTATGATTCTATGTCTGAGACACAGTGATGCTTCCTTTTCTTTCCTTTTCCTTGGGTATTACCTGAGCAAGGGAATGATACGGAAAAGGGTGATTCTCTCTCTTAGGTCCTCTACAAATGCCCTCAGTACTCACTGAAATTTCTCACTTTGGAGCAGGAA
>NW_005842175.1:2099720-2102929 GCF_000455745.1 Alligator sinensis
ACTTCTGTTAGATGCTGGAGTCCACCAAAATTGCCAAATTTTTCATGTTTCCTCCACTTTGCTCGCTGGTTTTGGAACCAGATCTGGGTGCACAATGAGGAGAAGGGAGAAAGCAAATTAAGGCATGGAATGAGTACGAGATGTAAAAGGAAATTTTTACAACCATATTTTTTAACCGTTTAATGGAAAATAATGAGCTTGGAGGGCCAATGGCAGAACCTAAGGAAAATAATTTGGTTTCCCATTGTACCCGCTGTTCTACATAATGTACAGGCTCTGGGCACATTCATGAATGCACTTTTGCTAACGCGCATAAAATTTAGTACCTCCAGGGTACTTTTACACATACTCTGGGGGTGGTGCTTTAATTAGAGAGGCTCTAAAAGCTGTTCTAATTTAAGCACCACAGTGTCTCATGTATCAGTATCCCTGCACTTAAAAATGGTGGTGGAGGCACTTGAACTAAAGCTCATTCTACAAGCTTTAGTTCAAGCAGCCCTGCTGCCATTTTTAAGTGTGAGGATGCTGATACGTGAGATGCAGGAGGCTGCTGGAGCATGGTAATTACCGCACTTCAGCAGACTCAATTAGTTGAGTCTGCAACACTCGGTAAAATATTGTGACATCAATATAGCTCAATTGTTAACACTTCTGCTATGAAGTAGGAGATCACCACACTGAACCCTCCAGCAAGTCCTTCACTCATTCTTACGTTGCCTGGAAAAAAAGAGCATTGCTACTAGAGAACCCAGCCTTCGGGAAAAGCATTGAAATAAACAACTGTCAGCATGCCTCAAATTGCTACTAAGCTTCAGCTTTTTCAAGATCTCCTATCACCTTACTAGAAGTAAAGGGAAAACCCCTAGAGACCTTGTGCTTAGTGAGAGATATTGTCATTGGAAGAATGGCTGTAATTTTTATCCACCACAGAGGGTGCATCTACACATGTGCTTTAGTGCTCATTAGCCTATTTTAATGCAGATTAGGGGGTAAATTACCTGTTACTTACCAGGTAACATTTTCAAAATCACTTGTGTAACTTAATGGCAAGATTTAGGTTCTGAAGGGTACTTCTATATCTAGGTTTCTACCAAATTCATGGCGGAAGTGGACTGTATGGCAGCTCCTTTAATCTTACAGGTTCCCATGCATGTCCCCGCCGCTGATTGGCAGAGGAGCCTTGCCACTCATTTCTAATGGGCAGGGAGGTGAAAACTGCAGTTTTAAATAAAAATACTACCATCTTTGCCTCTTGGTCAGTCAACAACATGCAGCAGGGCCACCAGGGCCCCTCAGCCAATCAGCAATGGGGGAGCGGTGTGTGGGGGGCACCTGCAAGACTAAAGGAGCTGCTGTGCAACCCACTTCCACCATGAATTCAGTATGTCCCTATCTATATCACTTAAATATTAAGCCCAGTAGTGCTGTACTGAGGTATATCATACCCACTCTGAGTATGTTTCTTCCCAAACTGGAGATGCAAAGCTTATCAATATGCATACCACTTCCAGGCTTGGAGATATCATGTATGGAGTGGCTACAGGATGTCTCAGTAGAGTGCTGTCTAGTGTTGTAATTAAGCCATATTGACATACAGAAATCACTTGGGTGATTTCAATACTTTTACTGCTCTGTTCTAAACAAGAAACTCTTAATTTTTCCCAAGAAGCTTTGGCCTGCTAGCTGATTTGACCTTTCAGGCTAGATGCAGAGACTTGCCTACATATTTATGTACAATCAAAAGAGTGTACCTGTGTGTATCATTTAATGCATTACTTTGAACATTTAAGCTCACACCTTCTCATATAACTGAATGACTCAAAAGCTTGTTGGTGAAATGCAAGCCTTGTCTTTCTAGGTAAATGGTTCTAATCGGGTATAAAATGTTAGTGACCAAAAGTATTTGAATATGAATTTCTTTCTAAATCCAATGACTAATGGCTAAATTATTTTTGCATCTCCTACCCAGAAACTAATTGGAACGTTTGGTGTCTGTTATGTTGCTATTAGCCAGAAGTGCCTGAGGTTGTAGAAAGGACAGCCTTGTTTATTTGAGGTTAGATGGGGTTTATAACTGCTTAGTCTGTCTGAAATGACTCAGTTCAGTTCCTAGTGGACAGGGTTCATATGATAGAAAGTACCATAAAATGGCCACTTTCTGCACTGTTAACGTGCTCAAGAACAAAAGGGGTTATGGAGACTGAATCTCAGTCTTCGAAGTGGTCCTTCCAAACTCAGCAGGCAAAGACGTATTCTTGGATTCCTAGGTTTTAAGGTAAGAGGAAACTACTGTCTGACCTCCTGCATAACAAAGGACAATCCTTTTCCATGAATTAATTCCTCCTTCAAGTCCAATAGGTATGGTTCAGCTAGAATACATCTCTTAAAGAAAATCCAATCCTGATTTTGAAATTTCTAGTAATGGGGAATCCACCACACTCACAGCTCAGTTATTCACCTGGGTAATTTCACAGTTAAACATCTATATCTTATTTGCAGACTGAATTTATTTAACTTCAACTTTCAGCCGATCTATCTTAGTCCTTTGCATTTTACACCGAGTAGCCCTCTATTATCAAATAGCTATCCACCATCTAGTTAATTTCTCTACTGTGACCAAGCCACTCATTAGCCTTCTTTTTTCTAAAATAAACAGCTCAAGCTTCTTGAGTCTTTCACTGAAAGATAGGTTTTTCAACCCTCTGGCCCTTATTGTGGCTCTTCTCTGAAACTTTTTCAATTTTTTTACATCCTGCATGAAGTCTAGACACTAGAACTGGATCCTGTATTACAGTAGTGACCTCTTGAATGCTAAATACAGAGATGATGCCATCTCCCTGCTCCTAGCTGAAGATCCCCTGCTCACATATCCAAGAATTTCATTAGCCTGTTTGATCACAGAATCATACTTGAAACTTTGGTTCAGCTGATTTGTCCAACATGAGCCCCAAATCTTTTACAGGCATGGGTTCCCACATTCTGGAAGGGTGGCCTATATTATTTGTTTCTTAATGCCTGACCTTACATTTGCTATTTTCTTGAACCCAGACTACCAAGCAATCCAGATCGCTTTGTATTAGTGACCTAGCTGCTTCATTATTTATGGATCCCTCATCCTTGTTTCATCTTTGCACTTTTATCAGAAAAGATATTACTGCTCACTGATTAAAAAGTTAAAAGCATAAGACCAGTGACCAGTCCCTGCTGAA
>NW_005842175.1:2102960-2106249 GCF_000455745.1 Alligator sinensis
TCAGTAGAAATGCTTGATGATGACTTACACATTTGCTGTTACATTTTGAAAAGTATCAGACACACTGTTTTTAATACATTGAACAGTGCATCATGTTGATTTTGTATCATTCTGGTTTCTTAATCCAAAAGTTAGGTATTATCATATGCAATGCCTTACAAAAATTTAATCGCTTCAATAGTATTACCTTTATCAATCAAACTTGTGATCTTATAAAAAAAAAGATACCAAGTTAGTTTGACATGATATATTTTCCATGAACTCATGTTGATTGGTATTAATTATATTACCCTCCTTTAATTCCTAATTAATAGGGTCATTATTTTGCCAGGAATCAATGTCAAGCTGACAGACTCATAATTAAGCAATCATCCTGTTTACCCTTTTTTAAATATTGGCACAACATGAGCTTTCTTCTAGTCCCCTGGAAATTCCCTAGTGTTCCAAGATTTATTGAATATTAACATTAATGACCCAAAGAGCTTTTCAGTCTGCTTTTTAAGGACCTGATAGTATTAAAATATCTGACTACTGTAGCAGCTGTTTTACATTCCTCTCAGATACTGTTGGGAGTGGAAAGTCTTTCATCATCATCCTGTGATATGACTATATCATCTAGTTTTTTCCAAAGTACAGAACAGAAGTATTTATTGAACATTTCAACCTTTTCTGCATTAATTATTGACTATTTTACCATTTTCATCTAGTAATGGAACAACTGCATAGTTAAGATTCCTTTTGTTCTCAAACTTAATACTTCCTTATTGTCTTTTACTATGATGATCATACATTTGTTTTAGTGTCCTTTTGCTTCCCTTATTAATGTTCTACAATGTCTATCTTCTCATTTATATACATTGCTGTCAGCATCCCCCTTTTTGTTTAATATATGTGGGTATATGTATGTACACTATATAATTTTTATAGCTACTTCCACTAACCCTCTATGACCAGCCTGGTTTTGAACCTTTCTTTGTGTTTTTAACTTGATTATAGGATTTTGACTTTTTGAACCTCTATTGAAATATTATCTGATAGTCTCCTTATTATCTGTTATATCCTTCTGTTTAAATTCTTTCTTCCTGGTGATTTGGCTTATAAGTTCTTTGTGAAATTGATTCTTCTAAGGCATCAAATATCTGTATTACTTGTTTAGACTCTACCGACTTTGTACATAATGTATGTGATCTTTGTACCTAAGCAACCAGAAATTTTTAATCCTGTGATTAATACCCCTTTATTTGTCAAGATGAAGTCTAATATAGAACTCCCTTTGTTGGATGTAACACTCTTTGAGTTAAGAAATTGTCATATATAATTACTAGAATTTTGAAGGACAATTTAATTCTGGCAGTGGGAAACCTCTAGCATTTGTCATTTAAGGTAAAGTCTAATAATAATGCAGCTTTTTTAGTACATACTATAAATAATTGTTTAAGGAGCCAATTATTCCATCATCTTGTGCAGTTGGGTGTTCGGCAGCAGACTAACTACTTCCCCATCTTGGCATTTATTTATGGTGGTAGGGCATTGTGGGTAAATGGAGAGATGTTCACAGTTTTAATGTTTCTGTTACCTAAATATAGGAAAATAATAGTATAGCTAGTCAACAAACCCAGTCTTTTAATAATCAGTAAGATGCTTTCTGTATTCATTTATTATATTGGGATTAATTGATATATAATTTGCAAAGATGACTGTACCACTATGGCAAGTATGGAAACATTCTGCTTCTTAAACCCATCCTAGAGGGAGCTCTGAATGACATCCTAAATGCTTGGGTCTTCCAATTCAGATACGGGTTCTTTATCCATAGTTTGGCTTCCTATATTTAGTGTTTCAAGTATATTGAAGTCTCCTCTAGTTACTTGTAAGCAACACAGATTTCACATGCAGTGAGAGTATAGGGATCAGATCCTCATCTTGGACAAATCAACAAAACTCAACTAAAGTCAAACTACCTACACTAATTTGGACAAATGAACTTTTTG
Organism: Alligator sinensis; assembly: GCF_000455745.1. Lineage (NCBI taxonomy): Eukaryota > Metazoa > Chordata > Crocodylia > Alligatoridae > Alligator > Alligator sinensis. The sequence continues at coordinate 2,104,952 of NW_005842175.1, forward strand.
TCCTCTACCATACCATTGACCACATCACCAGAATCAGCTGTAACCACTCTCTGGCAAAAAGAATGGGAGAAACTAAGCAACAAAGCTGTTGAATGGATCTGGAGAGGAATTACCCCCAGTGAGGAGTTAGCATCTGGCTCCAACTACAAATGGCATGTATGGTGGAGCCTGAACAGATTGAAAGTGAGTCTTGGCCAGTGCAACTTTCTCATAAAATCCTGGGGCTTCTACACAACTGGCCAATGTGTTTGTCAGGAGAAGCAAAACATGGATCATCTCCTGAGATGCCCTATAGCATTACAATGCACCCCATAAGATCTGGCAACACCAGCACCAGAAGCAGTGGCCTATGCAGAATATTGGGAACAGACCATATAGAGAGATTAGATTGGAGACATGAAGAAGAATTTGCACCTCCTGAGAATATAGCCCATGACATCTGCAGTCTGTAGTATCAGACACAGAACTAATCCTTGCAATAGAGCAGGTGTCAGCAACCCATGGCCTGTGGGCCATATCTGGCCCACAGAGCCATTGCATCTGGTGTGAAGACCTGGGGCTTCAGTGTCGTTCAGTAGTGAGGGCTTTGCTCATGCTGTGATGCATGTCACTGCTCTGCAGCTGGGCAACGGGGAGCTCTTCCATGCTGCACCACAGCTGGGCAGTGGGGAGAAGCAGCAGCAGCAGTGACTGGGTTCTAGTACCACCTGCCTTGGACCCAAGCTAGACCAATCTGTACCACCACCAAAATATGTTGCTGACTGCTACTGCAATAAGCTGTTTCCATTTGATCTATTTTCTGAGACTCTGTAGAACAGGAACGTGAGATACTGAATGTGCATTTAACCAACATCTATAAAAAGTCAATAAATAATTAATAAATAGTTTTTAAAAGTGACCAATTGGCAGTTGTAAAGTCAACCACTTGCTAGTAACAGTTTCTAAGACATATTAGTGATGTCTGTAAGGACTTTGATACATACTGCACTTAAGCTTCTCAAATATTGATTGGTGTTAGTGTTTGTTTGAGTTTAGAGTTGTTGCACGTTCAGGCTAAAAACCTTCTCTGATTCCCCTCAACCTGCACAGCTGTGACTTGCCACTAGAGGGCTGGCGAGTGGGGGCCTAACTAGGAGTCACAACTGTGAGTTGCCTACTAGGCCTGTGTGAAGTGGCTAGTATTCACTTCGGATTCAGATTCGGCCAATTCGGGGGGCAGTGATTCGATTCGGTGATTCATATCATTGTTCTGATTTGATTCGGCCAGCTCTCTGAATCAGCCAGGCCAGGCCCATCCC
>NW_005842176.1:0-10805 GCF_000455745.1 Alligator sinensis
GAGTAGTGGTTTCTAGGTCACTCCTTACACCACCATCACCCTGAAATAGCCCTGGCTCCCTGAAGCAGAGTGGTGGTTGCCTGGCCCTGCTGGCAGTCATACGCCCCTCCCCTGACTCAGCTGTAATGTTCCTGGCTACCTCCTGGACAGAGGCAAGCCAAACAGAGCTACTGTTCCCTTTCTGGGGCGGTACCCAGTTTTTAAAGAGGCCCTTTGGCAATTTCTCCAGGACATCGCTTATCCAGTCTTGTGACCTCTGGTAATCAACAAAGGACTCCGCAGCCTTGTCTACCAACCACCCCATGTGGTCTAGCACCTTCTTATGGAATGCAAGTGTGTTGTCCACAATTCAGTTGTCCCGTACCACATCAGAACACATCGACTCCCAGAGTTCATCCCACCAAGCGTCTGCACCTGACACTCTGGCTCATGACAACTCCACCAAAGCCTCCATTGAGCTTTCTCAGGAGTGTCGCTGCCTGCAGCACATATCCTTCCAGTGCTCTACTGTAGTGTGAACTGGGGCCTGAGGTCTGGGTATACGTTCTTGGCCACCATTGGTAAACAAATGAAAAAAAGTCTTCCTGACTTTGTGACATTTCATTCCCCTACATGAGATGTTTTACTATGGAGCTCCACAGTAAAACATCTCCATCTACATGGAGTAAATGAATTAACTCTGCCGTAGAACAGTACTGCCAGACACAACTACTGTCATACAGTAGTTATTTACTCTGCCACAATGAATGTTTACATACTGACAGAGCTGGCTGGGGCACAAAGATGCTACAGAGTGGGTGCTGCCTGCTGGCTAGCCCTGCGCTGAAGTTCCCTTGTGCCCCAGCCAGCTTCTCCATAGCACATTGAGCTGGGTTGGAGCAGCTCTAAGTTGGCAGGCTGACCCCTGGAGTCCCCTGCTAGCCAGGGCTGTGCTGTCCCAGCTCAATGTGCTGTGGTCCCAGGTGCATTTGTAAATGTTGTGCCTGGGAGCAATAAATCACAGGGTGAACTGTGCCAGAGTATATTGGTCCATGCTAATACCACATGTAGATGTGCCCAAAGGCTTTCTGGGTGTAATTCAAGATGCTGGGTTTGGTCCATGTGGTACTAAATGACTTGGGGCATGTGTAGATGAAACAACATTTCCAGTTTACATCAATACAACTGTGTTTGTGTTTGTGTGTGTGTTTGTGTTTGTGTTTGCTAGCCCCAGGAAAGTTGCTACCTGCCACTTTAAAGTCCGTTTAGCACCTTAAACCAACACTACTCAGAGATGTTTTAATTTGCAATGCATTCCAGTTACACCGCTCTAACTGTGGATTTTGTTTGTGCAAACACCAGGAGGGGCCACTATGTTTTGGCCTCTAGCCAGTAGGTGCTGCTCTGTGTTCTTTTTTACCCTCCTTCACTCCTCACTCCTCATAGCACGCAGTTCAGGCAGGTCAGGACGGGTCTGTTCAGACTCATTATTATTATTATTATTTTAAAATAGGGGAGGGAAATAATCCATTAATGTTCTACCCCTCTTAATTCTCTGGCCCCCCACCTATAGTGTATGCCTTCTTCCTGCCCCTCTGTATGTATCCTCCACCTGTGACCCCTGCGTCCCCTGTCATGTGCTGCTACTCCAGTGGCCATAGCTCCCAACGACAGCTGCAGCATCACCATAATGGTAAGTTTTTTGCAAGTAGTTTGAAACTTTGGAGTGAGTGGTTACATGACTTCCTTCAGTATTGCAAACCTTCTGAACTTCATCACATTCCATTTCAGAACCATGACCAAAAGTTCAAAGGCAGCAGGACACTGCCTGCCAGACCAGCACCCAGGATATGCAGCGTCCTGGGTGATATTTAGGTAATATGTCCCATCAACCGTGTGTGTGTGTGTGTGTGTGTGTGTGTGTGTGTGTGTGTGTGTGTGTGTGTGAGGGGCAAAAGTCCAGTTTTTCAACTGTGCGCCAACTCCCCCTCCTCTTCCTCTTCTTCTTTCCCCACCTCCTTGCAGAAAACTTTTGCAGGCAGAACTCTCTGGGGATGGCAAGCAGCCCACAGCCCAGTGATGAGGAGTAGAGGAGCGGAGTGAAAATATCTTCACACTGTTTTGGGGTTTTTTACATGTTGTATATATTGTATATTGTTACACTGTATATAGTTATTGTTAAAGCTGCTGGGTTTTTCAGTCAAGTTTTTTTTTGCTCTATTTACGTGTTATGTTTTCTTTGTCATGGGTGAGTGGTTGGGTTGGTTTTCGGAGACCATGCCTGCCTGAGCATGGTGGGGATGCTGTGCTTGGGGAGGCTTTATGGAGTCATGGCATTACTGGAAAGAGTTGCAAAGAGTTGCAGGGTGGACTGTTATCCAAGGGAGGGAGGTGGAATGCTTGTTAAGTGCTAGCTAGGGTGCAGTGCAGCCAGCATGTCTTGTAAGAAAAAAGACTGAACAACCCCACCCACCACCAGGGGCAAGCAGTCAATCTATAAAACTTCTCCATGCATGGACCTCCCAGGTCCATTAACCTTTTCAAGTCTTTAAACGCTTTAGTAAGTCTGAATTATAATGAATTTCATATGCATGGTTGCTGAGGGGCATGGGGGAGTTGGGGGTTAACGTTTACTGCCTCAGCTCCAAAACAGCTTCTTTTTTTCTTTGCAGGCTGTACTGTTATGGGAGGTATGATGCAAAAATGATTTTTTTCAATACTTTCTTTGCAATGCAATGTTTTCTTTACACAATCCTGCATGCAGCACCTTTTGGAGCCGGGTTTGAACACTGGCCCCCTTCTCCCCACACCTGGTCCGCTGCGACCCACTCCCCCTCTGCAGACAGCTCATCAGATTTTGTTCAGGATTGCTTTGTCCTCCCTTGCCAAAACTCTGCGGCAGTGGCAGCAGGGGAGGGGAGTTGGTGAGCATCTCGATGCAAGGCCAGCGCTGGTGCTGAGGAGTCACCCCGTCTGCTCCACCTTTCTCTGCAGGGCTCCCAAACTGCTGTACTCAGGGTGGTTGCTTGTATTTGTGGCCCACTAGGGATAACCCTGCCACCATCAGGGCACAGACAAATGTCAGGTGTCACTTACCAAAGGTGGCATGTAGCACATCGCCATGTCCTCTTTCAAGTTGCACGTCGCAGAGCTGCAGGCATCAAGGAGGAGCGAGGTTTCGCGGGACCATCTCTGCTTGCTGCGAAAGTCTCTGCAGTGCCCTGCTATAGCACTAGTGGGGCACTGCTCCCAGCAGCCATGGGTCACAGTGGCTCATAAACAAAGAAAAAACAATGGTTGCCTTCCCCACAAGAGGAGGAAAGTACACCCCCCCCCCACCATGCAATGCACAAAATGCCAGCAGGCATAGAAACAGACCCCACAACAGTGGAGCACCACTCATACTGACCAAAACTTACAAGTACCCATTTTGGAAACAGGTCCATGGCTGCCACTGCCCATGCTAGCTTCAAAAAAATAATTTAAGCAAATACTTAGTTTGGCATCTGTTACATTACGAGCTATCGAACCCATCATGCACCACCACTGAAAGAACATGGCAATCCACCTACAGCAACACATTAATTTCTCCCCCTCCCCCCAGGGGGCCCCCAAACCCAACCAGCACAAACCTGGCAGTGGCAAGTAGCACATTACAAGAGACTTATCAGGTCCAGTATGTTCTTGGGTCTTGGTAACAGTAGATGATGCATCAGCTGCATGGGTTTCTTCCTGCCCCTCCACCTCCTCCGCTTCATCATCTGCGCTAGTCCGTGGAATGGAGGGGATAAGTGGCACTAAGTCTATGGTGACCAACAGTTCTTCCTGCCACTTATGGTCATCAGGGAGCAGAGAGTAGTCTCCATACATCTAAGACATGCTTATGGTTTCACCCTGAGGAAGGGCTGCTGCCGCCTCCTCCTTCTCCTCCTCCTCCTCCTCCAGCCCAACCCCTGTGCTGAAAGTCTCCATACCTAGGTTGTCTCCCACACCCTTGGAGAGAATGACAGACAGCTTGTCATAGAAGGGGGCAATTGTGTGACCTGCCCTAGAATGGGAGTTTGCATCTTTGGCTCTGTAAAATGCTGATCTTAGGGACTTGGTCTTGCACTGGACCTGGGTCAAGTCACAGCTGTGCCATTGTGCCTGCATGCTTTCTGCAATCTCAACATAAACAGGCTTATTCCTCCTATTTTCCAGCCTGTCTATGATCCTTTGCTCCAACCAAATGTTGATTAAGTACTTCAGTTCTTCCTGGATCCAGTTGGGTCCACGGGCATTGGAGGTATCAGCCTCCTGGGCCATCAGCTCCATACTGCTTGCCTTGGCTTTCTGAGACATGGCAAAGCAGTTTGTGGTCAACAGTACAAGTGATTTGTGAAAGGGGGCTAGTAAATCTGCGGGGTGGGGGGGGCAGGGGCACTTTTACACTCAGGCTGTGCTTGCATGAGGGTCTGGGAAAATTCCAAGGACTGTGAAGTCATTACCTGTAAGCGTCAAAACACCAAAAGGTGATGAAGTACCCAGTTAACAACAAAAAAGACCTGGTGATGGGGTAAGTAAGGCCATTGTGCTTTGGGATGGTGGCTCAATGTTCTGGAATGTTGCAAACATTGATACCTACCTGCCTGCTTGTGCAAAATAATTTTATTACAGAAGCACAGTCTGTTTTCCCTAAAGTGGAGACATGGGAGACATGGAGGGACACAACACGGGGGACATGGAGCAGGAGGAGGAGGATGTGGCAGTAGTGCTTCTGCAAATGCTGTTTACCTGGGGATTACTGCTGGAATGCTTGAGAAGGATAGGAATTGTGCTACAGTGTTCAGTGTCAAGTTGTGGTCTTGCTTTAACAGCATTAATAATAATAATAAGAAGAAGAAGATACAGGTACCCAGAGGGCTTGGAATGCCAAGAAGAAAGCAAAGAAGTGGAATTTGACTGGGTGCTATGGAGAAACATGAGGCGGACCAGAATCTGCACGGTGTGGGCCTGCAAGAGCAGCTTGGAGTGGTGGGAGTGAATCGTGCTGACCATTTGGAATGACCAGCAGTGCCTGGAGTTGTTCCAAATGAAAAGGGAGATGTTCTATCGTATTGTCTTGATGCTGGGGGCCCACATCTCAAGGCAGGACACTAACATGCATCGGGCCATCCCACTAGACAAGAGGGCTGCAATGGCCATCATGAGACTGCACAGCCCATCCAGCCTCTGCTACATTGTGAACCAGTTTGACATGACTGTCTGCATGGTTGGGCTGGCAACTAATGAGGTATGCCAGCTGCTTAAGGAGATTGCTGCAAACAAAATTATCCACCTGGCAAATCCACAGCAAGTCATAGATGGGTTCAATGACAAGGGGTTCCCAAACTATGTGGGGGCTTTAAACAGCACTCACATCTCAGTGCTGTGCCCTGCAGGGAAGGGGAGGACATAGACAAACAGGAAAGGATATGCCTCCATGATCCTGCAGGCCGTGGTGGACCACCAGGGCTGGTTCATGAACATTTATACCAGGTGGCCTAGGAGTGCGCATGATGCACGCATGTTCACAAACTCCCCTCTACCTGGCCTTGTGGAAAAAGGACATTACTCACACAGCATGGAGGAGACAGTGATCCATGGTGTCACCGTACCCCCAGTTATATTAGCAGACGCTGCCTCCACCCTAAAGCCCTGGCTCATGAAGCCTAATTGAGGCAACATCACTGACCCGTAAAAAGCTGGTTCTTCACAAACACTCATGGTGCTCTGGTGAAGTGCCAGAGGACTGGAAAAGGGCCAATGTGGTCCCCATTTTCAAAAAAGGGATGAAAGAGGACCCAGGAAACTATGGGACCCATTAGTCTTACCTCGGTCCTGGGGAAGCTCTTTGAGAAAATTATCCAGGAGCACATCTGCAAGGGGCCAGCAGGGGAGATTATGCTTAGGGACAATCAACATGGGTTCATTAGAGGCAGGTCCTGTCAGAAGAACCTGGTTGCCTTCTATGACCAGCTCAGAAAAGCCTTGGACGCAGGTGTTGCAGTGGACGTAGTCTTTCTGGACTTTAGGAATGCCTTCGACACTGTATCTCCCCCCATCCTCATTTAAAAATTAGGCAACTGTGGTGTCAATGCCTACACAGTCAGATGGGTCACAAATTGGCTGGAGGGCCACACCCAGAGAGTGGTGGTGGATGGGTCATTTTTGACCTGAAGAGATGTGGGCAGTGGGGTTCCCCAGGGCTTGGTCCTCAGGCCCGCACTGTTCAATATCTTCATCGGCAATTTGGATGAGGGGGTGAAAAGCACCTTGTTCAAGTTCGCAGATGACACTAAGATGTGGGGAGAAGTAAGCACGCTAGAAGAGAGGGACAAGCTGCAACTAGATCTGGGCAGGCTACAGAGGTGGGCGGGTAAGAATAGGATGGGTTTCAATATGGACAAGTGCAAGGTGTTGCACCTGGGGAGGAAGAACCAGCAGCATACCTACAGGCTGGGGCACTCCCTTCTTGTCAGCACAGAGACAGAAAAGGATCTTGGAGTCACTGTTGATTCCAAGATGAACATGGGCTGACAGTGTGGGGACGTGGCCAGGAAGGCTAACCACACCTTGTCATGCATCCATAGATGTATCACAAGCAGGTCCAAAGAGGTGATCGTCCCCCTCTATGCGACATTGGTCAGGCCGCACTTGGAGTACTGCATCCAGTTCTGGGCGCCACACTTCAGGAGGGATGTGGATAGTATTGAGAGGGTCCAGAGGAGGGCCACTTGCATGATCAGGGGGCAGCAAGGCAGGCCCTACAAGGGGAGGCTACGGAACCTGAACCTGTTCAGGTCCACAAAAGAAGGCTGAGGGGGATCTGGTGGCTGCCTATAAACTTGCCTTGGGGGACCTGCAGGCAATGGGAGAGTCCCTGGTCCCCAGAGCACTACTGGGGGTAACAAGGAACAATGGCCATAAGCTGACTAAGAGTAGATTCAGGCTAGATATCAGGAGATACTACTTCACAGTCAGGGTGGCTAGGAACCGGAACCAAATTCCAAGGGAAGTGGTGCTTGCCCCAACCCTGGGGGTCTTCAAAAGGAGGCTAGACAGCCACCTAGCCAGGGCCATTTGACCCCAGCATCCTTTCCTGCCCATGGCAGGGAGTCAGACTAGGTGATCTGCTTAGGTCCCTTCCGACCCTACCAACTATGAAACTATGAAACTACCGCCTGAACAACATCCTGGTTGCCGGACGGCCATGGAATGTGAGTTTGGCTGACTGAAAGCACGATGGAGGGCGCTTACGTGCTGGCTTGAGATGAAGCAAGAAAATATCACAGCCTTTGTAGTGGCAGCCTGCATGCTGCACAATATCTGCGAGAGCCACAGAGAGGTTTTCAAGGTGTCTTGGGAAGAAGTGCGACAGTCAGTGGCCAGACAACAGAGACGTGGGGCAGCAGCACAGGGACTGAGGAGATATCCTGAAGGAGAGGCTGGGCAGGTGGCCCTTGTGCATGATTGTCTGGCAGGATATATTGCTGATAACAACAACTAGTGCTTTGTTTTAAAATAAATTCATTTTTTTTACACTTTAATTCTGTGTCTAATTACAGGGGCATGTGGTGTTGCGGATGGGGAGGCGGAAGGGAGAATGGTCAGGGGAAGGGGGAGGAAATCTGGACTGGGCTAGGGGTTTGCTGCTTCCAGACTGTGAGTGGTTTGGGGGAGGGGGGCATTATGCACCATTGCCCACACCTGAATGATCCCCCCACCCCCCCACACATGTGGGTGAGAAGGAAGGATAACTATATTATAACTCTTGGTGGGCTAGGCAGGTGGGGGACCAAGCTGAACAGCAACCCATATTTTGAAAAACCTACCAAAAACATTTATAAAACAATTCACAACACATCTCCAAAAGCTGTATGTGATACTACACAAACAGATTGACAGTGTACCTGGGCAGGGAATGGGAGGGTTCCAATAGGAGCCCCCCATTGGAAACTGTATGAAGATCAGTGAGCTTGGGAGTGCTGGGAAATGTAGTTAAAAAAAAAAGGCCAGAAGAACTCATCACCACCAACACTGACAGCAATTGCCAATCAGCTGTGCAGCAACAAACACCCACACACCTACCCACCCAACTGCTACTCTAGGATATCATACCAGTTATCATAGCATCTATAGGAAATGAAAGAAAAAACACATACTTGTAACATGGTGAGATGGGAAAGGAAAGGAATGGGAGGGGAGGATTCACGCAACTTGTTTTTTGGATTGGGATGGGGTCGTTGGGATCACATACTGACAAAGAGAGACCAGACTGACTGAGCATAGGCGGGTGCAAGCGACAAGGATTTCGGGGTGACCATGACGGTACCCAGGGGAGACTCCCAGTGAGAGTCAGGACTGTCCAGTGAGAGTCCAGGGGCAGAGACTAGGGAGCCCAGGTGGTTTATATGCACCTCCTGCTGTAATACATTAGGAAAGACATTCTAGGGGGTAAATTGGTATTTGACTCCCCCTACCGAAATCTGCAGCGAATGACACACAAGTCTTAACTTGCTCAAAAGTGCTGTTCGTGTAAACACAAATACTGTGTCATGCAAACAAAAATGCACCACACCAAAAAAAAAGCATGTTAAAATTTTCAGGCACTCTACATTACTGCCTGTGACGTTTACACATTCCCTTAGGCCTTATGTACTTTAGGAACTGTCTTTCCTCTTTGCCCCATCAAAATTGTCGGGGCCAAGGGGCTGTGGCCAGCAGCCCGGGCACGTGGGCCGGGGAAAGGGTCGGCATGGCGAACTAGAATTAGGCACGGACGCGTAGAGGTTTGTCGCAGGGCACCTCAGTGCCTGCTCCTAGGGAGTAGAAACTGCCAGGGAGAGAGAGCCCTGGCAGGACATAAAGAAACCCAGATGAGGGTTGCCAGGGTAACGAGCACTGCTGCGGGTTGCCGGGGCAACTAAGGAGAGCCAGCTGCCGGTAGGAGGCAGGGCCTGGCCCTTATAAAGCCCAGGGCTGAGGCCAGGCTGGCAGTTCTCTGCCAGCAGCCAGGGAGGCAGGAGCTCCGGGAGTGAGGATGTGGAGAGGAGCCTAGTAGCAAGTACCACTGTCATATGGAGCAATGTGGTTATAGCCAGAGGGCATGTGTTTAAGTTATAGCCAGGAGGCTTGTGGTTATGTTTGGCTCTGTTATTACACTGGAGGTTTGGGTGAGGCTGTAGGGGTTGGAGGAGGCCTCATAGGGACCCCAGAGAGTGTGGGGTGCCCTAGCGCTGGGGAAGGCGCAGCTGGCGCGCCAGTGAAGGCGTAACTGGCGGCGAGGAGCGCAACCAGTGGGTTGCGGGCGGGGAACAGAGACCCCGGGTTGTATGCGGGGCACGTAGACCCCAGCCCCAGAGAGGGGCAGCTTTGAGACGCCCCAGAGGGGGCATGATGAGCCCCAGAAGGGGGCACTAGCGCAACCAGTGGGTTGCGGGTGGGGAACAGAGACCCCGGATGGTCCCCGGCAATGGGGGATAGCAGTGCGGTGAGCCGGGGTCAGAGAGGGTAGCCGTGCAGTGGGCCTAAGGGACCGGAGGCTCAGCTGGAAGTCCCGTAGCGGGCCAGGTTGTTTTAGAGAAGGCCCAGGGAATTTAGACCCGGGGAGAGAGAGTGACGAGGGCGTGGTGCTGCGGTTGTCCCTGAGGAGAGGGGATAGCAGTACGGTGAGCCTGGATCAGAGAGGGTACCCGTGCGGTTGGCCTGAAGGACCGGAGACCCGCTAGAGGGTCCCTGAGCGGGACCACACTTTTAGAGAAGGCCCAGAGTGGGCTTGACGAGAGTCCCAGTGAGGAGCTGGGTATTAGAGAGAGCCCGGAGTGGGCTAGATCACAGAGGAGGCCCGGGGGAGCGGGCGTGTATTTTGACGGACCAACGTCTGGTACATCTGCGAGGCTTGGGGCGAAGTATTAGGGGTTGGTAGGAGTCACTCATAGCCCATAAGGCTAGGGTGTCTGGGGAGCACCCATCATACTGGGAGACCCCCAGGGGGTCCAGGAACACACGGGGACAGAGGTCCCAGCTAACCGTGCCCAGGGAGTCGTAGGCAGCCTCCCAACTATACATAAACATCAAAGACGTGGCGGGCGAGAATTTGAGGGCGCCCTTAGGCCGACTTGGCAGGGAGCGAGGGACCTCGAGGAGATCATGGCCCTCCTAAGGGACCCCGCTGTGACAAGGTTGATTAAAGATTATTTTACTTACACCATAGGTGGTCATGGTGCAGGCAGGAAAACTTTCTTGAGTTGCAGTTACATAAAGAACACACACGTGGAGTTTGCTAGGCTCCACCGAAGGCACACGAGCGGAGTTTGCTAGGCTTCACTAAACAAACATGAACAGAGCTCTGGATACCACTCACGGAGTTTGCTAGGCTCCTTGGACCGTCCGAAATGAGAGTCCGAAAGGTGACTCTCCACAAGCGCGCAGGGTGGGGTACGTCGAGGGATCATGCGGCGACGGGGAGAGATTCTTGATGGGTGATCAAACCATCATTTGGTCCGAGATTTACGTAGAAGTCCACGAGGTAATCGTGGACTCCTTGCCGGAATTCTCTCGGATTTCTCCCGGAATTCTCGGAATTGGGGTTCTCAGGATCCTCCTGAGATTCTCGGAGATCTCCGACTTGGGCGGAAACTGCTCAAGCCTCTTATATGACTAGCAAGCCAATCGCTAGCTGCCACGTAGGAATAATTTAGAAACAGCCAATAGTGGGAAACAAATTTACATACGGGTGGCGGGAACTCCTTTGCACTGGGGTTTTCTCTATGCAACTGAGAATTGCACCGTGCAAAGAAAGCTCC
>NW_005842176.1:12088-13804 GCF_000455745.1 Alligator sinensis
GGTCGGACCCAAGTTTCACGACCAAACGTCCCAACCATACAGCTAGAGTTTCTTCAGGTTGGATTCTTGATTCTCTGCACAGATTCTGCAGTTAAGTTCTGGTGCGAGCGTAATAGGGAGTAGCAACTTGGCTGGTTGTTGTTACAGGCTGATCTGTTACTTCGGGAGTCGCTGCTGTTGTTATTGCTTCAGGCAGGAGGGGCGGATGCACTCCTCCGCTCAATTCTCCCTTCCGTCGGCAAGAAGGAGAGTTCCTCCGAAGCTCTACCCTTCTCTTCTGGTTCTTCCACGCGGTCTCCCTCTTGCTCGGCACCATCTTGGTGTGGCGTCTCAAGATTTTCCTTCGCAGCCGCCTCTTTGACCGTTTGAACGGCCATACGCAGCTGGGCTTTCAAACTTAAATTTTTCTGCATTAGATCAGTTACTGTACGGAAAGTTACAGTTAACACTCCCCCCTTGTCATATCTCAGGGTTACCCTCTCATCTGCGGCGCGTTCCTCCATCTCCAGATCTTCGCGGAGCTCGGATGGAAGCTCGCGACCCCTCAATCTAGACGCCAGCATAAAGGGGGTGAACCGGTCGATTGGTACCGGTTCTTCACTCTCCCGAGCACATCTTAGGCAATGGGCACACTCCCGGGTGAGGGTCGGGTTTACTGTGCCTGCTGGGCTGACTCTGGTGAGGGACACATGGTCGAGGGGCCTAAACAGGACCCGCTCATCATTCATTATACACCCGAATGCCGCGGGGTGAAGATACACTTCCCTCTCTCTTGGGGCTCCGTCTTCGGAAGCTCCCTCTTCTCCCTTCAGCGAACGGCATCCGCTGATAAACCTTTCACCCGTTCCACCCGCCTGGTGGTAAGCGATATGCACCTCTAGTTCCACGACGCTTGCTACGTCGTGTTTCCCACTTCGCCAAGGGCAGTTCTCAACTAATTCTAGTTCTATCGTGCTTTCCCCGTATCCCATCCTTGTCGCCATGTCGGGGCCGAGGGGCTGTGGCCAGCAGCCCGGGCACGTGGGCCGGGGAAAGGGTTGGCACGGCGAACTAGAATTAGGCACGGATGCATAGAGGTTGATTAAAGATTATTTTACTTACACCGTAGGTGGTCGCGGTGCAGGCAGGAAAACTTTCTTGAGTTGCAGTTACAAAAAAAACACACACATGGAGTTTGCTAGGCTCCACCGAAGACACATGAGCGGAGTTTGCTAGGCTCCACTAAACAAACATGAACAGAGCTCTGGATACCACTCACGGAGTTTGCTAGGCTCTGTGGACCGTCCGAAATGAGAGTCCGAAAAGGTGACTCTCCACGAGCGCACAGGGTGGGGTACGTCGAGGGATCGTGCGGCGACGCGGAGAGGCTAGAGGGTGATCAGGGCCCCGTATCCTCCACCCCTGCCAGGAGAAACAAAAGGCATCCCCGCTGAGACAACGGGGCAGCTGAGAGGAGAGAGCTGGAGCGCGGAGCCCCAGCAGGCGGGGAAGCAGCCGCCACGCGCCGAGGGCGGGATGGAAGAGGAAACTGACAAGGACGGCTGCGAGCGGTGCAGCAGCGCAGCCGGGAGCAGCACGTGGAGGGGAAGAGCCAGCTCTGTGAGGGGGGGCACAGCTGGTGGGGAAGCCGGCAGCAGAGCCAGGGGCAGGGCCAGCAGCAGTACCCAGGAAGGGGCTGGTGGGGCCTTCTACTGCGGAGACGCAGGGGAGGGGAAC
>NW_005842176.1:14065-35686 GCF_000455745.1 Alligator sinensis
CCCCCCACTGAAGACGTCATCAAAGTCGTGGCAGGCGAGTTTTGGGGTTCCCCCTTGATACCAATCGGGGTAAACTTCGGGGCGCATCAGCAAAGCCCGGGTGGGCGAGATCTGGGGCCCGGGCAAAAGCGGCGCATGATCTCCTGGTCGAGCGGTGGCGGGTACACCATCATTCGGTCCGAGATTTACGTAGAAGTCCACAAGGTAATCGTGGACTCCTTGCCGGAATTCTCTCAGATTTCTCCCGGAATTCTCGGAATCAGGGTTCTCAGGATCCTCCTGAGATTCTCGGAGATCTCTGACTTGGGCGGAAACTGCTCAAGCCTCTTATACGACTAGCAAGCCAATCGCTAGCTGCCACGTGGGAATAATTTAGAAACAGCCAATAGTGGGAAACAAATTTACATACGGGTGGCGAGAACTCCTTTGCACTGGGGTTTTCTCTATGCAACTGAGAATTGCACCGTGCAAAGAAAGCTCCTTGTGGCGGGAAATAATTCTGCAGTGCTGAAGCACACACAAAATCATACCCTTTGGGTCATGACAACAATCACCAAGGTCAGCCAAGAGCAACCTCCTTCAAATATTATCTGTCTGCATTTATCATACTGCTGAGTGGTTAGTACAATATTATGATTCTTCTTATAATTCCCAGAAAACAGGAACCATCATAGCCACTGGCATATTAAACAAGTTTCACTTGTAATATACTAGTTTCACTCTTAGCTGAGATTTGCTGTAGATACCAGAAAATCATGCTGCAACTGACACACCTTTTTTCAAAAGAACATAGAATACCGGGACTAATAATGATATCCCCAACAGGTTGCTATTTTCAGCCATCTCTGCCTTTTCAAAACTGAGTCTGTGAACTGCCCAGCTACATCAGTGTCATCTCTTATAAAAAGAGGATTAGGAATTCCTGGAAGCTGAGTGACCAGTCACCGTAAGGATGTTCCAGGACTATGTGGTAGCAGGGCTAACTTTGTTTGCTGACCTGTATCACAAATAGATCCATTATTGCTGGAGCTGGATTGGTTTTATTTTGCTACTTCTCAATCAGATATAAGGATTAGTGGCGACATTCACATTTTTCATATTTTTTTTTATATTGATTTCTTTGCTTTAGGAAAGGTCTTTATATCCTAAGAATGACAACTATGCCATTGACCTAAAATGGAGATTTAACACAGACTTCATAAATCCACTTGGTATTTTGCTATTGATTTTATGCAGAAGGTTCCCAGATTCTATGGTGATGCATAGTAGTGCAAAACTGCTATGACATGAGATATATATATATATTTATTTATGGAAACATCAAATTTCCATCTCCCCAAACCCTTTTAACTATCTTGTTCCCTCTCGACCTCCTCAGCCTTTTCTTCTCCTTTATCTTTGACTCATCATGACATTTTCTACAAGCCAATTAAATCTCTTCTCCTTTGCTCTGGTCCCCTAATCAACTATTGGCCTTCTGACTTCTGATTGACAGACATTATCTACTGAAGTAAATGGAACAGGTCCTGCAGATTTCAGATTCGGAAGACCAAAACAACACAGGTTATGGACTGATGTAACAATTATATCAAAATCTAAGGTTATCAATACAAGCTGTAGCAATACAAGTCTTGTATGTGCATGATTCTGTAGTAATACAAAAGGAACAAAATCACTCCAACTTTACCCTGCTTTATTCAGGATTGGCCTTAGGGCAATTTAACTAATTTCTGTATCTACAGAATCAGTTAGATGTTAATTAAATTGTAGTAGCTGCTGGGCTCTCCTGAGCTGAGGTTCACCTTTCTCTTTTAAAGCAGCTAAAATGTATGCATAGAAAAATTATGCCAGATGAATGGTGTTTCTGCCACTAGAGCAGTGTTTCTCAACCTGTGGCTCATGACCCAAAAGTGGATCACAAGAATATGTGAAAGGGTCATGAACAAGCTTTAAAAATAAATCAATAAGCTTTAAAAATGGATTCTCCTTTAAAGGAAAAATGTGTTGGAAGCTGGCTTTTACCTTCCAGGCTGTTGGAGTTCCAGTCTGCAAGGGGCTCCTTGGAGCTTCTTGGGGGCCCCCATTCCCCACACACATCCCACCCTGTCCCACACACACCCTCCTGCCCAGTGTGTGGGAAAGGTTGCAAACCATTGCACTAGAGCACCTCCCAGTGTGAGGAAGCATCAGGAAGCAAAGGGACAGAAGAAGTAATGAGAGGAGAGAGAAGGGCATGAATTAGGAAGTCAGTAATTAAAGTATTGGGAGCCAGAGGGCTAGATGGGGCTGAGGAAGAAGCAAGGAAAAAGACAGGATTACAAAAAACAAAACAAAACACCAATTAAAAACAAAAAAGGATCTAGAAGCTAAAAGCCTTGAAAAATAAAGAAAATTAATTATTTAAAATGACCAAGGAAGAGTTATTTCCACATGTTTTTAAATGTAAATGTTAGCTATTTCTAATGGGAAAAAATAATTATCCTGATGTCACAGTGATTCCCAGCACAATCTGTAATAAATAATCCCCCTTGACAAATTAGTTGTTTTAACCTTATAACTGCTGACAGAGCTCCTGGGGGCAATTGTGTAATGTTGAGATGTTGCCACATCTTAGGTAATTTGGCCTCATTCTTAGGACTGAGGCTGCATCCCCCAAACTCAGCATCATTCTTGCTCCACACCTTCTCTGTTGTGTGTTATTGCTTAACTGGAAAGCACCACACACCCATCACTTCGAATCAGAGGCTATGATGAATGAACACTGAAAGTTTAAGGTATTTTATTTGTTAATCAGACATCCCACTTACAGCAATGTCTGCAGTAATAACAACAGAGAGGGCATCAGATGCATGTTAAACTTAATGACTCTGGCGCTTACAACATTGTCTCCCCTGTCTGCATCTTTATCCATGAGTCTAAGCTTTCAGTACCTCCCAGCAAATTCCAGAAGTAGTTCAGACTTGTTCATGGGTACTAGGACAGAGTTATAGGCCCTCAGTTCCTGCACAGATATGTAGCAAATCAGCTGTAAATAGAAAAGATCAGCACTCTCACCTTATATTTCCGTCATAAATTTCCAATCTAAGTGGGGCCAACAGCAAGACAATACTATGTTTCTCTCCTTCATTGTCCCTTTTAAATGCATCTGTGCTCAACTGCATTTCTTAGGCTATGCAGATCATGTTGATGGTTAGGCGATGTGGCATCCATGAAGAGGCCTTCTGTCACCCTCATTCAAGCATACTTTTGTGACAAGGCCAAAAATACCTTCAAATGCCCAGTCTAGTTCAGTTTTTGAGGAAGAGCTGCAGGTTTCCTTCTCCTTTGCTTAATTCAAGTCCCTCAGGTAGGAACGTGTCATTCCAGCTGACTCCCTTTCCTCCCCGCAAAAGAGGGTTGGAACCTGTACAGGGATATACTTATCTTGTTTTTCAGTTACATATCAGGTGAAGTAAAAAGGTCCTGTTAATTCCACCCTCAGATTAGAAAAGATGATAGACCAAGGAATGGAACTGAACTCCAAACATGGGGGAGAACCTTTCTCTCCAAGAGCCAAAGGAAAGTAAAGCTGTCAAAAAGGCATGAAACAAAAGGGGGAAAAAAGTACAAAAACAGCCATGACCTCCTTCTTCCTCCTTTAGCTCACCTCTTTTCTTGCCAAAGGGAACTCCTAATGCAACTCAAGTTTCACCTCAGACAGTCATTAAAGATTATTACCCTTAGATGCATTCTAAATTTCTAGGGAGAAAAATCCAGTCGTACAAGAGAATGTGCAAACTAAATGTAAATGTAGATACTGTATTTCCCATCCAAACCCAAGATAATTTTATAAATCCTTCCATCGTCACAGGTCTTTTAAAGGACTTAGACTCAACCAAAATGTCCTAAAATTCTAGAAAGATTCTGTAAAGCAGAGATGAACTCTCTTGACCTTCTAACAATGTTGGGGTGGTTGTTGGTGGGGCTCTGCTATTCGGGAGGGACGATGGGAGAGGCTCTATGTTTATGAAGGGAAATGAAGTGCTTTTCATAAAACTCCACAGTGAACATGGTGCTGGGGGTGCACAGTTAGGCTGAAGTTCATGGCCAGGTGGACTACAGTGCAGGGTTCAGAAGCTGGTGGCTCACCAGTGCATCTTGCCTGGTGACTTGGCCTCCACTGCTGGGTTTGCTGCTTGGCTGGGGCTTCATTGCAGGGGGGACCATCGCTGTCACTGTAGCCACAGCTGCCACTCCTGCTGCCAGGCTTCCTCCAGCTGCTGTGCCTCCTCCATGTACACAGGCTGTGATGATGTCGCAGGGGATGTTGACCTCTGTGACCTTGAGGTGGGCAGTAAGCCATTAGCAGCAAATCTGTTTCCAAATGGTTGCACATGTAGGCACCTGCCTAGGGCTCATATACTGAGCAGTAAATTACTGCACAGTAAACTGAATATAGCACTAATTGCACATGTAGATGCACCCATAGAGTGCATCTATATGGGATGTTTACTGGGGTGTAGAGTAGCTCTGCATTAAATGTTTTAGTGTCTACACATGCAGTGATAGTAGGATGGAGTAAACTAATTGACTCTGCTGCAGATTAGTACTTGTAAATATGAGTACTATTCTGTGGCAGTTTCTTTACTCAGAAGCAATGCACGTGTAGGCACTGATGGAGCTGGCTGGGGCACAAGGATGCTTTAGTGCAGGTGCTGCCTGCTGGGTAGCCCTGTACTGGAGCACCCTTGTGCCCCAACCAGCCCCTCCACAACATGTTGAGCTGGGTTGGAGCAGTACCATGCTGGTAGTCTTGATCTTCCACTTATCAGTTTTACTGCATCTCTCTTGTCTGTTGGCTACTTGATAGTTTCTCTTATACTCTTTTTTTATTTATATATGGAGTTATACACAAGCCATTGATCCATCTGCTATTTAGCTCTGCTTTGTCTGCTTCTCTCCCAGAGACATGAGGAGGAGTACCAGGGTACCTAAAAACTTGTTTATGTCCCTCCTAGCTATACAGTTGATCCAATAAAAGATTTGATCCACAGAAATCTTTGCCCCTCACATTTTTCCTGGACTGTCACAGTTATATCATCACATTAACACTACCACTGGTTTATATGCTGTGTCAGCATGACAATTCCAAGGTAGTCATGCTCAAGGCAAATGGATTATTACAGGCTAGATCTTATTTATACTTTACCACTTAAGCGGCAGGGTACAGAGCTGCATAAATATAGGTTTTAGCAATTGTACAGTTTGGAATTATATTTTCCCTGGGGAGACAGACAGGAGGAAGAGAACAGTTCTCCCATGATGTAGCACAATCATCTAGTTTCTTGGCCCCCAGCTCCAGAGAGAAATGCACAGGTGGAAGCCCATTGCACCCCTGTGAGCCCCAGGACCTCCAGGACCCCCAACAAAATGCCCAGGACCCCTGACAACCCCCAGCCTAGCCAGAGGTAAGCAGGGGCCCATGGCGGGAGGGACTTAGCCCAGCTGCAGGGAGGCAGCTGAGAGGAGCCAAGGGGGGTAATGCCCCTCCTCCGGCTCCTACTTTGCCCAACCCCCCAGGAAGCCACATGACCAGAGCCTTGCGAACAGGATGCACAAACAGGCATGCTTCTAGGCCCAGCATGTGAGTTAGCATGGGAGGGCAAGCAGGAGGGCATGAGGGAAGGTTGGCACAGTAGTAGCCCAACTACCACCAGTGCAATGCAGATGGGCACACGCTGCACCCTGAGGATCACCTTGGAGTCTGAGACCGCCCCCTTTGGTACTTCTGATGTCTCCTATCGTTCTGGGCTCCACACAGACAGACCCTGTGGCTCTCAGCTGTGGGGGCTGCCTGGCCAAATTCCAGGCACATGGGACTGAGAGCATGGGACTGGGATCCACATGGGACTGGGAGCCACTTCCCATTGTGAGGTTTGCTCCACTTTGGTGTCTCTGAGGTGCCAGATAGCGGAGCTCCAGATCATGGTTCAGAGACTACGTGCCATCAGGGATTGTGAGCAGGAGATTGACTCCTACTGTCAGGCCCATGAAGGCCAAGAATAGACCAAGGTCACCTTCCAGGACAAGGGAGGACTTGAGGATCATCCACACTGTCCAGCCAGGGGGTTGGACCAAGGTGGTCAACGGCCCCAAGGCCCACTGCACCAGGCTCCCCTCCCCTCTGGAGCTCTGCAATAGGTATGAACCTCTTGCAGCCCCAGTAGAGCCTGCAGAGCTGCCAGCTCCTGCAGGCAAGGGAGGAACATTAACAACTACCATCGCTACTCTCCCTAAGATGAAGCAGAGAATGGTCATTGTGGGAGACTCCCTCCTGAGGAGGACTGATGGAGCAATCTGCTGCCGTGACCCCTTAGCTTGGGAGGTCTGCTGCCTCCTGGGGCCCATATCCACGATGTAGCTGAGAGGATCCCAAAGCTTATCTGGCCCTCCTACCGCTACCCTATGCTCCTTATCCATGTGGACACAAATGACACAGCTCAGAGCAATCCCAGCCGGGTCATGAGTGGCTACAAGGCTCTGAGAGTGGGGCATAGACGATTGGGGGTGCAGGTGGTCTTTTCCTCAATTTTCCTGGTTACGGGTCATGGGCTAAGGAGGGAGAGACAGATTGAGGTAGTCAACCGAAGGCTGAGGTGCTGGTGTCAAAAGGTAGCAAAAGGGCACAGCAACCCCCGTGGCTCAGCAGGGAACTCATGGACCTCCTATGTCTAAAAAGAGAGTCTTATAAAGGATAGAAGACAGGAATCCCCACTAAGGAGGAGTATTTTGCACTGGTACATACCTATAGGGAGCAAACCAGTAAAGCCAAGGCTGCAACCGAACTCCAACTGGCTATATGTATCAAGGACAATAAAAAGTCCTTTTTCAGATATGTGAGGAGTTGGAAGAAAAGCAAGGGCAACATTGGACCCCTACTAAACCAAATGGGGCAACTGACAACCGACACCCAGGAAAAAAACAACCTGCTTAATGGGTACTTTGAGTCAGTTTTTCACCAGCCCAAAGGGATCTCCCTGTCGAACATGATGTGGGACAGCCAGGGTGAGGGTGAATTTATACCCTGCATTGGTGTAGACCTTGTAAATACACACCTTGAGAGGCTAGACACCTTCAAGTTAGCTGGTCCTAACAGATTGCACCCCAGAGTACATAAGAAACTGGCAAGCATCGTAGTCCAGCCACTGGCAAGGATATTCAAGAACTCATGGCACTCTTGTAAGTACTCAAAGACTGGAAGAAGGCCAATGTGGTGCCTATCTTCAAGAAAGGGAGGGAAGTAGATCCAGCGAACTAAAAGCCAATCAGCTTGACCTCAATCCCTGGAAAGATTTTGGAAAAAATTATCAAAGAGGCCATTCTTGACAAGCTGGCTGATGGCAACATCCTGAGGGACAGCCAGCATGGGTTTGTTGTGAGTAGGTCTTGCCTGACCAATCTCATTTCCTTCTACGTCCAAGTGACATGTCACCTGGACAAGGGAGAAGAGATTGATGTCATATATCTGGACTTTAAAAAAGCCTTTGATCTGGTGTCCCATGATGTCCTCATGGAAAAATTGGCCAACTGTGGCCTTGCATACATCACAATTCAATGGCTGGGGAATTGGCTCCAAGGTCAGACCCAGAGAGTGGTAGTTGATAGAAGTGAACCATCCTGGTGCTCCATGACCAGTGGTGTCCCCCAAGGCTCCGTCCTTGGACCTGTTCTCTTTAACTTCTGTATTAACTATGTGGACACTGGTGTCAGAAGCGGACTGGCCAAGTTCAACAATGACACAACCTTTGGGGTAGAGTGTCCACACCCAAGGATAGATTGGTGATTCAGGCTGACCTTGATTGTACAGGTCATTTAAAGAACCAAAAGTTTCCTGAATACCTTGCTTCTTCCTCTAACTTGTTTTCCTTGGCAGTCCATTCTGATTTGAATGGGAGGACCCTCTCTGTCTCTTGCAGTAGACCTTCTCATTTTGAACTCATACAAGTAGCTCAACAAGGAGCCTTCTAGTCTTCTGTAGTGTGACCTCCTGACCAGTCTCCAAGTGGTGATCACAAAGCCCTGCTAGGGAACCTCCTTTTTAGGCAACCTCTTCCCCAGTAAATAGTTCTCCTGAGAAAAAGTTAACCTACTGGTTAAAGTAATTCTATTGCAATGATAGAGCATTTAAAGCAGTGACCCTCCATTGTTAGCCCTATTCTATTAGCCTTTAAAATTTCACTTTGACATGGAGGTAACAGACAGAGAAGATAAAAAGCCCCACATTCAAGAGAGTTTGTGGTCTGACATAGATAAGCATGAAGAGCATCTCAAATCAAGATAGAGTTCATAAGTGGCACCCTGATTCTCCAAATCACAAGCTCTCATGTGATGGAGCAGAAAGGATTAATGTGATCCCAGGACGTATAGACAAGGGCACAGGAAGCCTGAGTAGGGGTTATTGTACCTTAATGGTGATACTGAGACTGAATACTCATTTTGAAGCTGGCCTCTAGTCAGCCCAGAAAGGGATATATGTAAGGCCAGGAGGAAAAAAAAAGACAACTAGAGGGTATTTGTCTCAGTTAAAATTGATATTAGCCTGTAAAGCAGGGGTGGGCAAAATATGGCCCATGGACTGAATCTGCCCTGCCAACAGATTCAATCCAGCCTGCGGGTGGACAGCTGGCAACTCAGTGGATCTGGCCTGCCAGCATTTCTGGCTGCCATGTGGTGCTGGGAGGGCAGGGGGGATTACTTCACCCCAGCAGCATCAAGTATCAGTTGTGGACCTGGGCGGGGCATCCCCTGCAGTGGGTAGGTTGTGATAGCTCTGGATGCTGTGGGCAAGTTCAGGAGCACCACTTGAAATGCTAAAGCAAACAAGCCTGGCATCTGCAGCTGGCCCACCACCCTCCTGGCACGGTGGAAGCTCCCACCTGAAGCCCTGACCTGGAACCTGACATTGTTTTCAGCCATGGACCCAGACAGGAGCTGCTGCTGCACTGAGCAGATGGCAGCATCTCTCTCTGTCTCTTTTTTCTGTCTCCATCTGTCTCCCTCCAGAACTTGGCTGAAGCTGATGCCACCACCCACCAGCCTGGCAACAGCTTCTGCCTGGGTCCACAGCTGAGCATCAGGGTTACTAGAAAACTACAGCTTTGGCTGGGTTCTGGAGGCAGGAAAGGGGAGGGAGGGAAGGAGAAGAGAAGAGAAGAGAGCACGAGGCAGAGATGGATGTGGCCCTTGGCAGGTCCCCAAAACTCATTAAGTGGCCCTCCAGCTGAAATAATTGCCAACCCCCGCTGTAAAGGAACAAGTCCTGGTTGGATCCTTGTCCCCAATGGGTCAGAAAGTTCACCATAGCACTCCTTTCCAAATCATTTCTTCCAATGACTATTAAATAAAAAAAGGTCAGTAGCTTAGCCTTTAAAAGAGTATCAGAAAATCATCTTGATAATGCCTACCTGGGCACATCTGCATATGCTATTAATGTAATTGAATAAGCTCCAGCACAGTTTGTGCTGGAGTTTATTGCTCCCAAGCACAGTGTTTACATGTGCATCTGGAACCATAGCATGTTGAGTCGGGTTGGAGCAGCCCTGGCTGGCATGGGACATGGGGGACTCAGGTTGACAACCCAGGCTGCTCCAACCTTGCTCACCATGCTGCATAGGGGCTGGCTGGGGCACAAGGGTGCTCCATTGTGGGTCTAGCCGGCAGGCAGCCTCCACACTGAAGCACCCCTGTGCCCCAACCAGCCCCATCAGAGTCTACATGTGCATTGTGGCTCACTAGATAATGCCACCACGGGATAGTATTTGTGTTTGCAAGTACTAACCTACAATGGTGTTTATCAGTTTACTATGGCCTAATAGGGCCACATGTGTAGACACTGAGATTTTACTGTGGAGCTAATGTACTCTGCAGTAAACTTCTTGTGTAGATGCATCCCTTGTGGTGTAGTGATTATAGCACAATCCTGGGGTCAGAGATGTAGATTCAAACTTCTCTGGGTGTGAGGGGCCTAGAATTAAGGTTTCTAGCTTCCTGGTTTGCTTCGCTAACTACTCAAGTTTTGGGGGCAAACCATGAGAGGATTTTTGTTCTCCTTCATCTAAAACCCATTAGTCAAGGGTTTCTTTCTGGCTATGTTTTTTTACTTGGACACAGGTATGCACTCAGAATGGGCATGAATATATATCTGCATACATACCTAGCCTACTGCACATGCTTATTTTACACGAGTATACATACTGCAGAGAAGTAGAATCTCTACTTGCATGGAAGTGCCAAAAATGTCATTAATGATGATATTGTGATCCTTATCCATACTACAGATATTACAGACCTAGACTGCCTATGCCTACAGTATTACCTTGTATTTAAACCCCGTCCCTCCCACCACCCCGCCAAAAAAAACCCCAACCAAACAAACCCACAAGTTTGCCCATATTGAGATTTGAAAACCTCATAGGACAGCACACTGAGAAACTGGTTCTTACTTTTTCACACTGATTCCCCCATATCATGCTCTATGAGAGTCTTATCCAGGGATCTTGCTTGGTGTCCAGATCCAGTTAACTATGAGATGTGGCTAAACACAGAAAAGTCTGACAGAGTAGATTCTGATGATCCGATTAAGATAGTACTTTTTGCTCATGTGTATCTAGACTTTTTGCAGTTTCTTCATTCCAAACTTTATTTTCTATACTGGAAATGCTTGACTTATTTCTAGTAATTGCCTCAAAAAAATTGAAACCCCTCCATTTACTTGGTTTAATGAGCTTATAAAGAAACTTTCAATTTGTATCGTTTTAAAACTTGTTCAATAAAACCTACACATTCGGTAGTTAGAGGACTATGGTCTACTCCCAACAGAAAATAAAATACTACCATTACTTAACAAAATGGAAAAGTTCCTTGATGATAGATACACTGATCTTCACAAGCCTCCTTATTCAGCAGAATCAAAATGATACAATTAGTTAGATTTCCCTGGGTTTTGTATGCATTGCAGATATAATCTATGGTTCTTCACAACATGATTGAAAGCATCTGGCAAAACTGTTTTCTGTTCACATGATACGACATACTTCATCAAATATGATTGTAAAACTTGAAATGTTTCAGGTCCAAGCAGTTTAAATTCTACAGCATCACTGGCAAGTTAGGGCTTACAGAGGATTATCTTGGAGAGCAAAATCAGACGTGTTTTTCTCATTATGCAATCAACCTTAATGTGGCTGAAAGCAAGGGTTATGCATAAGTTACACAAATAAGTTTGCAGTTCTGCATCTTTACTATTTATAATTTTATATTTATTTTTATTATGACTTCAGAACAACAGCCCTCTTTAGTTAGCGTGTCCTTTTTTAAGCTCCCTTGAGTGCCTTTGAACTCCTGGATTCAACAAAACTTTTTGTTTCTTGGCATCAAGAACTGGGTATGTAACAGTGGGTGCTTCTACACCAGACACTAACTGCGAAGTAGCCGAATAACACTGATCAGTAGTGTGCTGGGCAAAACCCATGCTAATATGCTACTGCACAGTCGTATTAGGCTACCACACAGTAACATCTGTAAAAACCCATGCAGCAGCACTACTGCACATTAGCATCAGTTACTGTACATTGATTTAGTACTTGGTTATCCAAGTACTAAACTTAATGCGCCGTAACTACAACACATTAATGAACGCATAGATGCACCCAGTATGACTTATGAGCCACTAATGTGATACTGAAGTCTCCTTTACATGGCTGTCTTAGGGTGTATAATGCAAGATATTTCCAGAAAAAAATAATCAAGTAAATTAATACCATTGTACAGGGCACTATGAAGATCTCATTTGGAATCTAGATACAATTCTGGTCAACCATGTTAAAAAAAGAGATTAATTCAAATGGGGAGAAAATGTAGAGAAAACCTAGCAGGATAATCAAAGAAATAGAAAGCCAATTATGTAAAGGAGACTAAAAGATCCTGCATGTTTAGTTTAGCAAGATAAAAGTTGAGAAGGGCTCTTCTCTCAGGAAATGCAATGGCAGATAACTAGAGGTGAAACTATAAGGTTCTGTGCCCTGGGTGGCAAATGTCAGTGACATCGGTGATTTGGCTGCTAGCAGCAGAGGCAGGGGTTGGGTCAAAAATGGTTGTAGCTTCTCTTCTTGTGACCCCTGTAAGTGAGTGCCTGGGACTGGTCCCCTTTTGCCCACCCTTCATTATGCTACTAAAGAAAACATTGCTCTTTCTCTAGTGCTCTCATTCCCTGACCCAATGTATCTTGAATTCTTTTTTGTACAGTGGTATAGCTTTAACAGGAGGGGTACAGAGTGCCTCCCCTATCCAAGGAGGGTTGACAACCCAATATATTTTTTTTTACTGACAACCAAAGCTGTCTACTTTTTTACTATGGCTGATGTTAAACCCCTAGATTGAATGCAACTCTTCTAAGGGGGCCTTCTAGCAGGACAGGGCCTGGCAGGAGAGTTAAATTTACATTTTGTAAACATATATCAGTAAAGCTTGCAGATTGTCCACAATTTTTTCAGGGGGGTTGGCAACCCTAAGCTTGGTTGTTAGCGAACTTTCCTGGGAGGTTGGAGATATGGATTGGAGTTCCCTCAGTCAGAGGTAACTGAACCTGGGTCTCCTTGTTCCTGGGCAAATGTTGTCAAACCTGGCTATTTTACATAAAAAGGGAAGCACTACAACACATGTTTCACCTGGAAGCTGCATTTTAAAAGAGAGAGTGAGAGAAAAAAGAGTAAGTTCTTTAAAAGAAAGGGCATAAGCCCTTATCTGCAGCAGAGGATTCAGGAATGGGGAATAAGAGTGGACACGGTTATTTTGGTAAATGTGATATCTTTTATTAGACCAACTAAATAGTTGGAAAAATTGTTCTCTGCAAGCTTTAAGGTACAGACACCCTTCTTCAGGCAGAGGGAGTGTCTGCAGTTGTTTTGTGCTCTCCTGCATAAGATAGAAGCCAGTATGCAAGAATACAGGTCGATGACATTTTGACTTCTGTTCATACTGGCTTCTATCTGATTCAGGACATAAAACAACTGCAGACTCTCCCTCTGCCTGAAGAAGGGCATTTGCACCTGAAAGCATGCAAAGAACAATTATTTCAACCTTTTAGTTGGTCTAATAAAAGATAGCACATTTACCCAAAGGACTTTGTCTACCTGTGTCCTTAGATCAACACAGCTACAATCAACACCCACAAATAAGAGTGGAAAAGATGCCTTTCCACAGCCCTGAATAAAATGCAGGATTTAAGATTTTATCTTGTCCTCTGAGTTTTCCTATTGGCTGGCTCTAAGCTAACACATGCTGGGGCGCTGACATTAGGTTGATTCCTACTGTTTTGAAGTCAAACTTTCATCAGGCACTGCTTAGGAAGCCTTGGTTCTTCTCTGAGTTCTAGTCTCTGCTCCAGAAAAGGGTTTGCATATTGGGCAGTCAGCACAGAATAGCTGATGCACAGCAAGGGCATGTTCCCATGAAGACACACATATGGTTTGCAGTGCCACAAACCTGTCTTCAGTGCCATGAGCTGCATGTGCTGCACACACAGGTGTTCATCATGCTGCTAATTTCCAGTGTGGTGGGGGTTTTTTGACACCAAGAGATCCTAGTGTCAAAAAGGCTATGCCAGAAAAAAGCAGTGTGGCACACGTGGCAGCAGCGTGTGCCATAAGAAACCACAGCCTGGCCAGCCAGAACCATGCTCTGGCTGCTGGCCAGGCTCCACATGCCTGGATCACCACTGCTGGAGCCTTGGAAAGCCCCCAGGACCCTAGGTAAATCTGCTGGGGGCCAGTTCAGCTTGCTGGCCTCAGCCTCCCCTACCCCACCCAGGGCAACTTGCCATGTACCAGAGCACATATGCAGGGGCGTTCCTTGGAACAACTAGTAGTGGCACAACTATGTGCTGCTGCTATTTGTCCCCGGGGAACATGCATGCCCACTCATGGGAATGTGCCCCAAGAGTCTTTCCTAATTTTCCTCATGGCAACTTGTTTGTTTCTCCATACCATAAACATTAGGCATCGCAATGCTTAAGTACACACCTTTTCTCTAGACCATAGTCCCTAATTTCAATTTATTAAGGGAAAATGGTAATGTTTTACTAGAGAACTTGAGAGGTTGTGAGCAGACTTGTGTGTGAGGGAAGGCTCACTAGAACTAATCAGGTATTCTGAAACAAAAACAAAAGCTCATAAAATCTCTGAAACTTATTTTATCCATGAAAGCCAAAAAGTCTCCAACTTTTCAGAGGCACATTTATATACCAGAGCCTGGCACTACCAGAACTTCTTTAATTTTATAAGGAGTTTAACAGCCTGGTTCACTGTTGGTGACTGAGTTCGTTGGTCTCCATATTTTCAGATGAACTTTCAGATTTATCTCTAAAACTATTTTTACAATAAATCAAATTTACCTTTCAGAAAGTAAGTGCTTTTCTGGATACTACTCATAGGCTGCATCTACACGAGAGACTGACTATTCAGTTCTTACTGCACAGTTATTTGGTACTTGTTTACTAAATGAATGCACAATAACTCAAGATACTGCACAGTAGCTCCAGTGAACACTTTTTTTTTAATGCTACTGCGCAGTAGCATTATATCACAGTTTTTACCACACAACACTACTGAGTATAAGGCTACTGCACAGTCAGCATCTCATGTAGATAGGCCATAGGGTGCATCTACACATGGCATTAAGACGATATGATAAACTCTGGCACAGCTTGCAATGGAGTCAACTGCTTCTTGGTGCAATATTTGCAGGTGTGCCCAGGACCGCAGCACTTTGGGCATTTATACACATACCTTTATGTCCTGCGACATGCTAGAGATCTGATGGGTCGAAACAGACTCTATTAACTGAGTCTGCTTCATATGCAAGCTGATGCACACTGTGCTGCACCGCGTGCAGTTATATAAGTGGCAAAATACACATCAGCATGCAGAAGAAGATAGCAGTGCACTTTTGAACTAAAACACCTCTGATGTGTTTTAGTTCAAAAGAGTGCCACCACAATTTTTTCAGTGCTGATGCATATTTCACCGCTTATACAATTGTATGCGCTGCAGCTCCAGGTACTTTTAAAAGCACCCAGCATTGAGGTGCAAGTATGTGTATAAATGCCCTTTGAGCTGGGGTGGAGCAGCCCAGGGCTTGAAGGAGACCCAGGGGATCAGCCCCAGGCTCTGGGCAGTGGAGGATCTGGCTGGAGCATGAGGGTGCTAAAGTGTGGGGCTAGGCAGCAGGCAGACCTCGCACTTAAGCACCCTCGTGGCCCAGCCAGTCCCTGTCACCATCCACACATGAGTTTCAGAGGCGTAATTTACTCTGTCATAGGATAGTATTGTCGTATGACACAGTTAATTAATTTACTGCAGCCTAAAACCAGTGTATGTGTAGACAGTGATGTTTTAGTGCAGAACTAATTAGTCAACTCTGCAGTAAAGTGCACATGTAAATCCACCCATAGTTTTTCCCTGTTCTTAATCAATTTTCAAAATATTATCTTGATGTATCTCTGGAACACCAATACATTTAATGTATGAAGAAATACCAGGCTCCTGTTTTGAGCAGTGCATGCTGCCCCTGCATTCGTGGCTCCACTTTTTTTTTGCGTGGGTTTTTTTGACCCCTGGTTATCCAGGGGTCAACCCCCTCTCCTGGGCTGCTATCTTGCAGCATGGAGATCAGATCACCAAATGCTACACAGCCACACTCATCTGGACACAGCCTCTATGTTCATCTTGTGAATCATGTGTGCCTAGCTAACAGTGCTAACATTGTGTGGCACCCCACAAGACTCTTGAAAGGATCTCAAGGCACTCCAGGGTGTTATGACACCCTGGTTGAGAATCATTGTAAAAAGGAAATAAAACTCTTTTGAAAAGAAGCATGTTCTTTGAGGTCTGAAGGCCCTTCCTGAAATCCATTCCTGATTCATTTTCTGAGCCATATTTCAAAGATCAGTGTTAACTTAAGATGTCCCGTGTCAAAGATCAAAGCTGCATTTTTTTTTCTACCCAAGTCCTATGCATCTAAAGCAGTGGTTCTCAACCTTTTTTGTACCAGGACCCATTTGTAAACATTGATGGCCAGTCCCAACCCAGTGCCCCTCACTCCTGACCCACTGGCCCCAGGACCCAGCCCCACAGTGTGTGAGGTAGGTGTGTGGGGCAGCAGGGGCAGTGTATGGGGTATAGGGAACTGCAAGCAAGCCCTTGCAGGCTGGAACTCTGCCAGCCTGCAAGGGAAAAACCAGTTTCCCACATTTTTCTCCTTTAAAAGGGAATCCATTTTAAAATTTTGTTGATCCATTTTTAAAATTTGTTTGCAACACTTTCATATATTCTTGTGACCCAGTTTTGGGTCGTGACCCACGGGGTGAGAAATGCTGGACTTCCTCCCTCCATATTCTCTATCATGATCTTTAAGGACAGCTGAGAGGGACCTCTTGCATCTGTACCCTCTGTGCACTAAGTTTTCTTAGCCAAAAACATGTGGAAAATCATTTTGCTCCTCAGCTCTGGAACTTCCTCACTCTTGGGGTCTGCCAGAACCCAAGCCTGGCTATCTTTCAGAAGTAGTATAAGACCTTTTTATTTCAGCAGGTTTTTAGCAGGTGGGGTTAATTTCTGGTTGTTTTTTAG
Organism: Alligator sinensis; assembly: GCF_000455745.1. Lineage (NCBI taxonomy): Eukaryota > Metazoa > Chordata > Crocodylia > Alligatoridae > Alligator > Alligator sinensis. The sequence goes on from NW_005842176.1 coordinate 30,730, forward strand.
GACATTGTTTTATTATTGTATCTGTTTTTTATTGTAAGTCACCCTGGGAGCATCCGAACAAATGTGCATGTACGTTTCCCTGGGGACAAATAGCCATGGCACATAGTAGCCACAGAAGTGGTTATCGGGCAGCAAGGAGCCTGGCCAGCAGATGGAGCATGGCTCTGGCTGGCCAGGCTCTGGTTTCAGGCAGTGCACACTGCCAACATGTGTGCCACCCCACTTTTTTCTGGCGTGGGGTTTTTTTTGATACTGGGATCTCCTGGTGTCAAACCCCCTTCCCCCTCCCCCTCACTCCTCCGCACTATAAATTAGCAGTGTGGGGAACATCTGCCTGTATGGCATGTACAGTGTGCAGCACCATAGATGGGTCTCCAGTGTCATATACCACATGTGCGTGTTCATCTGAATGCACGCTCTTAATATTTTTGGAGAGAGCAGCAGAAAAATCTAATAAATAAATATATAATACTGGTGTGAATGCTTAGCTTAAGATGGTTAGGAATTGGGTGGGGTTCTCTTTTTATTTAGATTTTTTGCAGGTTTTTTTTTTCCAAATTGGGAGTGTGTAGGAGGGAGGGAAGGACAGAGATTAAAAAAAGAAGAAGATTCTGTTGTTTAGAAAGTTACATGGAAGTTTCAAAATAAGTATTGTGACATCCAAATACTTTAGCCACTCTCGATGTTATACTTTCATTTAAATTATGGAAGTGTCTTAACTTCATAGTCAAGAGCGAAAAAAAAGAAAAAAATAGTAATAACATTGTAAAAGTCTTAGAAAGTTTGACTGTAATATTTTTTTTTATCTGACCAAGAAAATATGTGGCAAATATCAGTTCCCCCATAGTGAATATGTGCATTAAAATTGCTAATCAGTCAGAAGACAGCTAAATATGGGTCATTTCAGCAGTTGCTGAATATTTTATATTTCTGCTTTCTTGTTTTAGGCTTCCTTTATATCACTTTAAATGTTACATACTTTCAGCTCACCAGAAGATAGCCTGTTAGTAAAAGAAATGTTTTAATTATTTGCCTTTCTATTATTTATGGTCCTTAAGCTCAGATTTTGACCAAGTGTTCTTTTTTCTAAAATTCTGAATTAAGATAAAATAGATTTATATAGGCTCACATTCTTTGCTGAAGTGAGTGAGTGCAACTTTATAAAAGTCAATAGAGCCATCACCGTTTCCTTCTTTGCAGAGCTGCATTTTACCAACAGTCTCAGTCTGGAGACACGCCAATTATAGTCTCAGCCTCATTGCACCACCTTAAATATCCTCTTGCTTCTGAGCCCGATTGTGTCTACTTTCCATCATTGTTTTCTTGATTTATGCAATATGTTACAGAACTCTGCTTTCCTTAATACACAAATCAGTTTTCTTTGCATGTATCACCTAAGAGGGAGGGCTGGTTGGAAATTTTTGATAAAAGTGACGTTTATTGAAAAATAGAAAACAGCCAGGTTACTCAACTGATAAATCAAATGACCTACATCAATTTACACTACCTGAGGATCCAGTTCTAAATGTATTTTGAATTAATCACTCCATTTTCTAGTTTACACATTCTGCTAATAATTCATAGTCTCCCTGCTTATGACTAGATTAGCAAATTACATCTCAATAATAAACATTCTATTTCTCCCATTAATCATTGACAGACAGGAGGGGGTTCATTCCCTTTCAGTTGCACTTATACATGGAAAGTATTCATTTCTAAACAAGCCCCCATTTCACAACAATTTCATTCAAGATCTGATGAGACTGTCCTTGGATGCTATATAATCCAACACAGACGTGGCATTTTGGAAACTTTCACAATACCTGCCAGGCTTAATTCTTCATCTGCCAGTGGCAGCTACCTTGACTATCTGTTTCTTAAGGACATTCTTTGATGCTTGCCTTGATCTACTAAGAGCTGAACCAAATAGAGGGCTTCAGTATAGAAACAGGAAGCAGAAGTCAATCTAATGCTGAGAATAAAGTTTAAGGTCATTATCAATGAATCAATGCTATGGTTCCTTTCCCACACTATGCTCTGCAATCTTACTATTTTCTTCTGGTGGTGTTCATCTAATAATATGATTTTTGACTCAGTAAATTCAGCTGCAGTCTGCTTTTACACTTGTTAATTGTGTTTAACTAAACTCTTTGATGACCCAATTTGCAAGTAGAGTCTTCACTGCAGAATTCATGCATGATCATGCTCACAGACACCAGATTTGATGACAGCAACTTGTGGGGAAAAATAAAAAAAGACAATGTTAGGCTTCTGCTTGAGGGATCACCAGATGACATCAACATTGCTATTAATATAACCCAGTATATAACCTTGCTTTTGAGAAGAAAATTAATGAGGAAGAGGTAATAAAGCAATTCTGGCACTACGTGGACTTGACTTTGGTTTAAAACTATAGATTTTGTTAACTGCTGCTGAATGACCTGGTGTTACCAATAGGTAATTATTATTATTATTATTATTATTATTGTTCTGGTTGTTGCTGCTTGTATACTGCCATACATTTGTGAACTTTTCTCATATAGGATGGTTTAGATGGGGGTAATTCTCCCTTGGACAGGGCTTTGGACACATGACATCCTGAGGTCCCTTCTAATATTATTTTACTATGAGGACCTTGCCACACAGTACCTTTTTCACTTATCTGCTGTAGTGCCCGCTGGGTAGGAGCAGTGTGCTAGTATTTAAAACCATTCAGAAAACTTCCTCTATGACAGACTGTGACTTCCTAATCATTGAACAACTTTTCACTTAGAGAGGACACTGCACCTGTGTTCTTTGGCCTTCATTCCCTCCTGATTTGTTTCAAGAGTTTAATTTAAGGTCTTGATTTTAATAGTTAAGGCTTATAGATGGGATTTTCAAAGAGTAAAGGTAGAATTCTATTTCTTTCTCATCAATTAAGTGCCAGTTTTTAAATCATCTACGTGACACTTTTGGCATTCACATACAGGAAGGAATTCCATTCCTGGACATGTAGACAATTGAAAGAAGGCCCTCTGATGTTTTAGCCCCAGAATCTGAGAGTTTAAGGCACTTGTTTATGAGGTCAAAGACTATACTTCTGGCTCAGAGGAGTGGAGAGCCTGAGTCTTTTTGATTTTCTAGTGTAACACATAAACCCCCACGCCACTGGTCAGGGATTATGCAGAGATGTCTCCATGGGTGACTGGTACCTCCTGAGTCAGGGGAGGCATGTACCACACCTCCCCAGCGGCCAGTCAGCGGCCAGGGGGGGAAGCGTGAGCAGGGCACCTGGAAGTGCCAGCAGCGCTTCTCCTGGTGCCCCCACTTCCCAGCCATCACTCACATGGGAGGCACTGGAGCTCCTGCCTGTCCCCCTCCCATTGCCTAAGCAGGGAGTGCTGGCTGCGAGGGGGTGCACCAGCGCTCTCAGGGGGTGCATGTGTACCCCCGTGCACCCTCGACGTGTCGCCACTGCCTGTGTCCAGTGTTTCTTTTGAAGTTGGCAGCAATGAGTGGCATGTATATGAGGCCAGGGGGAAGGGAGCAAAGCAGAGGGTGTGTTCACCTTAGTGTATTAGGTCCTGTCCTGGAAGACAAGGGGCCCTGGGTTTTCTGCTGGAGCCTTGTCCCAAGTAAGGTAGAATCTTTCCCACTTTTTTCCAGTGACTATATTAAATTCAAGGGGCAAAGGCTCAGCTTCAAAAGGAGTACCAGCTGTTTAGGACTGGCTAATGTGGTGTGGTGGCTAAAGCACAGTCGCTGAAACCCAGGTTCAAACCCTTTCTAGGCAAGCCTCAATCCCGCTTCCCAGGGGAGGGCCCTAATCAATTCCTGGGGGCAAAATGGGACTCTTCTCCTCCTCCTCCTCTTTCAGAGTCTAACACCTGATAGTTATGCCTTTCAGGCCATAGATGCTGCTAGTACTACTCATCCATAATGGGTGTGTACACAGAGTGGGAAGCCTACTGCATATGCCCAGTCTGTGTGTACATGTAGCTGTCTGTATGTGTGTGCTTGCATGTCCAGGAATAGCATTTCCTATCTGTGAATAAGTGCCAAAAATGCCATTTAGATGCCCACCCTAATGGTTTAAACCATGCCTATACCACCTCCCAGCTGAACCCAGGACTACTTTGAGAAGCCAGCCCTGAGCACTCTTCCCCATCTGTGCACATGCTCAGCTGGTAGGTAGTGTAGACAGAACAAAGGGGCCCTGAGCGCCTGCCTCGGTGCCATTTTCAGAGTGTCTCAGGAAAGGCTCGTGGTGGCACTGAGCCATGCACTCAGAAGTCTAGCAGGTTGCTTGACTTGGCCTGATTGCCAGACAGAGAAGGACCAGGCAAGCTGCTTCTTTCTTAGGAGTGGCCCTGGGGCTTGGCAGCCAGACAGTAGAGCTCCAGGTGCAAACAGGGCATTAACTCCTGCAGAGTTGGATTTGCAAGAGATGGGGGTGGGGGAGGAAAAAAAACCAAACCAGAACAAGTTTTGGGCACCATGTTCCTCAGGAAGGGACCTCGACTATGGCACCAGGTGCCCCTTTGCTGTACCCAAACCCCACTGCATGCACCTTCAGTTTCGGGGGGGGAGAAGGGAGCTGGCTGGCAGGGAGCAACCTCTCCCCCGAGCGAAAGCGGGTACGAATATGAGTATGAAGCGCTGCCACTTGGAAACCTTCGGTCTCAAACGTCTCGGCTGACTGGCCAGGAGCCAGGAGGCTGCACGGGGAGGATCTCGCTCCGCGGAGCACTGGCGGGCCCTTCCCCGGGGGCAGCGCCGCACGCCCCGACTAGGGGCGAGGTCTGAGCCGGGTGTTGCAAGGGCCAGAGGCAAGCGCTGACGACGGGGCGTGCCCGGGCAGCGCGGCCCGGCGGAGGGGCGATTAGGGAGCGGTGCGGGGCCATCCCCCAGCCCGGCACGTGGGTCTGGACCGGCAGAGGCGGCTCCGAGCCTCGGCGCTGGGGTGACAGAGGAC
>NW_005842176.1:35870-46603 GCF_000455745.1 Alligator sinensis
GGGAGGCTGCAGGGCAACCTCGTTGCTTCTCTGGGGGGGGAGGATGGATCATCAGCAAGAAAGGTTTCGTTTTCCAGGCCAAACCACGTCCAAATCCGTCAGTCAGGCCAGAACCATAGGTGGCCCTACAGCCGGCACCCCCGCCAGGGCCTTCAGATATTTCCCAACTGCTTTGGCAGGCACCCTACGCGCAGGCCCAAGCGTAGGCAGGCTCGGGGTTCGGATGCCCCCGGGTTTTGCCCGCCCGCCCGCAGCCGTGGGGCCGCAGGAGCGAGCTAGGGAGGGGCCTCCTGTTTCCATCAAGTGGGCTTGAAGTCCTAACCTCTCGGTGGGTATTAAACAGCGCCAGAAGAGCAGTTATCCCGGGCAGGGCTTAAGGTGATCAGCCTCCTTGGACCCAGATACGTGGTGTTTCCGTGCCATGCAGGGCAGGATGCTGTCGTGGGACCCAGGGGGCAGAGGAAGCAGCGAGGTCTCCAAGCTGCCGCCAGAGACATGGCTGGCTGAGAGAGAAAGAAAGAGAGAGCAGTGCCCATCCTCGCCCCGCAGAGCAACAGGGGTCTTCTCAGCAAGTGCCCCCAGAGGTGCTTTCGGGAAGCTCTTCCGTCTGCTCCCCCATTCACTTGGTGTCACTGGGCCGTGTCCGCCCGTGCGGGTCCCTTTCAGGAGCTCATGCGGAGAGCAAGGTGGTCCCTCTCCAGGGCCCATGGTTGGACCCTGAAGGTGATGACTTCCCACCCCCGTTCCCTGGGAGGGAGAGTCTTGGTGGGGGAGATGGCAAGATCCAGGCTGGCAGGATTCCCACAACAGCAGCCACAGATCATCAAGAGAGGGAGCGCTTGTCTCCGGAGGTGGAAATGCACCTGGTGTCTTTCAGGGACATTATCTAGAAGCAGATAGAAATCAGTGAGCAGCTGAGCAAAGCCCGAGCCCAGGGTGTGTTAGGTTTTGCCTACGTGCAGCTTATTCTTCTATACATGCCTTGACACCAGCACCAGACAGACACTCAGTTCCACATCATGATGTACTGGCGCCCTACAATCATACCCTCTTTATTTCCAAGGTTTCAGGCCTCTGCAGTCAATGTTTCATAGAGGCAGGATGCTGGCTGCCATGGTTCCCCTGCTCTGTGTGTGGTGGATGAGGGCATTAGGTCTGTGTTGTTTCAGGGTAGCCTAATGTAGAGTTTATGGATTGTATGGGATGGTTTAGATAGGGATGATCCTGCCTTAGGCGGGGGGTTGCATTTGATGACCTTGAGGTCCCTTCCAGCCCTACTTCCCTATGGTCACATCTACACGAGATGCTGACTGCACAGTTGTTGCTGCGCAGTCATTTAGTACTTTTATAAGCAAGTACTAAATGACTGTGAAGTAACTGGAGTTACTGCACAGTCACACCGAAGAACAGCTTGTTTGTGATGATGACTGCGCAGGAGCTTGTGACTACTGCGCAGTAGCAGCGCATCACATTTTCTGCCATGCAATGCTACTGTGCAGTAGTCACAGGCTACTGTGCAGTCAATGTCTCACGTAGACTTAGCCTATAATTCTATGTCATGCTCTGGGACTCGAGCAGATGGCTAGATCCTAGTAAGCAGGGCCAACCTGAACCAAACAGAAGACACATTTTACCTGCAGGTGATATTTGGCTCAGTTATTTCACCATGATGTTTTTATGGGGGTTGATCACTGCCTGATATTGTATCTTCATCTCACACCTTCCAGCCTCCCTGGAAAAAAGGAGCCACTCTATAGCTGAATCACATTTAGAGTTATCTTTGCCATCCTGCTCAGTTTTCTTCATATAAAAAATAAAATTGTCTATTGTTCAGCTTTGGACAGAATGTCATTCCTTTTATTTACAGAGATTACAGAAAACAGGGCTGGTAGGGACATTAGGAGGTTCTCTAGTCCATTTGCTTCCTTAATGGAAGACAGAAATTTCTAAATATACTGCTTTCTCTTTTCAGTACAACAAAATAGAGCCCTCCTTTCTCACCCTCTCCTTAAAGGGCTAAAACTAATTTATACAGCTGAGTGGTATGGCATCAAACACAGAGGACCTTCTTAGAAAAAAAGATAGTGGTAAAGAAAAAATGCTTTACTCGTTCTCCTGCCTCTTGATTGTATGTTGGGGACAGAAGTCCAGAACTGCTATCAAACCTCAATGAAATCAATGGGTAAAAATAGATTTTTTTTCTGATTCCTTTACTAGCTTCCCTAAAAAATAAATCACTCCAGTAACAAAATGGACTTCCTTATGTCAGTTCATCTTTATATCTGGGGTATGTTAACCAGCCTATTATGGACTGAGTTACAGTTTTTGGTTGATAGATGTCAGCCTATAAATTACCAACTTGTACCTGCTCATACTTTAACCTGTAGCTCATTCTTATTAGCTAGGTGCTTTTCCATTGCACTGCAAAAGTAGTAATAGAATGAGCAGGAATCACTTTAAGGGCAGTATGAGAAGTATCTATACAGAGGGGATTTGATTTAAAGTAATATTCCTTAGAAAGCTGATGAAATTCAGAACACCAGAAGCGCTCAGATGGTTCAAATCTGGTTCCACTGGATCCTTCCATCCCCTCACCATTTTACATTCTGGGAAGGGGGTGGATATGGTTTTTATTAATGTAATAGGTTTAGTGGTGTTTGGATGTCAGAAGAATGTTGTTTTTCTCTTATTTTAATCAGGGATTTCCCAAAATGAGAATGTAATGAGAATGAACTTGCCTAATAACACAATTATTCTGAAATAACACTACTGCCAATGGACAGAGTTATTAATCAGCGTCGTTCACAAACAAGCGCATTATCATTTTAAGAATATGACTCATATTTTTCCTTCCCAAATTCCTAAATTCTGTGATTTCCAAAACTTTTATTAGAGAACTTGCTTCTTTTAAATACTGTATTTACTCAAATCCAAGATTAGATTTGTTTTTTCCATTTAAAATAGAGAAAAAAGCCCTTTCTCTTGGATTTAAGTACAAGCTACAAGCTGGAGGGAAGAGGGAAGGGGCTGCTGTGATTCCAGTTTTGGCCCCAATTCAGGGTCAGAGTTGGAGTCACAGCCACTGCCTGCCGCTTGCACTCCCATGCCTGCTCCCCTGCCGGACTTCCCTGCTGCCTGCCCCCACTTCCCTCCCTGCCACCAGTTACCTTCTGTATCTCTAGCCCTTCTCTGGACAGGGGCGTGGGACACATCATTGCTTCAGCCCCGACCTGGACACACTGTAGTGATAGCTCTGACTCTGGATCCAGCTCTAGTGCCTGGGGAGAAAAGGCAGGAGGGACAGGTGTGGCCCATGCATAGGGGAAATTGCAGAACCAGGAGTGGGAAGGAGGGATAAGTGGTGGGCAGGTGCCAAGGAGTACAGACATGGAGGAGCAGGCAGAAGGGAAAAGGAGCGGGGCAGGTACCAAGGCACAGGGGAGTGGAGGGCTATGGTGCACAGGAACAGGATGGCAAGCAGCAGAAGGAGCAAGTACTGGGGAGACAGGTGGCAGGGTGCAAGGGGCAGGGGTCAGGCCACTTGAATCCACCCCCTACCACTTACCCCGCTACAGCTGCTTGATCCACTGCAGAGATGTGGGGATGAATTGACAGTGACCTTCCAATAATTAGGTTCTATACATGGAAAATTACCATATTTACCTAGATATAAGAACAGCCTGACTATAAGATGACTCCCAATAATTAGATCCTATATATGAAAAAAATATAAATTTGTTATAATTTTCCATGTGTAGTATCTGATCATTGGAAGGTCGTCTTGAAATCTTCCTCCTCACATTGCTACAGAAAATAAACTAGCAGCTGTGGGGGGATCAGCTGGCTGGGGGTAGGTCAGATAGCTCCCTTGCCTTCTCTTCCCCTCTGGATTTCTTCCCTTTTCAGCCTTCCTGCCTCCACTTAATGTCAAACCCTGCTCTGGCTGTTCTCCCCCTGACCACAACATGGAAGGGGCATCCCTGCCCATTACAAGAGGGGAACACCTGGGTGAGGGTGATTCCTTACCCTCCATCAATGCTGACCTTGTGAAGGAACACTTTGAGAGGCTGGGCACCTTCAAGTCAGCTGGCCCTGATGGTTTACACCCCAGGGTACTCAAGGAGCTGGCTAGCATCATAGCTCAGCCCCTGGCACAGATCTTTGAGAACTCCTGGTGCTCTGGTGAAGTGCCCGAAGACTGGAAGAAGGCCTATGTGATGCCTATCTTCAAGAAGGGGAGGAAAGTGGATCCAGTAAACTACAGGCCCATCAGCCTGACCTCTATCCTGGGGAAGGTCTTAGAAAAGATTATCAAAGAAGCTATCCTTAACGGACTGGCCAACGGCAGCATCCTGAGGGATAGCCAGCACAGGTTTGTTGCAGGTAGGTCTTGCTTAACCAATCTTATTTCCTTTTATGAGCAGGTCACCTATCACCTGGACAAGGGGGAAGAGATTGATGTCATATATCTTGACTTTAAAAAAGCCTTCAACCTGGTATCCCATGATCACCTCCTAGCAAAACTGGCCAACTGTGGCCTCGGCTTCACCGCGATCTGCTGGCTGGGGAATTGGCTCCGTGGTAGGACTCAGAGGGTGGTGGTTGATGGAAGTCAGTTGTTGTGGTGTGCTGTGACCAGTGGGGTCCCTCAAGGCTCTGTCCTTGAGCCATCACTATTCAACATCTTCATTAATGATGTGGACATTGGTATCAGAAGCGGACTGGCCAAGTTCGCCGATGACACTAAACTCTGGGGTAAAGCGTCCACACCTGAGGACAGGAAGGCGATCCAGGCTGACCTTGACAGGCCCAGGAAATGGGCAGATGAGAACCTGATGGTGTTTAACACCAAAAAATGCAAGGTTCTCCACCTTGGGAAATAAAACCCGCAGCATGCTTATAGGTTTGGCAGTGGTAAGCTGGCTAGCACTACGGACAAAAAGGACTTGGGGGTCATGATTGACCACAAGATGAACATGAGCCTTCAATGTGATATTGTGGCTAGTAATGCAAGCAAAACGCTGGCTTGCATCCATAGATGCTTCTCAAGCAAATTCCAGGACGTCATTCTCCCGTTGTACTCGGCCTTGGTGAGGCTGCAGCTGGACTACTGCGTCCAGTTTTGGGCTCCATAATTTAAGCAGGATGTGGAGAAGCTTGAGAGAGTCCAGAGAAGAGCCACGCGCATGATAAGAGGTCAGGAAAACAGACCTTATGATGAGAGGCTGAGAGCCATGGGACTCTTCAGCCTGGAAAAGCACAGTCTTAGATGTGATCTGATGGCCACCTATAAGCTTATCAGGGGTGCTTACCAGGATCTGGGGGAATGTCTGTTCACTAGAGCACCCCAAGGGATGACAAGGTGAAACGGTCACAAACTCCTTCATGACTATTTCAGTGTGGACATAAGAAAGAACTTCTCTACTGTCCGAGCCCCCAAGGTCTGGAATAGCCTGCCGCCGGGGGTGGTTCAAGCACCTACTTTGAATGCCTTCAAGAGAAATGTGGATGTTTATCTTGCTGGGATCCTATGACCCCAGCTGACTTCCTGTCCCTGGGGCAGGGGGCTGGACTCGATGATCTTCCGAGGTCCCTTCCAGCCCTAATGTGTATGAAATCTATGAAATCTAACAGTAAGGTGGGGAAAGGAGCAGAGGGTAAGGCAGAAGCTGTAAGGGAGATTCCTGTAGGACTGACTTTAGCCTTGATTCTGGGTCAGGGCCAAAGTCAGAACCACAGCAGTTGCTTGTCCCTCCCTTCCCCCCTACTTAATTTGAAATGCAAAGGACCAAAAAAACACTGACTACAATAAGCATACTAACAGTAATTTGCATGTACAAATTACTATGGGTAAGTTCATCCTGAGATGGTGCATTTTAACTTCTCACAAACTGCTACAAGTTTCTGCACATGTACTCCATAAACACATTTGTAAACACCATTTTTGTGCCTACTTATACATAGTACAATCTAGGCATCGTGATTGCTTGCAGATGTGAAAAAACAAAACAAAATGGCACTTTAAATTCAGTGTGTGCTCACGTCAAGTCCAGTGCATTCCCAGAAAAAGCAGCACCTTCATTGGACCTGGCTCACTTGACATCTGTATAGATCGGGTGTTTTAGTGGGGCTTTTTTTATGCTTTTATTTAAATAGCTAATTGACTCAGCTTTAGATAAAAGCACCAAAAAACCCCACTAAAGTGCCCGATCTATACAGCTTATAGAATCATAGAAATCAGATGCTGTGAAGCTGGGTCAAAGTAATGTGCTGCTTTTTTTGGTAAAGCATTTTTTTTGTTTTTTCTTTTAACATCTGCAAGCAGCCCATGATATTTGCTCAGAACCAAAGGGTCATGACTTACTATAATAGTTCACTGAGCTGGGCCCCAGCAGAGCCAACAGCATTTCAAGTCATGATGATCCTGCAGCCCAGACACTGCTCAGCATGGGTCTGTAATTCAGATACCCCTCACAAAGGATTCATTTGCTAATTAGCCCCCGCTCATGACTGGACTCAGGTGGTCTTCTCACAAGTCCTGGGACCCTCCAGAAATTTATATGCAGATAAGATGCAGGCCTGCCAGGTCTGTCTCCACCCCATAGAGCAGCAGTTCCCAAACTGTAGGTTGCGACCCCAAATGGGGTCACAACACCAGCGGATGTGGTCACGGCACAGTGCTCTCTCTGGTGCCAGGTCCTGCCTCCAGGGCTGCAGAGGCCTGGAGGAAGGGCAGCAGGACAGGGAGCCCCAAGCCCATAGCAGGCGACCCACATCCCCCTCTAACAATGAGCTCCGCTTTGGCCATGTTGCCTACAGGGGAGGGGACAGGGGCAGGGGGGCAGGGAGCTGGGCCCTGCATTGCGGCCTCCCTACAAGTGGCAGCCAGGGCTCAGGCACTGCTGGGCAGGATAGGGAAGGGGGCTTCAGGCCCTGGTCTTGGGGCACCTGAGGAGAGGGGGGGGCTATGGATTGGGAGTGAGGGGTACCAGCAGAACCAGGTGGCTGTGGCTTGAGTGTGAGGGGCACCTGCGGGGGTGGACAGCTGCGAGTTGGGAGTAAGGGGTCATGCTGAGGAAATGGGATCATGTCGAGGAAATGGGGTCATCAATGGGGTCATGCTGTGGGAAAGTTTGGGAAGCACTGCCATTGGGTCCCTATACATGTACAGTGAGGCTGCTCTGATGCGCCATAGTTACAGTGCATCAGAGCAGGGTCAATCAATTGAGTCTGCTGGAGCATGGTAATTACTGTGCCTGCTGGAGCATCACATATATCAGTGTCCCTGCTCTGAAAAATGGTGCCTGGGGCGCTTTAACTAAAGCTCATTCAACAAGCTTTAGTTAATGCATCCCAGCTGCCATTTTTCAGCATGGGGATGCTGATGCACGTGACACTCTGGGCGGTTTAATTAGATCGGATCTTGGAGCCGCTCTAATTAAAATGTTCCCCTACCCAATCCCAGGGCATGTGTATAAATGCCCATAGAGAGCAGGTCACACTAATCACATTCAACAGGCTGAGAGAAGGGCAACAGAGTTGCTTAGGTACATAGGAATTTGGTGATGTTTGCCAGACATTTAAAGCTTGTAAAGAAACAGGAATAATTGGAAATGGGAAAGAAAGGCATTGCTCAGGTATAGGAGTAAAAAGGAAGGTGAAATATGTTTGATGTAGTGGTTCACCCTGACTTGTAAAAGAGTTGGTCCAGAAGGGGACAGAGCACAATGGGAATAGTATCTTATTCAGATGGGCTGTGCTAGTCTGTCCTCGTGGTGGGTTCCCATGGGCATTTGGCATGAGGGGTTGGGTCTTACTCTGGTCTCTCTCAGTGCTGGCTTGGTGTGAAAATGCCTTTGGGCCTAGTGGTTGTTTTCTCCTGGGGGAGAGGCTAAAAAAAGTTTCCCATCACTGTGTTTGCTCATTGTGGGCCAAGTGTTTTATAGGCATGCTTAGTGGGGACTGCATTCTGCTAACGTCATAGTTTGTTTTCCTAAGTATATACTTTTTCTAGCAGCAATTTAATGATAGACAATGTATGTGATGGTGATGAGGGTTGGAAGAGTTTGCTGGTATGCAAATAAGATGAAGGACTTTTTTTGCCATGCTGACTGGGTGAAAAAAAGCTCATCTTATATTCAAATATGTACATTATAAAAGACTTATACATTTTCATGCATAGAATCTAATTATTGGGTGGCAGTCTTAAATTTGAAGTTATGTTGGATTTGGGATTATAATCAGGGTTAGAATCATCAACTGAATGTAGCCCAGTGCCTAAGGTGGTTTCTTGGTATGTGAGAAATCCTGATTTAAATCCCTCCCCCACCGCAGACTTCCTATGTGACTTTGGATATGTCAAATTCATATTCACAGAGTGCATCTACATGAGACACTACTTCAGGGTGGTTACTGCTCATTTATTTAGTACTTGTATGAGCAATAGGGGTGTGCAAAAAGGGCCATATTCGATTCAGATTCGGCCCGAATCAGGGACAGTGATTCGATTCGTTGATTCAGATCACTGTCCTGTTTTGATTCAGTAATATCTGAATCTGAAGTTTCGATGCTGATTCAGAGAATCAGCAATTCGGCCATAGAAAGTTTTAAATATTTTTTCTTTATACGTTGAGGTACCAGGCGCAGCTTGTGAACGCTGAGATGGTGGGGCAGATGGAGTGTCCCACAGGAACACAGGTGGGCCCTACGCATGCTCGGTGGCAAACCTGGAAGCATGTGGGGCACCCCCTCCCCCGTGCAGCACCCCGGCTTGATGATCGGCTGCGGGGGGACCCTGGGTACTCCCCCAGACCCAGGAGGCATCGGTCGCTGAGCGGGGGGGTGGGGGTCCCCCACGCACTCTGCAGTGGACCCAGAAGTGGACCGGAAGTGCTTGTGGTCCATTTCTGGGTCTGCTGCCAAGTGTGCTGGGGATCCCCCGCCACGCTCCCGTGGGATGCTCCATCCGTCCCACCATCTCAGCATTCACGAGTCACCTGGTACCTTGAGGTATGTAGAAAAAACATTTAAAGCTGTGTCAATGTCCAAATCATCGAATCTTTCCAAATCTCTCTGAATTGATTCAGAGGGTTCCGATTTGATTCAGAGAAATTAAAGGGTCTCCTGATTCGATTCAGATTCAGAGATTTGGCCACCGAATCGGGCTGAATCTCCGCCAAATCAAATCAGTGACCAAAACTTTGTACAGCCCTAATAAGCAAGTACTAAATAAATGCAGTAACTGCAGTTACTATGCAGTAGCACCAACAAACGCCTTTTAAATAAGCTACTGTGCAGTAGCCTGATACTACTGCACAGTAGCGTCTCAGCACAGTTTTTGCCATGCAGTGCATTGTGCAGTAGTATCAGGCTGCTGCACACTCAGTGTCTCATGTAGATGCACCCACTGATTCAAAAAGGAATTCAGGAAAACCTATGTACATGAAAACCTAAATACCTATGTGCATGAAAAGTCCTGTGTCTCCCAAGTTTCTGCCCCACCCCAAGCGAGCTTTTATACCTCAGATATAGCTATTGAACATATCCCAAACAATTACTATTAGGAGGAGTCAACTTTTATAGCCTGATGGTTAGAACACTTGTCCAGGGAGACATGTATTATATGTCCTTCTCAGTCTGGGGGGCTATAAGCCTACATCTTCCTGTTCCTTAGAAAGTATTCCAAGGCTTTGAGTTGTGCTGAGAGTATCCTCTACCTCTCCTGTTGAAGATGAGCCCCTTTGCAGCCAAGACTGTAAGTCGTGGCACTAGAAGAAGAGGGGTGTGACCCTATAGCCCAGTGAGAGGAGCACTCCCTTGTGAGACAGGAAGCCCTGGAGTGTAGTCTAGTCTAGCCTATTCTTTTTCCCGTGACTAATGTTGCCTATGCATTTTAACCAGTAACTAGTAAAACAACATGGATAAACAGTCCTAAGAGCATGGGCCAACTTTACAAAAAGAGAGTTGGATTCTATGCCTATGCAAGGGAGTAAAACATTTTTTTTGTCATTGAGTGAGTTGCCTGGACCCTTGGTTCATAATTAAAGCAGGGGGTAGCACCACTTCCTTTTGGGCCAAGCAATCGGTGGACTACAGTAACTGAGCTAGCATGAAGAGCAAATAATTATTGCCAGTATAATCAAGAAATACATATTTACTCTGAGGTGGAAGGAGGAAAGAATTGCAATACAGAGGTAATTGCCTTAGAGTTACAGTCTCCCCCAGGTTATACTTCTAGAGTGATGCAACTTCTGCACCACCCTTTGCCTAGAGATGTGCCTAAAGTCAAAATCTAGCCCATAGGGTAATTATGATGCTTTGATTTTACACATTAGGTTTCATCTGAGTATTTTGCAATGTTTTACAAAAGTGGCTAAAGATGATTATCCCTTATTTTACAGGCAAAGATATTTTGAGACAAGTACCAGGCACTGGTCTTTCACTGTCACAGGTTAATTCCTATGAGGTGATGTCTCACCCCTCCAGCTTTTTTCTTCCTATTGTAGTTTTTTACTGATAGCTGAGTTTGTTGTAAAGAAATGACTGACTGAATTTGCCATGGACCACTATTTTAAGATAAGTTGAAGGTGGAATCAGAGAAGGATGCAAGGTTGTGAACCTGGGTGAGAGGAAAAGGATATTTTTAAGAAGACTGTTGGTTAGAATACCTCAGACACTAAGAAGAATCAACATGAGGAAGTCCATTGTACTACTGAAGTGATTTGTTTTTAGGG
>NW_005842176.1:46613-75631 GCF_000455745.1 Alligator sinensis
AAGAATCAGGAAAAAAATAAACTATTCTACCCATGGTTACAATCATCACTTTATCTTTCCAGATAAAGTCCCTGAAAGATAATATTTGTTTTCACCCACAGAAGCAAAAGATATCTCTCTTCCTAACCTGTGATTGCTGGTTCTGAATGCACTTGCTTAATAGCACAGTTATTCTGAAATAAGACTACTGCTATTCAGCAGAGGTAATAATCCTGCGTCCAGTTTGAGTAAATCTGGTATTTAAAGGAAACTCTTTAATTCTGAAATAAGACTACTGCTGTTGGGCAGAGGTAATAATCTTGCGTCCAGTTTGAGTAAATCTGGTATTTAAAGGAAGCTCTTTAATAAATATTTTGGAAAGCATAGAACTGAGGAAGAAGAGCTATGAGTCACAAAATGATTATGTACTCTTTGGTGAAGGATTCTGCTCATAGTCCATTTACAAGTTTGAAAGGAATACTTCACCCTCTCTAAATAAAGCCTGCTATGTTACAACAGCAACACTGGCAAAAGAATTCCATGGGTGAAAGTGAACTGAACTGAAAGGGGTTTTCTTAAACAACAGTGGTTTAAGTGCCAAGGACAGGCTAGAAGTGGTTCTAAAAAAATCCTATTTCATTATTTAGTACTTGAATCAGTTACCCTTACTCATAATAAGATGCTGTGCAATGTAGAGATGTATATGGCTGAATTTGTACCCTGAGCACAAACCCCAGCAGTTGGGAGATGAATGTCCCCTACAGCCACCTCCATTACCCAGTACCAATGAATCCCTTCAGCTGTTTCAGCTGTTTTATAAGGATCCAGGATCTCTAGCACTGAACTGTGTTTAACCAGCATGCTTCTACTGTTAACACCAGTCATCCTGAAAGTATCTTTTTAATGCTTTGAAACTTAAGAAATGAGAACAGCTTTGACATCTCTCTCTGAATTCTTTTTTTATCCTTCAAATTAATCTAATGTCATGGAATGTTTTTAATGAATTGAGTATTATATGAAAATATGTATTTACAGTTAAATGTTATAGCTGTATGTCATTTTTTACAATCGTGTCATTTAATGTAACTTCTTAAAGCTTTTTTATGAGGTTTTTAATCTGTTCATTTCAGATGCATAGCAGAATAGGTAATTTACAGTATTGTACTATATTCTAATCTAGAGTTGTTTACCACTGTGTTGAGACACGCAGTTCTCCTATATCAAGGTACAGAGATGTTAGCTTGGTATATTATGGGACTTTTCTTATTCCATTTACATGTATTTTATCAGGAACCCTTTATAGCTTTTCACACCAATAAGGAGCTGGTGAGAAAGTACATGAGCTCGCTACTGATTGGGGAGCTGGCACCAGATCAACCAAGTTTTGAGCCTAAAAAAAATGTGAGTCTGGTATTGGAAAATTATTATGCAAAAATACAAGGCCAAATTGATTTAAATTCAGTCAGAACCTTGCACCCCTGTACACTGTGTTGCATCTTGGATCCCAGCCCCTGGAGGAGGGAGAATCAATAACCATGAGCTGTGGGAATCTCCTGGTGTCTTGATCCATACCAGGACAAAGAGTACAGTCATCCAGTCTGTTATAATTCTCACTACTTCTGACACATTCCCTACAGTAATTCCCACACAACAATGACAGATGGGATCCCATCAGTCATGAGATTTCCCCATCTCCCCAGTATTATAAAGTCTCACCAGGAACAGCAGAACCTATAGCTACTTAACCCTCTTGGTGTCACAATGTCTCCTGTAAGCAGGAACAAAGCCTGTTTGTCAGGTGTTCTTCACTGGCATCCTGACCCCTCTGCAGGACAGGCCCTCTGTTTCTTAAGACTTTTGTGTTGTCCCCCAGAACAGAGAGTGATTAAATGTTGGTTGTCCTCTCAGAAATTGCTGGTAAAAGACTTCCATGAGTTGCGTGCCACCATTGAGAGGATGGGGCTCCTCAAGACAAATCATCTCTTCTTTTTCCTGCTTTTCCTGCACATTCTCCTGTTGGATGTTGCTTCCTGGTTTGTTCTCTGGTATTTTGGAACATCTTTAGTGCCTTTCCTCATTTCTGCACTACTGATGACGATTGCTCAGGTAAGTGAATGAAGTAGAACTGAAACTGGCAGCACACATTTCCCTGCTATAGGGTTCATCTACCCATGAAATCAACATGACATCATAAACTCTGGAGCAGTTCGAGCCAGAGTCAGCTGCTCCTGGGCACAGCGTCTACATGTGTGCCTGGAGCAGCAGCAGTTTGAGCCAGGCTGGTAGCAGGCTTGTGGGGGGTCAGCCCTGGGATCCGGGTAGCTGCACTAGGCAGCGGAGGGGCTGGCTGGGGCACAAGAGTGATAAAAAATGTGGAGGCATGCAGCGGGCAGCCCTTGCACTTTAGCACACCTGTGCCCTAGCCAGCCCCTGTCACCATCTATACGTTTGTTTTATTGCACTTAATTACTCTGCCACAAGAGAGTACTATCCCCAATAGAACTATCTTACAGTAGACTTATTTAATTTACTGCACCCTAATACTGTTGCACATATAAACAATGGGCACATCTACATGAGATGATTAATTGGACTAATTCTACCGCATGTTGGCACAGCTGGCAAAAACCGTGCTAATGCGCAATAGAATAGTCCCATGAGCATTAAGTGTAATAAAAAAGCATTCGTTTGTGCTAATGTGCAGTAGTGCCACGGCGCTTTAAGTTAGTACCTGTTATTATAGGTACTAAACTTAATGCACCATAATCATGGTGCATTAATGAACGTATAGACGCGCCCAGCGATGCTTTGCTGTGGGACTAATTAGGCAATGCCACAGTAAAGCATATGTGTCGAAGCACCCATAGGGCATATCTACAGGTAAGTACCTGTAATAACAAGTACTAACTTAATGAGCCATAATTGGTGCTACTGCATATTAATGCAGATGAATGCCTTTTATGTGACCATGCCCATTGAACTAATTCTATTGTGCATTAGCACAGATGAATGCTTTTTGCCAGTTGCGCTAATGCACAATAGAATTAGTCCAATGGGCATTAAGTGCCTCATGTAGACATGCCCACAGTCGTCTAGATTACCACCTTCTTCCCATATAAACTCATTGCTGTGGATCATTAACCTTTTAAATGTTAGGACAGATCTTTGGAACTGAACCTTCTTCTTTCCCATGAAAGCATGCAGTGTCTTGGAGCTGAGGACACAAAAGCAGTGAAAGGCATATATATTCTTCATGTCTTCTTGGTTCTTTTTAGAATTACTGGGCATGTCTACATGTTCATTAATGTGCTGTAATCATGGTACATTAAGTTTAGTACCTGTAACAACAGGTACTAACTTAATGTGCTGCAATCAGTCCTACTGCACATTACTGCAAATGAGTGCTTTTTTTGTGATGCTTAATGCTCATTGGGCTAATCTATTGTGCATTAGTGCATTAGTATGGTTTTTGTCAGTCATGCTAATGTGCAAAAAAATTAGTCCAATGAGCATTAAGTGTCTCATGTAGACGCACCCACTGTGTTCAAAGGAGATGGCAGCAGGCTTAGTTTCAAAGGAGAAGTGGAACTTATTCATGCTTCAGTAGAACTCCTTTAAAGAACTGAATCTGTTTTATGGTGTTCAGCCCCAGTTCTTAGTTCCTTAAATTTCCTTTAAACCACTTTTCTCCTCCAAAAAAATTAGCTGGTTATGTACAAATTAAAATGTGTTTCTAATATTAGCAAGGTAAGTTTTTTGTTTGTTTTGTTTTTAATGAATTTGAGATTGAATGCGCTGAAAGCAGGAAGTCTACTAGAGTTAAGAATATGGGTTCTCAGCTGGTATGAAGCATTGTTTACAGAGAAATACTGTATATCTTGAGCATATTGAGGATGCAGAAAGTTCCTTCCTACCAGTGAGAAGCAGTCTTACCTGATTGAATCAACTGGACAGTACGAGGAAATAGAATTTATCTAAAACTTTGCACAAGGAAAATGAACATGTCCCTGGAACTAGCAGAGTTTTGAGTGAACTGAACAACAGTTTTGAGTGAACTGATCGCTTAGTTTGAGTGAATGGCCTAGGATGGAAGTTTATGCAGTGGATACAGTATTTCTCTGATCCTGGCATTGACATGACCTAAAACCTGGCCCTATTAGGGCATGTCTATGTATGTCCCTATGGCACCATGGTCATGGCACTGACATTTAGTACTTCCTCTTGGAAGTGATAAATGATGGCACAGTAACAGTTTGTACTGCACTGTGCCAGTGCTGCAGTTATTTTTAGATGCTATGTCACTATAGCAACCTGTTATAACAAGGGAGTATGTTGCTATGGCAACAAAGCTGCATCACAATTTTTGCCTGCTGACACTACATCGCTGTAGCGTGTTGCTACGGTGACATAGAGTCACATGTAGATGCACCCTTAAATAAGTAATCTCTTTTCTTTTCTAGTCCCAAGCTGGTTTTCTGCAGCATGATTTGGGACACCTTTCTGTTTTCAGCAATACCAAATGGAATCATTTGGTTCATGAATTTGTGATGTGCCATTTGAAGGTAAGTGCCTGGTATGAGTGTGTTCATCTTTGAACTCAGCAATTAGGAGGGCCCCTGGCCCTTCAGATAGCATTAGGATGTCCTTGGAACATGGTGAGGCACTGGGAAGGAGAGGGTTCAATAACTTGCAAATGAAGAGATCGATATTTGGCAGTGTTGTCTTGAGTCTTGTTGGCTCCTCTTTTCTTGCAGGGGCTTTCAGCATCCTGGTGGACTCTCCATCATTCTCAGCACCATGCCAAGCCCAACTGCTTCAATAAAGACCCTGATATTTCTATGCATCCCTTAGTATTTGCTTTGGGGAAGAAACTCTCGGTGGAGGTGAGTGGCGATAGTAGGGATTGGCTAGGAATTGTTTAGGCTACTGGAAAAAAGATAATGCTAAAAGGATCAGAAATCATGGAGCTGTAGGACTGGAAACAAACTAATACTCAGAGCTGTGAAAGGAGAAGGATTGGACACAGAACTGCTGCCTCAAGTTTCCCTAGTTTATGCTAAAAAAAAGTAAGAGAGGCACAGGGTACAGAAATGCCACCCTAGGTATCATCTATGGCAGGGGTGGCTAACCTGTGGCACAGATAAGTGGCACAGGCAACCTCTGTGTGTGACACATGGCATTTTGGGGAGGGGACAAGCAACACAATGGCAGATATGGCAGGGAGCAGAATGCAGAGCATCAGATCAGGCATGGAGCACAGGGCAGAAAGCAGAAAGGAGAGTAGAGGCTGGGTCAGATAAAAAGCTGAGCTGAAGATTGAGTAAGAGAACAGGGTTCAAGTGGCACTTGGGGAGGTTCTGGGGCTAATTTGTGGCATGTCTGTCAAAAAGGTTTACCCCTCCACTGGTCTATAGAGTGTATCATGACAGCGCTTACACCAAAGAAACAGCTGAAGAGGGATGAAGCAGAAAAGAGCTTTTTTTTCTTTACTTTTTTTTGTTTTGTTTTGTTAGCTGGTCAAAAAAGAGTTTGGAAGCTATCAAAATCCTGACCTAGGTTACAAAACTGATGTCAGATACTAACAGAACTTTCAGTGCCTGGAAAGCTGTCACCACTGAGCTGAAGAATAATTCGCTGAAACAACCAAAGCAAAATAGTGGTGGACAGTTGGAAGTGCTTAGATGAATTCTCCTGATCCATTATACCACATTCCTTTAAAAACATACTTCTTCCAATTGCCAAGATAGTCTACATTCTGGTTATCTTAAGGTTTCCTCATCACTTCAAGCTATGTAAATTACTGTACACTAAAATGCCCTTCTTCATCCCTATGAGCCTTAACAGGCAACAGAGTTATATCAGTGTAATCATCCTTACATCAGCAAAAAAAAGATGGACAAATGATGCGAACCCCTACACCAGGATAACTTCATTCTGTGTACAATTATCCTGAAAAGCGTAGGGGTAAAACTCTACCATTGTATTCCTGTAATGGGTGTCTAAATTCCTCTGGAATAACTGCATGTCTGTCTTCTCTAGATCCTGGTGTGAATTATATCACTGTATAAAACCAATGTACGTTACACCAGTGTAACTGAGTTGTCTGTTCAGGATCTATTTCTGGCTGAGTGTTTAACTAGTCCGATCATGCTCTAATATGTCCAAAACAATTATTCTTAACTAGAGTGCTCTGGCACCTTGAGGTGCTGCAAGATCCTTTCAAGGTTGCTGTGGAGTGCCCTTTTTCGGGTGATCTTAGTCTGTGCTTGCCTCTCTGTGGCCCAGGAATGAGTTTATGGGTATCTTGTGCCATGCAGCAGAAAGGCAGCATGGATTCCTCTCTCACTCTGCCTTGTGCTGAGGTGGCCACTGCTGCCCAGAGCTTCATGAAAGTGCTGCCCAGCCCTGCCCAGGCCAGCCTGGCCCAGCCTGGCCCAGGCCCTGAAGCACATAGCTGACTGGCTCTGCATCAGCTCTATC
This sequence comes from Alligator sinensis, assembly GCF_000455745.1. NCBI lineage: Eukaryota > Metazoa > Chordata > Crocodylia > Alligatoridae > Alligator > Alligator sinensis. The sequence continues at coordinate 53,073 of NW_005842176.1, forward strand.
AGGGCCACTGTGGCAGTTAGACCTGGGTGAGTCAGAGATTGCCAAGCTCTGAGTTCAGTACCTGCCTCTTCCTGCATCTGCAGGGTTGATCTCTCCTCCCCACAGCCCCCAATATAACCTACTTTCCCTTTCTCTTCCCTGGCCTATGGCCGTGGACAATGCATAGGGGTGTTGCCTACCCCTTTTGTGCCTCGGACAACCTCAGTGCCCCAGTTGTGTTGTGTGTGCAGCCTGGTATCTTATCCCTACCAGCCAGAAAGACCTGGTGCCACATCCTGCACTTGGGCATCACCGGCCTCTATCCATTATGGCTCCAGGGCTTGAGTTTAGTGGGGGATTACCCTTGGAAAAAAAAAGGGTAGAAATTGGCTCGCTCGTTCCCAGTACCAAGTGGTGACCTGGAGCTATGTGTGGGGAGTTCAGGTGGTGTGTTAGGAACACATACGTGATAATGGTCTCCCTTAGTCAGCTGAACCAAGGGGACCCCAAGGCATAATCTAGACCCTCTCCCAATGAGTCTCCCACACTAGGTACAAAGGAGAACTTTATTGGTTACAAGGAGTAGGTTTGGAATAGGGTACAGAGTAGAACACTATCAGAGAAATCCGTTAAAGCAAACAGTGGCATGTTAGCCTTTGATTCCGCATCTGTGTTACTGCAAGCTATATATCTAGTTAGATCTCAAGTATCTTACTCACAAGTATCATCCAGAGGCAGGAGGAGATTTCCTCTGGAGGCAGGCAGTTCATTGACCATGAGCTTCAAGAGAGAGAGTGTTTCAGATGATCCAGCTTCTCTGAGAGTTCTCATCATGGCTGCTGCCCCGCCTCCTGGGCAGTCCTTAACTTATATAGACCTTTTGACCTCATTTACCTGGTCCAACGGAGGCCAGCAACTGTTGGCTGCCAAGCAGCCAATTTGAAATGCATCACTGGTTGCCAGGCAGACTGGCAAGGTCTCTAGCCCCCTCCCAGTCATGATGGCATTGCTTAGAACAATAGGGAGTTTAAGCCTCAACCCAAGTGTGTGAGGCCAGTCACGTAGGCAGAGGGAGCAGGTTTTCCTCTCCCTCTGGAATTTATCCAGCTCAGGTTACAACTCAGGGTTACCTGACGCCAATGAGACCAGAGGTGTCTGCCCTCTTCAGTGACCATGGCAACCAAATTGTCAGATTAGGCATCCACCTGATAGCAGAGTTTGGGGAGAGACAGGGATGGCATTCTGCCACGTTGTTATATTTGTCCTTATTGACCTCGCTGTCCTCACCATTGTCCTCATTCTGTTTGGGGGGCTTGCCTCTGAAAAGTCTATGACTCCACCATATAAGGTCCACCATGTCTTTCCCATTTTCCTCTTCCATTTTACTGTAGTACCAGTACATTTTACTCAGCCCTATTTTAATATAGTCCTCTACTGTGGGGTTTGAGTGCCTACTTGTGAACAGGTTTCTGGCTTTCCACAGGGCATACCTGAAGCAGAAGATGAACTGGTCAAAGCAAGGTGTTTGGGCCCATAGAACAAACTTTTTAAAAAAATATATTTTGGCAAAATGTTTGTGTACCAGGTCAAATTAGCTAGATCAGTTCTGAATCCTTTGAATCATTCAAAAGCCTTATGTGGCCCTACTACCAGGAAGTATTCTCCTGCCCTGACTTTTCAGCGTGGGGCTTCAGATCCCTCTAAATCCTTTGGCAGGCATCCTACATGCAGGTCCAAGCCCAGAGCCTTGGGGTTCACCATATGACCCATTCCCTTCAAGTTAGTGTGTAGCCAAGATCCTCCTAGTGGGAGCTGGCCAGTGGGAAGCTAACTATGAGGCTCTCACTGGGAGTCCAGTCCACAAGCTCGGGTATCAGAACAGTGCAGAAACTACACTTCATCTTAGCACACAAGAATACAACAAACTTTGCATGATATCAGTTCAAAGCCAAAAGTCTATCATATAGGTCACTGGGCTGAGTTCATGGTGACCCCACAGCTCAGCACTGCTCGGTACATGTGTGTACTCTAGATATCCCCAACAGATCCATGTGCGGGGCCCGGGAGCAATAAAATTTGGTGCCCGAGGCCAAACAGATCCCATGTACCCTGGACAAGCTGCTCTTCAGCAGATGTGAAGTCAGCAGCGCGCGGCGGGGTTGGGGGATAGATGGTTGGTGAGTGACCGGATGATAATTTTGCGGTGCGGGGCTGAGCCACCAGCTCTAGGTGGGCCCTGTAGGAGGTACCATGGCTGCTCTGCTTGGCTCTGCAGGGCCCACCAAAACACAGGGCCCAGGGCGGTCACCCCGATTCACCCTACCCAAGGGATGGCTCTGGTGGGGACATACTAATAACATGTGACAGGCTGAGAGAGACTCTGACAAGGGGATTCTGGGTGGACAGTTTGGGGTCCTGCTTGGTGATGTTTGCTAGATATTTAAGGCTGGTGAAAAAACAGGAATAATTGGAACTAGCTGACCTCAGATGTGTGGGTTAAGAGAAAGTCAAAATGTATGTAATATAGTGTCGCACCATGACTTCAAAAGAGTCAGTGATGAGGGAAACTGTGCTCAATGGGCAGTGCCATGTATTTTAATTAAAGAGGCTACACTGATCTATTCTGTTGGTAGGTTCTCATTAGTTTGCACAGTGACAGTATCGTAGCCTGTGCTTGTTCCTGTGGCCATATGACAGAGGGGAAGCGAAACTCTGGAGCATCTGAACCCTAAGCCTCTGGGCGTGGGCTTGCACATAGGATGCCTGCCAAATAATTTTGAAGCATCTGAAGCCTGAGGTGGGGGTCAAGGATGTTTGCTGGCGGTAGGGCCACATATAGTTCTTGAATGACTCACAGATATGGAATTGATTTGGCTGATTTGGCTTGGAACACAAAAAAAAAAATCCTTAAAAAAAAAAGTTTCTCATCAGTATGTTTGCCCAATATGGGTTACGTGTTTTATAGTTGTGATCAGTGTTGGTTGTATTTAATCACATCCAGAGTTGATTTCCATTCCTGAGCATGTGCTGCTTTTGTCAGTAGCTTCATCGTAAACAAAGCATTTAATAAGATTTCATAGTATGTGAGTGTAAGATGAGAAGATTTTTTTCCCTTCATGCTACTTGGATAGCAGGGGGGAGCCTTGTATTTTATTTAAGTAAATACAGTATATTTGTTTTTAAATTAAGGTGCTGCTAAATTCTATAAAGTTACAGTGGGGTACCTCAAATCTAGAAATGTTGAGAACAAGTGGTCCAAAGTAATCCTCATATTTGTGGACTCTAGTTTTGATTACTTCAGTTCACTTGTGGCCTAATCTTATGTCACCTTATGTAGCAATGCAACAGTTATTTTTTGCAGTTGCACAAAGTTGGGATCCTTTTTCCATCTGTGGCAGAACAGGATCACCCTGTACACATGCCCGATGGAAGTGAAAAGAGTCCTTTCAGTTTTTAGCTCAATAGCCCAGTGAGTAGCTGGGTTATTAGCTCAGGGAGCTAAACTAGATTTTAGACCCTGAATCTGGGGCTTGGGGTTGGGGGCAGTGGGTCAGGAGCGAGGGGCACCAACAGGGCTGGGGGGTGGGGGGATGTGGGTTGGGAGTGAGAGGCACTGGCAGGGCCAGGGGGCTATGGCTCAGAAGTGAGGGGAACAGCAGAGCTGAGGGAGGTAGGGGAACTGTCTTGGTAGTGAGGGGCAACGGCATGGGCAGGGGCAGGACGCTGGCATATCAGGGTTGCTCAGCACCACAAAACAGTGGGGGACAGCCATAGCTGGATCCACACCCTGGTGAACAAAGAGGGCAGGGAGAGCTCTGATTTTTTCCACGATAAAAAAAAAATCAAATGCAAAAATATATAGGTATTTCAAATTTATTTTATTATAAAGATTGAGGCACTGGTAGGCTTCCAGGCTTCTTTGAAGTTGTAAATATATCAATAAAACATTGTGTTCAACTGATACCTATACATAGTGGCATTTCCTTTTAAACATGGAAAAACATGGATTTTGGAATTTTTAAATCTACACATGCCCTTACGGCACTGTTTTTACTGCACGTGCTAGTGGTGCATGGTTATTAGTAGCTGCTACATTGCTATAGTCATGTGCTATAGTGAGGGAGCGCAGTGCTTTGGTGATGTAGCTGTGGTGTTACGGTTTGTGCCTTCTGATACTGTGTCACAGTAGTGCATTGCTACAGTAATGTAGCATCTTGTGTAGACGCACTCAAGGAGGAAGAAATGGGAGGAGCCTGAGGGGACTTTTCTCTAGTTCAGCTGACCTTTCATAGCACCTTCTCTTTTACAGCTTGGCATGCAGAAGAAGAAATATATGCCTTACAATCACCAGCACAAATACTTCTTTATTAGTAAGTATGTCTGTCCTCCCATAAGGTCTTTAATCTAGTCATCAGCACAATCATTTACATCAGATTCTCACAAGGGACAGAGGGCCTTCTTGTAGGCCAAAGTCTGTGCCTAAGCTAAACTTTTAAAAGCAATTCAGTGAGTGTGTCTACATGTGCATTTACACCAGCTTAAATTTACTGCGCAGTTACTGCGCAGTAAGTGGAAATAGGCCGGTGTCTACATGTGCAGGCATTAATGTGCATTAATGCTGTGTGTGGACTGCCTTGGGACTAAAGATAGTCCCAAGGTAGTCCACAAACACTGTGTTACTGCGCAGTAAGTCATCTACATGTGTATTACTGCACATTACCTAATTGGGCATAAATCTGATATCTGCATGATGCAGGTATCAAATTTACACTCAAGTTGGCATAAGTTGCCATATTTACTGTGCAGTATGGGTGTGCATGTGTAGATGTGTGCCTGTACTGTGCAGTAATTTTGGTTACTGCGCAGTAAATGCGCATATGTAGACATGCCCAGTATAGCTGAACTTGCAATATATATATATATATATATATTATATATATATAATATATGCGTGTGTGTGAATCCTTGTCTGCCTTTAGAATTTAAAGTATCTATAGCTCCTCTTGTTTTATTTCATAGAATGTTTTCATGGTGAGACATAGGGTTGCTTAAAGGGCTCTGTTACTTTGTTTTGCAAAAGTAGGGGGTGTTTTTTGTGGTGAAACAAAACAATTGTGGAAATTGGGGGTTCTTTAGCAAATTGAAAGTGTAGACTGCAGGAATTTGGATTCTTCTCCTAAAATGAAGCAGCAGTTGCAGGAAAAGCACACCATGATCTCTGATTACTTGAGGATGCACAGGTAGATAAAGTGGTATGGATAGCCACATTCTCAAAGCTCCCTGGCTTGAACCTGACAAAGGCAGGCACTCTAGCCATAGGGCAATATTGGGCTGATTTGTAGCTTCCCGTTGCCTCCAGGGAGCCTGTCAATGAGCCACAGGCTCACCTAGGCATGTGAGACTTTTAAAATTTCTGGTGCTTTAACAAGCTGCTGGTATTCAAGTTCCCATGCTCCCCATGGCTCTGTGCTCCTGCCATGTTAAGCCCCAGCCACTCTGTGCTTTGACTTGTAGCCTATCGAGAGCCCTCTTCCCTCCCCGCATCCCAGGATAAGAACAGGGGAGGTGCAGAGGGAAGCCACAGTTCCCATCAAGCTGCCAGACTAGGGAAGAGTCAGCAGCACTTGTGGGGAATGGGGCTAGGCAGCATGGGAAAATTTCAATTTACTTTGAGTAACTGTGGTTAATTGAACATTTCTGCGGCTGCCACCTGGCTCAGAGTGAAAGGCACAATCCTCTCCAGGGAAGACCAGAGGGGATACGATTGGGTTGACAGGGTTTGGAAGAGGGTTTCCCACAATACAGCCCTCCCTCCCAAAACCCCATCACAGGACAGGAATGGCGGGGGGGGAGCCTGTAGGAGGAAGCCTCAGTCCCCATGTTTCTCCAGCTCCTGACTGCATGTTCCTGGGGCAGCAACCCCCCTCTCCCTCCCTACCCCACTCAGAGGAGGGTTGAAGCAAGGACACCTGGGTTCTTAGTCATATCCTTGCTCACCAGCCCTTTAGCAGTAAGGCAGAGCTGTGTAGGTCAGAGGCTATATTCACCCTTAATGTGCAACTGCTCACAGTACATTTTAACTTTAATATTGTAAAGTATTCTATAGATTTTGTATTTCCTAAAGGTAATGTGTAACAAAATTCTATGACACACTGTATTTCATGTTTCAATATTTTTTGTTTCCTTTTCCAGTTTTTCCAGTTTTGGTGGCTATACTATTTCAAGGATACTCTTTGTACTTCATAGTCCAACGCAAAATTTGGAGGGTAAGTATACTCAGCATTCATTACTCATAGACGGTTGCAAACAGGAAGCTGTGGTACTCTCCTAATTGCACAGGTTTTTAGGGTAGGACACTTACTAGTTTATAATGGCAAATGAGAGTTACAGAACATGGATAGTAATGTATTCTCAGAGCTTAAATTCACATTGCTGTGAGGTGTTGTAAGAGAACTATAGTGCAAAGTGTATAGTGGGGTTATACAAAGAATTTCTGCGTCTGAATCCTGATAGCCCAGGGCAGTGGAGGGAAACCAGGGGAATGAACTTTTATGAACCTTCTGGTATGAGATTTCTCAGGCTGTGCTCTGTTATGTGAGCTAGGGAAGCTACAGTATATTAACTATTCATGCCAGTCAGGGAAATTTCTCAGACTGAATCCTTGCTGATGGGGAGATGGAGCGAATATTCAAGTGAACATTACATACTAGAATTTGAGATTTTACTTCTTCCATTGTTGGATGATGGAGGAGCACTGTGGGGTTATAAGCTGCTTTTCTGATTAATATTATTTTTCTTTCTCTCTCCAGGAGCTAGCTTGGACTCTGGCCTATTATATCCGACTCTTTTTTGCCTTTGAGCCATTGCTGGGAATTAAGGGTCTCCTGGGTTTCTTCCTGCTATTCAAGTAAATCTTATCTCATCCACCATTCTCCTTGCCTATTGATATTCACACATGACCAATTAAACTGCTTTTTCCTCCCTGATTCCAGCCCTCCCTGTTGCCTCTGGCCACCCTTTCCCACCCATACCCATCATTGTTTCTTGCATGTTAAAAGTAAAAATGTTGTTTTTCAAATGTTGCCCCCATTTTTATAGGAACTTTCTCACTGACTACTCATTGCTTGGAACATGGGGAGGAAATTTTATATGCTCATTGACTTTAGTTGGTCTGAGGGACTTTTACTGAAAAATTGCTAGGATAAACAGAAGCATTCTACCAATCATTTGGTTTAGGGATTGCAGGTCTGTTTGACTGAAGAATGATTGGTTTAGGCAAATTGGCCAGATACCTCTAAGGCCTTGTTTGGGTGCATTTTATTGGCAGTAGTTTGACTTGGTGGATCTCAAGCTAGACAATGACTGCTCTGTCTTTGTTTTTACAGGCTCTTGGAGAGTACCTTGTTTACCTGGATTTCCCAGTCGAACCATATCGCAATGCACATAGATTATGATAACAACATGGACTGGTTTTCTACACAGGTAACGTAATCTCTCCTAACAGGAGCTGTAGGCTTTGGGTGTGAATTATACTTACTGAAATTTTAAAGTGGGCATGAAGGCCAGCAGGGAATCCACTGGGGGTAGGGGATGCTATTTAGAGAGCAGGTTTTTGACCTATTATAAGGAAGGTAGGGAATAAATCCTTTACTGCCTGGAGTTGACATTGAGACTGCATTGTAAATATCAGAATCAGAAAAATTTGATGTGAGAACAAGGTGTGGCTGATATAGTCACACCTCATGACATTGTCTCTGCACAGGGGGCTCTTATACTATCCTCCCTTCCAACTTCTTTGACCTTGTGGCTATTTCTTACCAATGGGAGGTGTGAGGGGAGTCCTGTATCGAAAAGTGGGAGAGAAAATCTATGCCAGTCTAGCTGAGAAGGCCATATAACTTACCATAGCTGAATGAAGAACTGATTAAAACAGTAGCTATTCCATATTAAAGCATGCCATTCTCATTCATAGATAGTCTTACTGTTCTGAGGAAACTACATGAGAGTATATGACCTGCAGGCAACCATGCTCAGCTTAGAGGAAAATGGGGTTGAGGGGATGGCACAAATTCTCCCATATACAAAATAGGTTAGAAATTAAGCATCCACAATGCCATATTTATCTCTCTCCATTTTCTTGTCCCAGCTCCAGGCAACATGCAACGTGGACCAGTCTCTGTTCAATGACTGGTTAACTGGACACTTGAACTTCCAAATAGAGCACCAGTGAGTACAGTTGCAAAGGTCTCCTACACATGTGGGGAGCCTGCTCTGATGCATGGGAAATCCAGCATGTCAGAGCAGACTCGACTAATCGAGTCTGCTGGGGCACAGAAATTGATGCACTCCAGCAGCCTCACAGGTCACATGTATCAGTGTTGCCGTGCGTCTCCACACTGACAAAATGGCAGGAGCGCACTTTGAAATAAAACACATCCAATGAGCTTTAGGTCAGCGTGCCCCCACTGCCACTTTCTCAGTGCAGGGACATGCAGTGATGCTGATCCACATGACGCACAGGTGCTTTTAATTAGTGTGGCTTGCTAATTGAAGTGCCCCGCGCCACGCCAGAAACACCTGTAAAAATGCCCCACAGGAGAAGAGGAAATTCTTAGGGGACAGTAGAGACAATGTACCTGGCAAAAAAGGGGGAAGAATGGTCTTACTAAAACTGTCTCTTGCCTTGTAGTCTTTTCCCCACAATGCCTCGACACAACTATTGGAAGGTGGCTCCTTTAGTGAAGTCTTTGTGTGCCAAACATGGTATTGAGTACAAGAGCAAGCCCCTGCTCTCTAGCTTTGCAGATATTTTACAGTAAGTATCATCAAGCAAATTATTCCCTTCGTTACCAACAAGACGGACATTTATTGGGAACGAGGGATGTAAGAAAGCAGGCAGAATTAGGAATGAAAATGAATTTTGACTAGGTTACTCAGGCCTATGAATGCATTACTTGGCAAGATATTTTTACTTCTAAATCATAGCTTTTATTCTAGTGCCATAAAAGGACAGATCCAGATGAGTAAACTAGGGACCAGATCCTAGGGGCCAGATGAGTATCTTCAAATGATTCTGTTCTATTCCACTCTAGTGGGAAATCATCAAGGTGTCTGCTTTTATGACATATCTGCATCTTAGCCTTGAGATTTATAACAAAATACACTGAGGAGGAAGACCCATCATCTTTTGCTTTAATGATTTGTCATGGACTCAAGCAAGATGGAATAAATTGGCTGCTAGGTACCTAAATGCTGCTTTGGCATGTATTAAGTGATTTAAGTCCATAAGCTGGATCTTATCAGAAGTCACATAAACTCAGTTTGCACCTAAATTAATTCAATGCTTCCATTTTGTACTGAAGACATCTGTAGATGCCTAAAGTTAGGCTTCTGTGCATAACCAAAAGTGCCTGAGTCTGAGACCTAGGTACCCAACTCCCACCTAAGCTCTTAAGTGACCCAGAATGAGCTGGGGTGGCTTCTCTAGTCTATCCAGGTCCCTGGCGGGATCCAAAGTGCTCTGAACTTGTCTAACCCATTCAATAGTATTGAGTTCAGCATATAATGGAGTAGTGGCAGCGGTGCCCAGATTTTGTATAGTAATCTAGTGGTAGTGGTTAGAGCGCTCACCCACCAAGTGGGAGACCTGCATTTTCATCCCAGACAGATGGAAACCTGAGTCTCCTGGTTTGCATGTCCTAACTACTTAGCTACTGGGCTAAAACATGGGAGAGCTTCCCTTGTGCCTTTTTCCAGACTTAAGGTTTACGGGGGCTGCAGGCCCAGCCCCTGGTCCCATAGAACTGGCAGCTGGGGGCCCCTGCAGGCAGAGATGTGGGGAGGACCAGGGGGCTGCGTGTTATGAGTGATGGGCACCAACAGGGGTGGTGGATGTGGGTGGGGAATGATGGGCACCTGGGAGCACTGGGGGGGGGGGGGGGGGGGTGAGGGTTGGGAGTGAGGGGTCATGCTAAGGAAATGGGGTCATGCTAAGGAATTGGGGTCATAAATGGAGTCAGGCTGAGGAAAAGTTTGGGAAGCACTAATGTATGCCGGTATGTAATTGAATATGTGCCCCATCAGCGTAGAACCTACTGTACATGCTCAGTCTCCACATGCTTACACATCTGTAGTGCAGAAGGAAAGCCAGAAATGGTCAGTTGTACAGCTCAAAAACTGATTTAGGCATACAAAGGGAAACATAATTCCACCACAAATGGTCCAACTCAGAAGTAAACCTAGGGGACCTAGGTGCTCAGAAATTCCAAGACTAAGACATGTCGTTTCTTCTGTTTGCCAGAATTTCTGCCCACAGTGCAAAACGTTGGGAGATTAATTTTTATTGCCTTATATTCCATATTTATTTTGGGATGGGGAGGGGGGAGTATTTTTAGGGAATAGTGAACTGTTATTCCTTCATTTGCTTCTGCCCCTCTGATTCTGAAGTGAAAGGGCACTCACTTCTGCCATGTCTTCTTTGGGCACTATGATGCAAGCACCACTTTGGAGGAAGAATAATGTTCTTAGCCCATGAACCCTTATCCTGCCAGAGCTGAAGAGTGGAAAGAAGGACTCATGGAAAAGGGCCTTCTGTCTAATAATTTTCCTCTGATTTATGTTCTGTTATCACTTTTGACTAATCAAGCTCCCACTATTTCCTTTCTGCAGCTCCCTGAAGGATTCAGGGGAACTCTGGCTCAATGCCTATTCACATGGATAAGAAAAAGTAACTTCTATGGAGAAACCATATTTGATTGCTATGAATATGGGAAGTCAGTAGAGGAGAAGCAGATTTAGGCTGATATGTGGGCCTCTTTTTCAGGTGGTGGATATGGTGAGCTTAATTCCAGTGTGAGCGTAAGGTATTTTACCTATCAAGGTCTTGGGTACAAGGGTGGTATGAGTGTATGAATCCACTGGGTGTCTATCATTCCATGGTAAATCATACTTTAGCAATGGCAATAGCAGTGTTTCTCTGCTGACATTTCTATGTTGTATGCATAGGAGTGAGACATATTTAGTTATTCCCTGTATAAAGCAGTTAAGAAAGTAAGTACAACAAGACATTTTATGGGAAAAGAGATAATTGGATCAGGAAGAGGTAGAAACTGGAGAGACAGAGAAAAAAGCAGGCATTGAGAAAGATGAAGAGGAGCTTTTTAAGGCTATAGTTTTAACCTGACAACTGTATACTAAATATACAAACCCAAAGGTGGGTGCAAGATCATATGGTGTGGACATGAAGCTAGAGAGGCCACACTGGATAATTTCAGATGCTAAGTCGTAATGTCAAACCCTAGTATTAGCCAACATGCAAGCATTATTATTCATGGGACCAGATAGGATTATATAAGATTAGAGCTATTGTCACGTCTAGCAAGCCATTTATGAGTGTACTTTTGTGATCACGTGTGTAAAACATGTGTAAGCACCTGGATCTCAGATTATACTGGAAAGTGCAAAGGATGACTAAAGAGTTTGCTTTTGCTTTGCCTGTAGGCAAATCTAGTTGAATGAAAAAGTTAATGAAAAAAATTACTGATATTTTTTGGGCTTGTGGGAATATACTTTATCCACAGGGAGTTCCAGTTCCATTATTGTGACAGTTAAAATGCCCCTACATATTTTGTTTAGGAGAAGACTTACAAAATGCAGAAGCAAATTTATACCATTGCAATTCCATTCTTATTCTATCAGAAGGTCAAGAGTAGACAGATGTCCCTGACACCTTGATCCTGTGCTCCTGTGATTGTTCACATGGTATAGCCTAAAAAGTGAATCCAAAGGTTGCAGTCTGTCTCCCTGACTTTTGTTAGAGAGAGAAAAGAGTTGCTAGCTCAAACATGGTGTCTGATCAATAAGTGGGGTTGAATCATTTCTGTCCAAAATGGCCAGTGTAACAGATTCAGAGCCCTCAGGACAGCACCCCTGTCAGCAGGGATCAAACTTGCACCATCCTTCCCCAGAACCACAATCCTAGGCACTACCTGAACTAAGGGAGACTCTTAGCTGTAACTAATGGCACACTTCAGATTCCATCTAGCCAGGAGAGAACAATGATCTACACATATAGCAGTCAGCATATTACACCTGATTGGTTCTTGGGTTACATGCTTCTGAGAGAGAAACCTCACATCGTTCACTCAAAAGGAATGATAGCTTTAGCTTTTGATTTTCTATTAATATATTATTGCCATAATATATGAAGAAACATACTATCCTTCCCCCCCAGCAGAGACCTAGAATGAATTTAAACATTGATGTTACATTTGTGGGAAATAATCATACAATGTAGTATGTAATATTTTTCATTCTTACTATATGTAATTTCTATTAACAATAAATAACAGTCTTGGTTTCTGTAAGTTTAATGCAGCTGTCTGTCTCTTGCAGGGTAGTTCTATTCCAGTGTTTTTCAACCAGGGTGCCAAAGCACCCTGGGGCAACATGAGATACTCTGAAGCGTGCCACAGAGTGCCATACAATGTTTTCCCACTTAACAGGGCTAATGTGATTCACAAGGTAAAGAATGATTCATAATATAAAGATATGAATCGATAGTGTTAAAAACATTTTGACTTGTTATGACCTTTCTGAGTTCTTTGCAACAGAAGAATTGTGCTATTATTTTTCCATCGTTGCTTTTGAAGATTTCCAGGGTTGGAGATTGCACAACTTCTCTAGGTAGCCTGTTCTAATGCTTGACCATGCACATAGAAACTTTCTCCTGAACTCCAACCTAAATTACCTCTGCTGCAGCCTGAGGCCATTGCTTCTAGTCCTGTCGCCTCATGGCATATAAGTTTAGTACTGAAATAAACTAGTATTTTAGCCTTAAGGTAACTTGAATTAAAACAGACATCGGAACCAGACAGAAAGTGTTCTTTCTGTAAAAACCCAACTAGATCTGGAGCATCACTCCTGAAATACCAGTAGTAATGTGCTCAGAAAAATTAAAGGATCTGTAAAAAACAGGGGCCAGGGTTATTGCTTGAAAGGATTAGAGATTTACTGGTACATACAAAGGTATACCTGTTTTCATCTCAGTGTAAAAGCTTCCCTTACAAACCCATTCTTCACACTGATTTCAAGTCTACAAATGTTTGAAAACATGCTCATATCCTACATTTTATAAGGCTAAAGTGGTATATGCTAGCAAACCAAATCTATTTGGTGCAGTCTGTTGATCCCAATAGGCTACACAATTTCTTGGAGGTCAGAAAGGATTTTCAAAGGCTGGAGTTCAACTTATTCATTTATATATTATCCTTTATAAACTAGGAAGACTTAAACACCATTTTCTCTGCCTAGCTCATTTTCCCTTTGAGCTGTGCAGTCCACCTACACATGTGGAAGATAAATTGTAATGAGCCATAAAACCACTGTCTGTATCAAGTCCATGGTTTTCAATATTCAGTAAAGTTATGAATTTTTACTCCAAGGTCTGTCTTTTAAAGGTATTACACAGGTTTCCTTCAAAGGCTTGGGCAAGATATCTATTGCTTCAGTCCCTTCAGGACATCCTAGTCCTTCCAGGCTATAGTGGTCTTTTTTCTACCATGACCTTTCAGTTCTCTTGGTCCCTGGTTATGGGCATCCTAGTCTTCCCAGATCATATGGGTCATCCAATCCTTCTAGACCATGTACCATAAGTCACATGGGACCAAATGAGGCATCCATTTCTCCCAGACCATGTAGGTCCTCATCACTTGGCACCTGTTGGGGATACTTGGCCTACTCCTTCCTCAAACATACCTGTGATGTTAGGGAGTGCTGTGCTAAGGAAACCTTTGTCCATCATGTCATGTTTAGTTCTGGACTTAGGAACCTACTCCAACCCTTCCCCTAGTGAAATTGCTGGGTCTACATCTGCCTGGTATTCCAGGGTGATCATTCCTCCATCCATCAGGTCCTCTTGGCCCCTGGACTTCTTATACTATACAAAACCAACAATGATGACTGGACGCAGAGAAAAACTGTATGCTAACAATGATAGAAATAATAAAGGATGGACAAAGAACACATCCCAACATGATGGTGGATCAGTAAAGAAGCAACAGCTAAGTGTGTCTTTTACAATGTTCACCAACATTTATTTGGGGGTGGGGAGCACATCTTTTATTACCTAATCATTTCTGAAATAATCATCATTAAAATAAATCCTGTGAACTAACCCCACTCAAAAACAAACAAACAAAGAGTTTTAAATACAGGTAAGCAGAAAACTGCATCTGACTAAATTAAATGTAGCCACTTATCCTGCTCCTAGGGCTTTGGCACCACTGTGTGGTTATTTCCTGCTCACTTGCAAAAATACTTATTTCAAACTTAGGCACCTTTGAAAGAAAATAACTGCAAGTTGGCTTCCCATAACATACTGAGTATTATGCAAAAAGGTTAATTGTTCCCCCCCCCTCCCCCTTGAATTACATTTGCTGCTTATTGAAACTATCATTACTCAGGAATCAAATATTGAATCTTCACAGAATCATTATTGTTGTGGTTGTGAACTGTCACAGGACTTAAATATTATTATGTTATAGTTTTCAAAGGCACACATGGCACTTATGTGCCTAGTTGCTGTTGACTTTTATTACTATTAATTGATAAAGATATAAAAACCTAAATTCTTACATTATTTTGCAATACTGATATGCAATATAACTGCTTTATATCATTTTCTGAGCTAGCTTTCCAGTCTGTGGATATGAAGTAAGTTGGTATGTACCCTGAGAACTGGCACATGTATAGTTGTTCACTTTCTGGAGTGCAGCTGCTTATTAAGAGTCATTAGAAATATGGCAAACAAGAAAGTAATTGATTGTAAGATATCACTAGCCTCTATGCTTTAGAATTATCAGGCTACACGTTCTATATAATAACAAATTCAAAGAAAGAAAATAACCTCAGTGAAAACATTTCATAATCAGGTGCAGTTAAGGAAATCGTTTTTATGAAAGGACAAAAAGGTAGAGCCATGTGTTCAGCAAAACATCAAAAAAATACTGCAATGTAACTTTATGAAATACTAGAACTTGGGTGTTTTTCATCCTAATCACTATGAGATGATAATCTTCAGGAAAATAAAAGGATAAAAACTATTATTCAGTACCAATTTAGAAATATATAAAACCACTGTTTCCAGAAGAGCTAGCAAAGAAAAGAGGAACTTACTCTGCATTATGTTTCTCCACGCTGAAGCACTAAGACCCTGTTCCATTGCTGCAGGTAACGAGAATGATTGTACATTCATTAAATGCCTTGGACTCTTCCTGATAATAATAATGGAATTCAGTTGTTCCAAGTCATTCAAGTACGGCTCATTACATGTGGAAAGCCCTCACTATATGAAGATGCATAAAGGCTGACACATCACAGCCTAACATGCACCAACAAGCTTGTAATCATGCTTATAGTCTCTGTAGCTCCTGACTTCCCTCACCAGGCTTTAGAAAGAAAAACATGCACGCCTTTAGATATACACAGAAGTTTTAACTTGGTAATTTTCCCAAAGTCTCATGTGCTTACATAGTTTGATTATTCATCATATTTAGAAGCCATGCTTTGCTCTGCTCTATTTTTTATTATTCAGTATTACATCCAAGAAATTAGGCAGTGCAGGGAAGGCTGAGGAGGATGTTTCATAAGTGTCCTTTATATTCCCTACTCCTTGTGGCCATTGTTCATCATAGTGCCCCTTAGTGCAAGTTAAGGCAGCCTGAAGACCACTTGCAACACCTCTAAGAGATTTTATGACAGCAAGGGATCTTTGGGTCTTTAGAGATCCTAAGTCAGGCTGCCAATGCTGGAAGTAATGAGACACAACTGTGAAGGAGCCCCTGTGGCAACTCTACCCCACTGGAATGATCCCTCTGCATAGAAATGACTGTTCTCTAGGCTACTTCCTCTGGGTTTAGAACTAATTTTTGCCCAATGAATCACAGTCAGGAAAATAATTTATATTCCTTATGACCTCAAGTATTTCGAAGAGTGGTTTACTTACTAGTGGATTATTCTAATTACTGAAAATCAGCTGTCACCAGTACACCAGCTAGCACCGTCTCTACACATTACATTTATGTCAAGATTAACATGTTAATCACAGCATAAATGGCAAGGATGTTACATATGTACCCAATTTAAGGTGCCATAAAATGGTAAACCAACCATTAAAAGTGTTATACATATAATGTAGAACATTGTTATGGTGGGTTTGCATGGCACCTTAAATTGCAGGTGTGGTATATCTGTGACTGCCCCAGGGCTGGGGCCAACAATCAGCTGATTGTTGACACAAGCTCCCAGGGCAGCCCTGGCTCTCCAACTGGGTCTGGGGATGCCCTGCCCTACCAAGTTAATCTGAGGAGTTTAACCCCCTGCACCCAAACTTCCCTGCATGGGGAATGATGCTCTTGGAGGGAGGACTCAAAAAGCTTCCTTCACCAGGGATTTTAAACCTAGTACCCCACAGCAAGTTTGGCTGCCTGGCATGGGGGATCAGAGGCTTCTGGAGAGTGGGTCAGGCAACCCTCAGCCCATGCAAACAGCTAGGGGTGTGCGAAATGGGCTGTTTTTGATTCGGATTTGGCCTGAATTGAGGACAGTGATTTGATTCATTGAGTCGGATCACCGTCCCAATTCGATTCAGCTGAATCTGAAGATTTGATGCTGATTCGGAGAATCAGCAATTTGGCCATAGACACAACTTTAAATGTTTTTTCTACTTACCTCGAGGTACCAGACATGGCTTATGAATTGTGCGATGGTGGGGTGGATGGAGCGTCCCACAGGAGCGCAGGGGGGCCCCCCGCATGCTCGGTGGCAAACCCGGAAGTGAGCCAGAAGTACTTCTGGTTCATTTCCAAGTCCGCCGCTGAGTGCGCAGCAGGCCCCTGCCGTGCTTCTGTGGGCGCTCCATCTGCCACACCATCGCAGCATTCATGAGCAGCTTGGTACCTTGAGGTATGTAGAAAAACATTTAAAGCTGTGTCTATGTCCAAATCATTGAATCTTTCTGAATCTCTCTGATTCAATTCAGAGAGATTAAAGGGTCTCCTGATTCAATTCGGATTCGGAGATTTGGCCACCAAATTGGGCCAAATCTCCACTGAATCGAATCAGTGACTGAAGCTTCACACAGCTCTACAAACAGGTCCTCAAGGCATGCCCAGGACACTCTCAGAAGGGGCACACATGGAATGCGGGGCAGACACGGGGGTGGGGAGGCTGGCCTCAGAGCACCTCTCTGGAGAGATCCCCTGGGGGGTCCAGATCCCTGTCCCAGTCAGCTGGGAGCCCCTTGCTCCCTAAGCCTAGACACCATAGGCCTGGCAGCAATGGAGGAGACCATCTAGCCTGCAGGAGGAGAATGGTGGTGGGAATGGGTTTGGAACTGCAGCAGCAGGTGCTAACAGGAGCCAGGCCTGTCTCAGCTTGGAAAAGGGGCAAGCACCCGGTGGCCCAACTACCCCTGAAGAGTGAGCAGGGGGTTTGGGCTGAGGTGCAGCAGTGTTTCCACTGGCCACGTCCCTCTGCTCGAGCACCCACCCCAGGTCTTCCATCAGCCAGTTCTCTTGTCTGGTCCCTGCCCTGCTGCTCATCCCAGCTCCATGCAGGCCTGGAGCAGGAGCTGGCTGCAGCAGGTCAGCACCATGTATGGGCCCTGCTGGTCCAGCCCACTGGCTGCAGGAGGGGGAGCCACCCTTTACCCACTGGTCTCACTGTGGAGTGTGCACCCACAGTGGTGCAGCCAGAGGCTGGCGTGCAGAACCCTGTCCCCGAGCTCTGCCCCCTAAGTGCCCTCACCCCACTGTCCCCTATCCCAAGAGGCATACAGAGCACACTGTACATAATCTGAACAGTGAAGAGGGTGCTTTATTGGTGGTGGGTGGGGTGGATGGTGGATGGGCTCTGTAGGTCAGGGGGGACGGGGGAGTGGCTCTGTAGTTCAGGAAGGGGTGGGAGATGGGGCCTGCTCTTGAGGAGGGAAAAGGGAAGGGCTCTATTGTTCTGGAGGAAGGAGCTCTGTTGTCAGGGAGGGAGTAGGGAGAGGGTCTGTGTTTGTGGAGAGGAATAAAGTCATTTTCTGAAAACTGTCCACAATGATCACGGTGATGGGGGTGCACAGTGGGGCTGGAGCCCAAGGCCAGATGTCCAGGTGGCCTACAGTGGAGAGTGCAGGAAGTGGTGGTCCAACAGCACCTCTCACACCCAGTGCCCTGGCTCCCACTGGTGGGTGTGCATCTTGCCCAGGGCCTTGGTGGAGGGGTGGGCCATTGCTCCTACTGCAGCTGGCACTCCTAGTGCCAGGTGTTCTCCGCCCACTGCTCTTCCTTTGCCCAGACCTCATACAAGAGCTCCCCCCAGGCCTCACAGATGTTATGCAGCACACAGGCTGTGATGATGACCCAGGGGATATTAGCCTCTGTGACCTTGAGGCAGGTGGTGGGGATGCACCAGCATCCCTTCAGACAACAGGCACCTGTCAAAGTATGCCTGGCAGGGATCCAGCTGGCTGGTGTAGGGCCACATGAGCTAGGGGAGGAGTGGGTAGTGAGGGTCCCTGATGAGGAGGGGCGGGACCACCAGTGAGCCCAGCTGGAGGTCAGGCACCCCAGCACAAGCACCTGCTCACCACCAGGGCTGGCAGGTTGGAACTGCAGAAGATGCTGGCATCATGGGCACTGCCAACCCAGCCAGCACTCATATTGATGAAGGTGCTGCAGTGGTCAATCATGGCCTACAGCATGATGGAGTGAAAGCCCCACTGGCTATAGTAGGGGTGGTCACCACAGGACGGGCAGGTCATGGTGATATGAGTCTTATCCAGGGCCCTGATGGACTGGGGGCAGCCCAGGGTGTGGAACCCCTCCACCACCTCCAGGGGGTCATGCACCAGGAGCAAGGTAGTGGCCTCTCACTCCAGGTGCAGGAAGAGCTGCTTGAGGAGCTCCTGGAAGGTGGCTCAGGTAATCCAAAATTACTCGAGCCACTGCTCATCATCCCAGGTGTGCTGGACAATGTGCAGCCACCAGTTCTGGTTGGCCAGGTGGGCCCACACACAGTGAGGCTGGAGCCCCAAGAGCTTATGGACAGCACCAATGGCAACATCCACTTGTGAATATAGGCACCCCTGCTGAAGTATGGGCAGCAGCGTGTCTTCCCTCTCTTACAGATATGCACTATATTTTCTCAGTTCCAGTTATTCAGTGCCATAGGCATATCTAGAATTTTGAAAGGAGGGCAGGGGGTAGGGGTGCAGTGTAGCAAGGTCCCCTAACCCCTTCTACTTGGAAAATAGGAAGCCAGCATCAAAGAGTTGCAATCAGGCAGGCAGCTGAACAAGGGGCAGCTGCAGAGTGCTATGCAGCCAGGGGAAGCCATAGATAGGAGTTAAAGTTGGGGGACTCTTGACTGAACAGGGAAACCCTCTTGGCTGAACAGGGAAATCCAGGAAAGCCTAGGGGCAAAAAAAAGAGGTGTATAGGCTGTGGAAGTTGCTGCCGAATCTCCGAATCAGCCAGGCCAGGCCCATGCCCTGCCCTCTCCCAGTGCAGCAATTGCTGCCCCACCTGCCCCAGCTCCCAGTTCATGTTAAAAAAAAAAGCCCTGACTCAGAGGATGCTGCAGGGGGGGGGGGTCGATCCTCTGCCTGAGCCCCCCAACCCACCCCTTGCTTCCCCAGCCCCCCTATGGGTGCTCTGCCCAGGCCAGCTCCAGCCCTTTAAAAAAAAAAATTAAAAAACCCCATGCCAGTGGGGGCCATCCCTGCTGCCCCCGCACCATGTGGGGGGCTCTTCCACAGCCCCCCCCCCGAAGCCCCGAGGCCACTGGAGGAGTGGTGAGTCCCAGGGCTTTTCTTGGTTTTTTTTTTCCTTAAAGGGCTGGATCTGGCCTGGGCAGGGCACCCGTGGAGGGGCTGGAGGAGCCAAGTGTTGTCAGGGAGCTCATGAAGATCTCCCCATGCAGCATGGGGAAGTGAGGGGCAGGAAGGATCCCCTCCCCCCCCCACACCCAGCAGCACCCAGGGAGCCCTGGGGCTTTTTTTTTAAGTATGGAGTTGGGGTGGGTGGGGGCAGCCATGGCGGGGGGCTCTGGGGCTGGCAGGGGTCCCCCCTTGGTCCCCTCCCCCAGCCACACCTTCCCTGCCCCTAGTACTTACCAGCTTGTAGTGGCTCTTTGAATCTTTTCCAAAGATTTGGAGAGCTTTGAATTGATTTGGGCCTTTAAATTGGTCCCCTGATTTGATTCAGATTTGGAGATTTGGCCACCGAATCAGGCCAAATCTCCTCTGAATCAAATCACCACCTGAAGCTTCACATAGCCCTAAAATATACATCTTTTTCAGACTCATAAAACAAAGTCAAGTCTTCTTGAGAATCTTGACAGTACACCCAATGCTTCACTCAAATTTATTGCCACACCTGAGCTAATGTTTTTAATTAGAGTTAAAAACAATTTGCTGGGCTGTGATATAGGAGCTACATTACCAGGAGCAGTGATGAGGCAGTAGAATTGCAAAAGAAAAAATAGCTTGATTAGTGGAAAATTAAGACCATTCAAAAGGAGAAAAGGTCATTAACACCTGTAGAACAAAGAGTTTAGAAGAAATCAGGTACATCATAATGAGCCATAAAGTGCTGCCTTAATAAAAACCCTGCTGCCACTGCTTTGTTTTAAACTTTGAATGGACCAGGAACCAAAACAGGGTGTGACTACACAACTGCACCCCCACTGAATCTATTCCTGTTCAGTACCTTTTAACCAGGGATCCGTATTTTCCGTTTCTCACGGAAAAGCGGAGAAAACTGCAGATTTCCCATTTTTATCAGATAAAATGTGAACTTTCCCTTTTAGAAGAGAAACCTGTGTGTCGTGAATCAGAGCAGCAGCCGGCAGCCACCTGACTCACACCGGAGTGTTTAGATTTAGAGTTCGGCAGGCGGGTAGTGATGGATGGAGTGGAATTAACCAGGCACAGACGCGTGTAGGTTACAGGAGTTTGTTTACTTACGTCGCCTAGATAGTGATGGACGACGCAGGTGAGCCTTCGTTCCGTTACAGCTTTAGTTACAGAGTCAAATATGCGCATATAACTTCGGTTACAGAGTCGAGGACATGCACGCAGTTCAGTTACGGCGAGATAATGACGGACGTGGCGCCGAAAACGGACGGTCGCGCTTGCAAGACTTTTTTACGTCAATATTTTACGCTGACGGGGCAATTGATTAGGAATTGATCACTTTCCCAATTTTCTGGTGACAAGCACAGGTGTTTCCTGTGAAATCCCCAGAGCTCTCCGCCTTGGGCGGAAACTGTTAAACTATTTATAGGCAGAGGTGTTTTACAGGAATATCCAATGGTGAACCGTTATATGGAATCTTTAATTTTTGGCAGGTGGCATCTCTTTGTCTCCTCAAGTTACAAGGTAGTGGGTTAGGTTTTCCTACCTGTTACGTGTGTGCTACGTGTGAGGAGCTTACGCTTATCTTTGACCAATTATATATAGTTTCCCCCAGCATTTTATTTCAGCTGACCAATTATCTGTAGTACACCACCAGCGTTTTGTTTCAAGGAATTTCTTGGCAGGGAAGTCTTTTAACCCTTAATAGTCAAATGAAGATGATTTGAATGGTATCTCTTGCTCAGTGGCATGGGCACAAGTTAATTGGGTTGTGACATGCCCCCTTGCCCATGGCACAGCAAGTGATCACTTTCTCTTAAATTATAGTTCGTTCTCGTCATCATATTCGCCGTCATTGGGTTTTTCTTCTGGCAAGCGGGTATATACAAAAGCAAAAAGCGTGGTTAACTTTGTTTTGAGATACTGTAAAATCCAACAACTAAAACACACAAATATAGCAATTGGTAACAAAAGCGTAATGAAGGGTATTAACAAGTTGAGGAACCATGATGATGTGTCCCGCTCAAACCAACGGAAGGGGTCTGATAATCAACCTTGGCCTATATCCAAGAGTCGGTTGACGTTTTCCACAATTTTTCCATTTCTTTACTTAAGACTTTCGAAACGCATCAACCTTGTCATGCATCACTACTTGCTTCTCCTCTCAACGATTTGACACTAAACATTTTCTGTCCTCCATCCACCTACGACATACAGTAAGCCTTTACATTTGCCTCTTGTGTTCTCTCGTGTTTCAGTTAAGAAACCAAACTAAAAAAGTAAAATTCCTCTCTTTTCTCTCTCTCATTTAATGCTTCTGTCTACACTCGACCTTTCTGCGACATCCCCGAAACCTTCAGATTATCAATGCTGTTCTCTTTTAGTAATTTAGAGCTTTTCACTCAAAACATTATGACTTGGCTTCACTGCGTAAAGTCTCGAACAGGCTTTAAAACAAACAAAACAAGTATGTACAAAATCATTAACAGGAAAAGGAAAACCATAAAATGAGTCGTTAGTTATGTCTTTGGCGTACAATGACAGCAGGTTCAGGACCGAGTTGGAGGTTTTGAAGTCAGCTCCCGTTCACCGAGGAACCTATCGGTAAAAGCAGGAATAGAGTGACGACTCTGCTCGCAAAGTGCTCGGTGGTTCTCGTGGTTGGGCAGGCACAGAT
>NW_005842176.1:79936-81300 GCF_000455745.1 Alligator sinensis
ACGCTGACGGGGCGATTGATTAGGAAGTGATCACTTTCCCAATTTTCTGGTGACAAGCACAGGTGTTTCCTGTGAAATCCCCAGAGCTCTCCGCCTTGGGCGGAAACTGTTAAACTATTTATAGGCAGAGGTGTTTTACAGGAATATCCAATGGTGAACCGTTATATGGAATCTTTAATTTTTGGCAGGTGGCAGCTCTTTGTCTCCTCAAGTTACAAGGTAGTGGGTTAGGTTTTCCTACCTGTTACGTGTGTGCTACGTGTGAGGAGCTTACGCTTATCTTTGACCAATTATATATAGTTTCCCCCAGCATTTTATTTCAGCTGACCAATTATCTGTAGTACACCACCAGCATTTTGTTTCAAGGAATTTCTTGGCAGGGAAGTCTTTTAACCCTTAATAGTCAAATGAAGATGATTTGAATGGTATCTCTTGCTCAGTGGCATGGGCACAAGTTAACTGGGTTGTGACAACAGTAAACTTTTCCTTGCTGTTAAGAGCCCCCCCCCGCCCCTTAAATGTACTACAATCAAGCAAATATAGTTGACAAAAAGAGATGCTCAGAAGAGCCTGAGCAAGGCCCGACACTCACACTTACCAGAGGCTGCTTCAGGATCACTCTTCTTGCTGGAGGTAAATGGGGCTTGGGGGTTGCGGGGCAGGGCTGGGGGGAATCTGGCTAGGGGCTGAGGGAGTGGGAAGGTTTGCAGCTGGCCATGCACTGTGGCCAGGAGGGGATTTGCAGCCTCCCCGCTCCTAACTGGAGTGCCCAAGCTGGCTGGGGACAGGTGTGGTGAGGTTTGCAGCAGGCCAGGCACTCCAGCTGGAAGCATGGGGGAGCAGGGTTGCAGCCTCTCATGCTTCCTCAGTCCCCAGCCAGCTTGGGCACTCTCTGGCTGGGAGGGGGAGGTTTGCAGCCGGCCAGGCACTCCGGCCAGGAGTGGGGAGACCGCAAACCCCACCTCCCCTGGCTAGAGTGTCCAGCCAACTGCAAACCCTGGGTCACAGATGCTGCACTCCCAGCTCTGCTGCCCTCCCCTGGGTCCTCTGGCATGCAGTGTGTACGACTAGTGCGGCAGGGTACACTGGGGTTCCACACAAAAGCTGCCTGCCACTGTAAGCTCCACGCTGCCCTGGCCACAATTCCTCTGTGTGGACAGGGGCAGTGCAGAGTTGTGCCCCTCACAGCTGCCCCCGCCTGCAAAGGAAGTATAGCCAGGGCAGCGCAGAGCTTGCAGCAGCAGGCAGCTTTCGTGCATGGTCCCCGTGCGCTGCTGCACTGGGTTGTACATGCTGTGGCCTGAGGGAGGGCAGCACGAGGACACCCACCCTTCCCCCACCCTCCACACAGATCTGGGGGACAC
>NW_005842176.1:81336-85310 GCF_000455745.1 Alligator sinensis
GCACAAGCAAGGCTGGGGGGGGGGATGTGGGGAAAGAGGGAGGGACACCAGCAGGGCTGTGGGGGGCATTTAATTTTAACCACAGATTTTGGGATTTTTATCAAAGAATTTGTGATTTTTTTATCACGGAAAACCAGGATCCCTGCTTATAACTGACCTCAACAAGTCTCCAAAGATGCTGGCTAATGGCTTTGAAACTACCTGAGCCAGTTCCTTCAGTACCCTAGGGTTTCCACCATTCAGCTCTGTTACCTTGAAAGCATCTAGTTTCTCTCACTAGTTTAGAGAAGCTAGGTTGTTTGTCATCTTCTTTATCTTTGCACTCCTTATTTGATAGCTGACTTGATTCATGAAGATGGAAGTAAAAAGTAATTTCATGCTTTAGCCTTCTCTGCATCATCTATAATTTGATTGCCTTCTTCATTCAGTAAGTGACCTACACTTTCTTTGATGTTTCCCTTACTTCTGACATACTTGTAGAATCCCATTTTTGTTTCCTTTTATGTCCTTTGCCAGGCGTATCTCAAATCACATCCTGGACTTCCTGATTTTTTTCCCCTGAATGCCTGTGAAATTCTCACTCAACTTTGCATTATTTTGTGGGGTTCCTTTCTGAGTTTAGTCTCATTGAAGAGATCTCTATTTTGCCAGGCTGGTATCCTGTTGCACTTCACATTCTTGCAATACATTGAGATAACTTGTTCCCATGTCCTTAATCTCACCTCCTGGCTTCAAAGTAAAGCCAGTTCTTCTGGACTCCTTTTCCTCTCAGAATTGCTTCTCAGGGGATCCTGCCCACCAGTCCCCTGGGTTTGTTAAAGTCCACTTTTATGAAGTCTAGGTTCTTTATTTTGCTGCTCTTCTTCCATATTTCCCTTAGGATCTTGAGCCCAGTCATTTCATGGGCGCTATCATCAAAGTTACCTCTATGCTCAAGCATATCCTCCTGTTTGAGAGCAGCAAGTTGAGGTGAGCTTCTTCCCTAGTTGGCTTTTCCACCACCTGTACCAAAATTTTACCTCTAACACACCCCAAAAATTTGTTGGACTGCCAAGTTTCCTTCCAGCAGATATAATATAATTAGAGTCCCCTATGAGAACAAGATCCTGCATTTTGGAAAGTTGTGTTTAAAGAAGGCCGCATCTACCTCTTTCTCCTGGTTTGGTTGGCTATAACAGGTGACCACTATGACATCCCCCCTGCTGCTCTCCCCTCTGACCTTTAACCCAGAGGCTTTCAATAGACCAACTTCTCCCTTTGTACTGTCTCTCAGAGCATGTGTACGTCCTTTTGTATGTATGGCAACACCTCTTCTTTTTTTCCCTTGCTTGTCCTTCCTGAACAAGTTATACTCATCCATGACACCCCAGTCATGTGAATTATCTAATAATAGCATCATAATTCAGTGATTGTACTACAATCTCTAATTTTTCCTCTTAATTCCCCTGCTTCCCCCATTAATATATAAACATTTCAGGTAACAAATTGATTGTCCTACTTTCTCCCTGGGACCATTGCTAAGTCTTCCACTATTTCCTCTTTACTAGGCTTCTATCCAGGTCCCTTGGCTCTTTACTTATCCATGGGTTTCTGTGTCCATCCCTCAGTGAACCTAATTTAAAGCCCTCCTTACTAGATTATACACACAGACTGTCTTCCCCCTATTTGTCAGATGAACCCCATATCTTCCCAGGAGTCCCGCTTCTTGGAACACTACCCAAAAGTCCTGCTAGCAACACCATCTATGCAGCCACATGTTGAGCTTCAGGATGCCTCAGCTCCTACCCAGATCTTTACCTTTGAGTGGAAGGATCAATGAGGACACTACCTGGGACCCTGTCCCTTTCAGCATTGCATCAGTTATATAGCCAACTTTGTTCTGCTCAAGGTTTTCCCCTGGCAGTATCATTAGTGTCTGCATGGATGAGTAGCATAGAATAGTAGTCAGAGGGCTGGATGAGTCTCAGCAACTTTTCTGTTGTGTCAGATCAGATGTCAACTTCTAGCAAGCAGCAGACTTCCTGAGCCATCAGGTCAGGCTGGTACATGGATGCCTCTCTGCCCTGCATGAGAGAGTTGCCAACCATCACCATGTACCCCTTCCTCTTGGTGGCAGTAGTCTTGATCTGCCACCCCTTGGGGTATATGGCTTGGTCTCTCTTGCCACTGGAATAGTTCCTTCTTTTTTAATACTACCACTTTGTACCCATTCTTCACAGGTACACAGCTTCTGAACAGATGCAGGTTCAGAGTAGGAGCCTCACCACCCTTCTGCAGCTCCCTTACTGATTCTCATAAAATCCACCAGTAGACACCTCTCACACTACAAACACTCCCACACCGGATTGTCTTCCACTTTACAAGCTTATCTTCAAGGAAAAGTAAAGAAGTGACTAGGTAAACTCCCCCAGTGAACTTCCCAGTAAAACTCCCCTCTCTGGTGGCTTTCTTACTTCTCCTGGTGTCTTCGGCTCCTGTGTCGCTGAGTTCTGACTCTCAGACTAGGCAAGCCCTGCCTCCTAATTTATACTTCTGTCAGCTGCTGGGCTTTTCAGCTGAGAACTCCTCTTTGCTCAGTGAACCCTGCAAAATGGCATCTGGAGGGAACCTTCACCACCAAGCGCAAGCTAGGCAGGTCTTCCACTCAACAGCACTTTCAAACCCCCTCCCAAGGTAACCAAGGCTTCTTACTCCTCTCACAAGTAGGAGTCCCAATCAAACTTAAATAGACCAGGTTCCTGGGGTGATTTAAAATGCTTGGCTCTACCATATACTTGAGCACATCATTTAATTACTGATCTGTAAACTGAAGATTATAAATTACAAATATTTCCTTTTTATTAAAAGAAAAAGGTTGGGTTCTTGCCTCCCCGCAACTTGACCATTTCGATTGTAAGGACTGCAGTCTTTTTGGGTCAAAGTGTTTGTGTAGTGACTGAGACGATAGGGCCTCAGTTTTACTTGAAGCCTCTAGACACTACAAAAAACAATAATAATGTTAATAATAAAACCAAAGAACCCAGTAAGATTTTATTTTTGTTCATATAGTAAAATACATTTCGCTGAATATGATTGTGGATTGCCAAGTGTGACTGAGGAGATGCACAAAAGAAAAATTAGGGGAGATGGAGAAGTGGAACGAGGAACATCTAGCATTAGGTGTGCAGACGCAGATTTCAGAAAGGACAATATTTTGTTGTTCCCAGTTGTTCAGTATAATTGTACTAAGACAAATAAAGGCAAACTGCATTTTCTTTAGGTATTTTTACCTCATTTTCCAATATGCATATGCTTGAATCTTACTATTTAAGAAGGACTTGGGAAAAAAATTCCCATCTAGAGAGAATTTTAGAACATGTCTGTGTAGAATTAGTTTGGGAGCATTTTATACCTATATTAAGAAATATATTGTGCAGGTGTTATATAAGATAATATTGTGTTATATAAAATACTTAGCATTACAAGATATATTTTATGGGCCAAATTATAATATTTTTTACATTGAGTGATTCTTTATTCAATAAACAGTCCAATTCATTCAAATAGGAATACCCATGGAGTAGTATATTACTCAGTGTAAGTAGAAGTTCAGTTCTTAGAGCTATATAATTATTCTAGATCTCATTTCATAGACATCAGGGCTGGAAGGTACCTCGGAAGATAATCGAGTCCAGCCCCCTGCCCAAAGGGCAGGAAGTCAGCTGGGGTCATAGGATCCCAGCAAGATAAGCATCCAGTTTCATCTTGAAGGTGATCAATGAAGGCGCTTGAACCACCTCTGGTGGCAGGCTGTTCCAGACCTTGGGGGCTTGGACAGTAAAGAAATTCTTCCTTATGTCCAGCCTGAAACGATCTTGAGGTAGTTTGTGACCATTCGACCTCGTCATCCCTTGGGGCGCTCTGGTGAACAAACGTTCCCCCAGATGCTGGTGGTCACCCCTGATAAACTTGTAGGTGGCCATCAGATCACCCCT
>NW_005842176.1:86859-94193 GCF_000455745.1 Alligator sinensis
CTCCCTTGAGGAGCAACCACTCTTCTTGAACTCCCCTCTCCCTGTGGTCAAGGTCCCTTAGGGCCTCACTGACAAGCCTCCTGAGCTTGTCAAAGTCGGCTTTCCTGAAGTCAAAGACTTGCGCGTTGCTGACCGACTTGCCAGCTTTTTGGCGGATGGTGAAGGTGATCAGCTCGTGGTCGCTGTCACCCAGCTTCCCATCGATCACTAGGTTGCCGACTAGGTCATCCCCAGTAGCCAGTACCAGGTCGAGCAGCGCTTTGCCTCTCGTTGGCCCATAGACTTCTTGAGTCAGGTAGAGGTCATCCAAGCACGAGAGGAAGCTCTGCGACCGCTCAGATTTTGCTGAGCGATCCTCCCACGAGATGTCCGGGTAATTGAAGTCACCCATAACAACCATGGTCCTGGAGCATGCGGCCTCAGCCAGTTCCCGGGCAAACTCCTGGTCAAGCTCAGGACTTTGAGTGGGAGGTCTGTAATAGACTCCCACCATTGTGTCCCCTGTGCTGTGTTAAATCTCATTTTAATATAAGGGAGAATGGGTTAAAGTTATCCTTTGTTCCTAAGGTCTACAATAAATTAAAAGAGGTCATGTTTTAGAATAATGATTTACGGGTTGAAACCCTGAAGAGTATCTACTATGCAACATAAATGACAGATTTGAGATGCACCACTTTTGTGTGCATGCTTTATGATAAAGTCTTTAATTACATGATCACATGATATTTTTCTTCACAGGATTCCTGCCTCAAATAGTTCATGTCATTTACACATATACCTAGTGAAGATCAAATTATGATTTTCCTCATAGATATTTATATGGTGTCCTGGCTGAAATACCTAAAAGTATTACAAAGGCTAAAGTGTTTCCTAGTTTTGGCTCCCAATTTGAGAGCCAGGCCCCTTATTTTCAGGAGCATTTAACATTTTTTTATGCATTATAAGTTTGAAGCACATCTCCAATGGATTTCCAGTTGCTGTTCTGAGCACTTACTATTTTGGCAAATCTGTTTTCATCTGTTTCATACTAGTCACCTAGGAAATAAGGACTACATAATGGACAACTAAACAGTTTGGTTTAAGTGAATTGCCCAGCATCACATAGGAATTCTGTGTCAGAAAGAGGAATTAAATCCAGCTCTACATGGCAACATTCACTTTCTTTAACCTTCATATGTTCCCATGGGGTAATTTCCTACCCCGGATGCATATGTTGTACAGTATCTTAAAGTTAATTCATTCTAAAAAAATATATTTTTAGGACATTGTTACTGGCATATTGTCACAGTGCACAATATCTCCAGAGAACAGCCAGCTTACATGCATGGCTTTCTCTCTGTGATGAAAAACTGCTCAGGGTAACATTACCCCAGGGGTGAATGTGTTTTTCCAGGGTAACTTGTTACCCCAATGCAATTTCTGTATCAATGACAGGCCTAGACTTGTTTGGCCCCTTTGGGCAGATGCATCTGAAAGCTTAGCATTCATTCACACCTCATTCATGTCCACTTCAGGTATCCATGATAACTAATGGATGGCCATCCTCCACTCTGCTTTTGCAGAAGATGTGGTAATCCCTTTTGCTAACCACTTTGTTTGCAGGCTGCAAGGTCATCAAAACACCCTGCCCTTTGCCAACCCCCCCCCCCCAAAAAAAAAACAAAAAACAAAAACCAAACAAACCCTTTGTCACAACTGAATCCACCTCTGCTCTCTTTTTTCATGGCAAAACTCCACCTCACCTGCCCCTTTCCTAACATGCAAGCTAGTTTGCCCTGTCTTTGTTGGAAGTGAGGACAAGGAGCAAAGGGACAGCAGAGAAGAAATAGAATAGCGTCATACTGGAATACAGTGTACACTATGGAGTCCCCTTCAACGGTGAGGGCTTGACACCCCCCATTCCCCTTTTACCTGCTCTCAATAAGCCCCTAAATGTGTGGTTTCCAAACAGCATCCACCCATATTTGGCTTGCCTGAAAAGGGTGGATGCTGGTTTATGGCTTCTGTGCCCAGGAGGAGAGGGTGCTACATGCGCTGCTATAGGGCAGGGCAGAATTGCTTCTGTGACAGCATAGGTGGACAGGTTTGCCTTTGATTGCTATTTATATGCATTCAGAAGTAATCTTTTTTTTCTGCAGTCCAGGATGAGAAGGCAGCACACATTCAGTGCTGAAGCCTGTCTTGCACAGGTAACCGGGGATGACAGTGACACATTCACTGATGAAATCTTATCCCAAGGCAGTGAGGATGCTGACTTTGTTCCAGACATGGGAGATTGTTCAGAGCAAGAAGACCATGCATCCATGGAAGCTTTATCAAGTTCAGATGAGGAGGATTTGGTGCCTCAAGCAGAAGTTATGTCAACACTTCCAGTAGGAAAGGGAACAGGACCAGCCCAGGGCTGCTGTGGAAGACCAAGGAGAGTTACAGCAGGACATGGAGCAGGACTTCTGCCACCACCCCAGAAAACATTGCAGATGATGACACCTTTAGGGGAAGGAATGACAGAGTGTGGGGAAAAAACTCCACAGCTAATGCATCATTGGAGAACAGTCAAGGACATAGTCCAAGAACATGCTGGGCAAATGAGAAAGTAATAAAGACACACTGGTGGAAACATTCCACCTGTTTCTTTCACAAGATGTCCTGACTGGTATCATAAGAGAAACAAACAGAGAGGCAGAAAGAAGATTCAGGGAGTGGAATGATAGCCATCCTGAAAATAGAAAGGAGTGGAAAAATTTGGATGAAACAGAGCTGAAAGCCTATATTGGCCTCTTACTGCTGAGTGGTCTACACCACAATGGTCATGAGGCACTGGAGGAGCTGTGGGAGCAACGTACCAGGCGTCCTTGCTTCTGTACCACCATGAGTTAAAAACTATTCTGTCAAATCACCAACTACCTGAGATTTAACAACAAATTGACATGTGAGGAAAGGAGAGCTGTGGACAAGCTTGCTGCCTTCAGAGATATTTGGACACAATTTGTGGAGCTGCTCAGGAAATGATATATTCCAGGAATACACCTGATGGTTGATGTGCAGCTCATTACATTCAGGAGTCGCTGTCCCTTCAGAAAGTATAAGGCCAGCAAACCTGCCAAATGTGGCTTGAAAACTTGGTGGTGCTGTGATGCAGCAACATCATTCCCCCTGTCTGCAGACATCTACCTGGGCAAGCAACCAGAAGCTTCATGCCAAGGTAATCTTGGTACCCAGGTCATAGAAAAACTGGTTCATCCCCAGTACGAGACAGGAAGGAATACTTTGGGTGACAATTTCCTCACAAGTACTGACCTGGCAGAAAGATTGCTGCAGCAGGACTTGATCTGTGTGGGTACGATTTGGAAACACAAGGCTGATATCCCAAATGAAATGAAAGCAGATCGAAGAAGGGAAACTTTTTCATCCATTTTTGCTTTTGTTGGGGAACTCAGCCTAGTTTCCTATGTTCCAAAGAAGTCCAAAGTTGTGCTGTTGCTGTCAAACATGCACCATGACCTGTCAGTGGGCGGAGAGCAAAGAAAGCTGGACATCATTCATGACTACAATAAAAACAAGGGTGGGGTGAATAACCTTGACCACTTTATCCGTATGACCACCTGCAGACAGAAAATCAACAGGTGGCCAATGACACTATTTTTCAATATGCTGGATATGGCTGCCATTGCTAGCCTCATCATTTGGCTAGGCCACAACACAAACTGGAAGCAAAGATCACATTTAAAAAGACAGTGCTTTTGCAGGAGCTTGGAGAACAGTTGATCAATGGACAAATAAAACAAAGAAGGATGGACACATAATCTGTCTAAATGTGTCAAGTCTGGTATGACTGCCCTAAATTACAAATTGCCACAACACACCCCAGTAGAACCTTCTACAAGCATGAGTGGATGTTGTGCTTTTTGTCCAAGGACAGATGACCTCAAAACCCACAAATGATGCAAAGATTGTAAGCAATTTGCTTGTGTGCACCACAGTACATCACTACTGGTTTGTGAGGAATGCAATACTTAGTTAAAACAGGAAATGTTTTTGGAAGTAATTGTTAGTTTGAAAACAGTGTGAACTGCAGACTTAGCAAATTGTTCATTCACATTTTGAAAATGTAAAAAAAGTTTACATTTTGTTCATAGTTCTAGTTAAATAATATTTTGGGTTCAAATCATCATAAATACTTTTTTAAACAACCTGTATGTTTAATAAATAGTTTTTGATACATTTATACTAACGTCACTGGTTCCATTTTGTTCATGAGGGTGGGGGTAACAAGTTACCCCATGAGAACAACAACGGTTATGGTTCATGAGAATGGATGAGGGTTAAATGTGATACCTTGGTTGGGTAATATGGATCAGAGATAATCCTGCCCTGGAGTGGCATATCTTTGAGCTACCTAATGAGAGCTTAAAACTAGTGTCAGGTGTTAATATTAGGGCTGTGCGAGGCTTCAGACAGAGCTTTGGATCCGGAGAAGCTTCAGACACTTTGGGGTCCAAAGCAGCACGTCTGTGTTGAAGTGCTGGCCTCGTTAGGCTTCCCAAAGTGGTTTGGAGCTTGTGAAGCGCTTCGGAGCTACCTTGGAGGTGCCTCGGAGATCCAGCCATAGGGTATAATGGGGAAACAATAAAATATCTATAACTTTGTTGTTTTTTGTTCAATTTGGATGAAATTTTTAGGGGCAGTAGACTCTGCAGAGATCATGAAGTGTGCCAAGTTTCAAGAAGCTCAGTGCAGGGGTTGGGGAGAACTGCACCCCAAATTCTTGAAAGCAAAGCTTTGGTCACGTTTATGTGTTACACCACAGAGGGGTCAAAGCTGCAGGGCTGGTAGCTCTTGCTGATTCCACAAAGCCTGCCAAGTTTTAAGAAGATCAGTGCTGGGGTTTGGGGGGAACTGCCCCTCAAGCTGGGGACAAGCAAAACTCGTGCTATGGGTGACACTGTGTGTGTTAAGGCAGAGCAGGATGAAAGCTGCAGGGATGGTGGCCCCTGCTGTGGCCATGATGCCTGCCAGCTGTGGAGGAGATCGGTGCCGGGGGGGTCTGGGGACCTGCACCCCCAACAGACAAAACTTGTGCCGTGGGTGCTTGTGGGACTAACTGTGTCTGTCTTGGGGTATGGGAGACACTACTGCAGGCCTGGCTGCTAAGCTACTGTGTTACCAGTTACCAATCAATCATGATTCACTCAGGGACCAGCTCAATACACAGGATCCATAACAACTTAATTAAGCATCAATTAGCACCTACAAAACCAGGCTAAGGAGAGGAAAGAATGAATTCAGACAATCAACTGCCCCAAGACAGACACAGTCATGGCACCAGTTTTGTCTGGAGGGAGGGTAAGGAGGGAGTGTCCCACTGGAAGCAAGCAAGAGAGGAGTGAAAAAGCAAGTAAGCAGTGAAGGGAACAGCTTGCTACAAGGAGAATCCAGGCTACTGTGCTGGGACCAGAGCAGGAAGGAGCTTCTCTCCTAGCGTCTGGGAGAGGATAAAAGATTTTGTTTGTTTGCCCAAAATGAATGTTGCTTTGTAGAATTGGTTGGGACACTCACAAGGGAGTGAAATCTCCTGCAGAAGCCATCAGGATAAAAACAAGGACTTACAGGCACCAATGTAGTTTGGAAGGGCTATGTGTGTAAATGGAAGTGCTAGCTTTGTTTTGATACAAGTTAAGAATTGGGACAATCAGAACCGCCTCAAATGCGGCATTTGTTTATAGCCATAATGTTCAACAGTCTCTGTGCAATGACTGCTTCACCAGACACCAGAATTTCTAGACTGAACACAGCTGAGTACAGAACCCGAGGCAGAGAGCCTCAGTTGCCAAAAAGACTCATTCCAAACCAGACAAGAAGATTGGGCTTGATTTCTTTTTCTTTTTTCTTTTTTTTCTTTTTCTTTTTTTTGTGGGGGGGTGCAGGGAGGGTGCAGGGAGGATGAGCAGACTGAAATTGGGAAGTATAATTCTAGCAAACATTAAGTTACTTTTTGTGGTCTCCTTT
This sequence comes from Alligator sinensis, assembly GCF_000455745.1. NCBI lineage: Eukaryota > Metazoa > Chordata > Crocodylia > Alligatoridae > Alligator > Alligator sinensis. The sequence goes on from NW_005842176.1 coordinate 92,866, forward strand.
TGATCTTCCCTGACACTCATCATGTTCAGGCATGCTTAAAAAGAGGTTTGGGAATATCATTTTCTTTCATAATCACAGACTTGAGAATTAAATTTGCCCAAGGGCTTTCCCAGCATGAGAAATCACTGAAATTAAGAGCAGCTTTAGACTTGCTTCAGAGTACACTCATTAAATAGAAGAGGGAAGGGAAGGTTGCTGGTGATGTATGTAGGTATGGAGAGAGGAATTTCATACATTCTAATTTCAAATTGGGCTTTTATGCTCAGTCAATCTGACATGTTGGAGGAGATAACTTTTAAGGGCCTGAGCATCTAAATATGGCAGTGGAAGCATCCAAATAACTCAGTACGTCTAAATATGGTACCGATGCATAGGAGAGTCCCTAGAGAAACTCAGCACATACTAGTGTGTGCAGGCCGGGAGCGATCTGAGGCGCTTTTGTGCACCGCGGGCTGTGGCCAGCAGCCCGGGCACGCCGGGGCAGAGAGGGAAGGCCTTCGAGCTGGAATTAGGCACGGACGCGTAGCGGTAGTTTAAAAGATTGTTTACTTACACCGAAGATGGTCGCGGTGTAGGCTGGACAGTTTCCCAGGCACAGCTCCGCTTAAATCCTCGTTTGAGGACTCAGACAATATTCGGATCACTCCCACGGAGTTGTCGAGGCTCCGTGGATCCTTTTGCGCGCAGGGAGAGGGATACGTCGAGGATTGCGAACGGCGACGGGGAGAGGCTAGAGGCTGATCAGACCTCTGTTGCCTGCTTGAAATGCGCTGGGTCCGATAGGCTCCGCAGCGCTTAGAGATCTTCACACAGCGTGAAGTCTCCTCCTCCTGGTGTTCGTGGAGTCCTCCAACTTGGGCGGAAACCACTCAAGCTTTTTATACGGCTAGCAAGCCAATCACTAGCCGCCACGTGTGAATAATTTAACGCAAGCCAATAATGGGGCTCGAATTATCATACAAATGGCGGGAACTCTTTGCAACGAGCATTTCTTAGCTGCAAAGAAGAAATGCACACTGCAAAGAAAGCTACAATTTGGCGGGAAAATAATTCAGTGGTGCCAAAGCACACACAAAACAAAAATCACACCCTTGGGTTGTGACATAGTGGTACATATTATTTAACTTATACTGTTAAACACATGATTTAATTAGTACTTAAAAAACCCCAATAACAGCATAAAATCAAAATAACAACTGTATCTCCCTCTCACTCATACGTGTCAAGGATGTGCGGGCCAGGAGCGACCCGAGCCCTTTTCGCGCTGCACGCGGGCTGTGGCCAGCAGCCCGGGCACGCCGGGGCAGAGAGGGAAGGCCTTCGAGCTG
>NW_005842176.1:94497-101522 GCF_000455745.1 Alligator sinensis
CTTAGAGATCTTCACACAGCGTGAAGTCTCCTCCTCCCTTGTTCGTGGAGTCCTCCAACTTGGGCGGAAACCACTCAAGCCTCTTATACGGCTAGCAAGCCAATCACTAGCCGCCACGTGTGAATAATTTAGAACTGGCCAATAATGGGACTCGAATTAGCACACAAATGGCTGGAACTCTTTGCAACGAGCATTTCTGTGCTGCAGCAAAGAAATGCACCCTGCAAAGAAAGCTTCAAATTGGCGGGAAATTCTCCCTTGCACCGGGGTTCTCTTTTGCAGCAGAAAACTCCACCGTGCAAGGAAGCTGCAATTTAGCGGGGACAATTTAGCAGTGCCGAAGCACACAAAAACAAAAATCACACCCTTTGGGTTGTGACAAAGGAAATCATAAAACCTGCATTTTTTGGAAGGCACCTTTTTCTTTTATTTTGAAATTCATAACTGAGCTGAAATTTAGTGTGTGGGGGGTCACTTTTCTAATCTTGGAGTTTGGCCAACATTATAAAAAGGGCAGCCATGACTAATGAAATGAATAAATGTCAATATCTTGGTACCTATGGCTGCATCCAGATGAGTGCAGCTGTGACTGGGTCATGCACAGAGGCCAGGCTCAAGCCTTCTGTCTGCGCAAACACCAGGGATGAGACAGGCAGGAATTATCATGGTCATTGCTGGGAGGAGAGGGGGGTCAAGAGTCAGGCAGGGGCCTCTGGCACTGTTGTGTGGGTCAATGGGTTACAGGGTCTGGGGTACAGGTTCTTATCCTCAGGCCGAATCCACTGACCCCCCATCCTCCCGCCCCCAATGGCTCGTACCAGTGAAAAATGTTGCATTGGGAAAAATATGTTAACAAAACTGTTAGTCCTGCTGTGTCTGAATTTTCAAAAACTCTCTCTCTCCAAAACCACTGATTCACTTGTTGGACTTACTTCCATGACCCAGATGGATTGTTAAGCATGGCAGCTCACTTTATGAATACTTACGAATAACAGGTAATTTATTTCCCTAACATGTAGGAATGCGCACACTGGGCGTTTGTACATGCCACATTTTTTGCCCTTTCTTGCACTGCAACGGTGTGAATGTTTGAATGAGTGGGTTTTCTGGATCCTTTAAAAGTCTTTCTGGTGCATTAAACTAAAACTCCTTGGATGTGATTTAATTTTGCTTGCCACAAATTAAAACGTTGTGTCCATGGATTCGTTGTGTGTAAACACAAAGGCACTCAAAGATGTTTAATGATCTTCTTTGGCACTGCAACTTTTTTGTAGTTCACCCCTTTGAATTGCTGCCACTTTTGAATTGCTTCTGCTTTTTTTTCCCCAACTTTGTGCCATGTTTCAGTTCCCTGCTCCCACAACTTCATGGCAGGGCATGGGGTGGGGAGCCCTGGGCCAGGAGGCAGCACAGAACTGTCCTGCTCTCCTGCGGTGCTGGCTGGGAACCGGGCTGAATTTGATCGAAAACCTAGTACGTGCAAACACTGATGCGACGCTTCAAAATAAACAAGTTTAAATTTTATAAACCTATTTAATTTAATGAGGATTAAACCCCATGACATGTAAGGTAGGTAGAGTGGCACATCAGCACTGCCCTAGCCCTTTGGTCACACTACCTCAGAAGACCACCGTATAATGCACACACACAGGCTTGATAAGGTTTACACAACATTTTATTTTTCATCCTTTTTCCCTTCCCCAGAACTGTGCGAGAGTGAGCTTGCCCCTCACATGCCAACGGAGGAGTCAATTCCTGTGGCAATGTTGTCCTTGGTATTGGGGCTTAGGGTCATGTAGCACTCTGACAGGTATCTGTCCAGCCATCAGCAGAGGTTGTCTGGCAGACTAAGCTTGCCCCTTATGCCATTGTAGCTAAGTATCCCAAACCATGAGCACAGGTGTACACAGGGCACCAGCAGGATCATCATCATCAGGGCATAGTGGCTAGGGAGACTTTCAGCCTGCACAAAGAGCTCATCCCACATGGCCTGGGGTACATGCAGCATAGGCATGCTCTGTGCCCATTGCCACTGGGGGGGGAGGGTGTCCCTGGGTCACCTCTCTGGAAAACATGAGTGCCCCAGGGGAGCTGTCAGCTACTTGGCAGGACCCTCGCAGCAGTTGTCCTACAACCCTGTGTGACATGACCCTGGGCACCAAGGGCTGTGCAGCAGCACATCAGAGTGGTTGCCCTGCATGTTCAGACATGGGGCAGGGGCAGTGGAGAGGAAAGTGTTCAGGGTGGTGGTCACAGTTGCCTGTGGCCAGCCATCAACCGATCAACCATCATGAGACTGCCCATAGTGAACACAGCAGTGCCAGAGGAGGGGGAGTTGATTAGTGGCCTGCAGCGGCCTCCTGGCTACTGTTTAGGACCAGTTGACTTACCATTGTCACTGTGCACCACCATGAACAGCCAAGCCATGATCTGATGAAAGGCAGGGGACTGCAATAGTTGCTAAACATCTTATCTGGGAAGTGTTGTAATGTTTCACAAAAGCCTTCTGTCTCTTGGCTCTCCAGAGCCAACATCTGCATGCAGAGGAGCGTATAACTGTGGGACAGTATAACTGCCTCACCTGCATCCTTGGAGAGAATGATGGACAGCTGGTCATAGAAAGGAGCTGGTTGTACAAAGGGGTGTGCACTGCCCCAGAATGAGAGTTCTCAGCCTTGGCTCAGTGATTTCAGGGCCTTGATCTTGCTCCGGCACTGTGTCCAGTCCCAGGCCCTTGCCCCTTCATTTCTTTTGCTATTGTGGCATACACTGGCTTATTCCTCCTACTTTCCAGCTTCTCAATGATCTTGCAAAGGCTATTTGCAATATCAATCAAGTCCTTCAGTTCTTCCTGGGTCCAGTTGGGCCCACGGTTGATAGATGTATCAGCCTTCTGCTCTGATGCCTGCATACCGGACTTGTTTTTCTGAGACATTGAAGAAGCTGGTAGTGCTGAAAAAGATGTCAAGACCGAGGTATCCTGACAACAACGATCTCACAAAAATGTGGCTGGCAAACTTGGGGAGGGGGGCGCTGTTATATAGACATGTCTTGAATAAAACATCTTGAAAATGTCATGTACTCATAACTGTGAAGTTGTCAACTGTGTCTCAGAACTGGCAGTCAGGGCAATCTAGTCAAGCACCACTTACCAATAAGGCAATGATGATAAATGTCGCCTGACATAAATCAGCCCCCATTTTCAGTATGGATAGATGGATAATGCCCCATTGCTGATCACACCCAACTGTCTGTAGCTGGCAGCTCTGCCTACAGGCAAAAATTCCCTTATCCTCACTGTGTCACTGAATCAAGCACTGAGCTGTGCTGGGGTTTGGAGGGTACTGTGTCCTTGACTGCCAGACCCCCAACTTTGTTTGCAATGAACAATTGAATATTATCTTCGCTACACGGGGGTGGGGAGAGGCAGAACTCAATCTAGCAGGGTTAGGACTGGAGAGTAGGGCACTGGAGGCTGCAATGCTGAGGCATCAGTACAAATATAGCACGGATGTTAATAAAGCTCCACTCCACAACCAGGCGGGGGTTGAGTACAGACATTTGTTGGGAGAGGACTTGATGTTTTTGGCAGCTCAATGCCTGCCTGAGGTCTTGAAGTGTTAATGGTAGCTATTGAGACATAGCACTGTCCATCACACTCCTCTGTTTCAAAACTGGTCTAGTGCAGGGTAGGGTTCTTTTCTGGGGAGATGGGTTTTTTTTTTTCCCAACCAGGGTTGTTGCAGGGCAGGGCTGTGTTCTGAGGGGAGGTTTTTTTTCAAGACAGGGTTACTACAGGGCAGGGCTATATTCTGGAGGGAAATTTGTTTTTTTTTTCAAACCAGGCTTATTGCATGGAAGGGCTGCTTTCTGGGGAGAGGTTTATTTAGACCCCAGGTTCTTGCAGGGCATGGCCTGTTTTCTTGGAAAGGTGCTTCTTTCTAAACCTGGATGCTTGCATGGCAGGCCTGTTTTCTGGGGAGATGCACCCTTCAAACCTATGGAATTGCAGAGCCGGCCTCTTTTGGGGAGATGGTTGTTTACAAAAAGGGGTTATTATAGAGCAGGGCTCTTTTCTGTCAAAATGCTTCTGGTGTATGCCTGTTGATTGATCTGAGACAGTGTCTTACCCACGGGGTGCATGAACAGGTTCCAGGGGTCATCCTAAGCACCATATTTCAGTTCCAAGTGGATGGACGGTACATCCCCTTCCTCACACCCACCCATCCACCATTGTAAAGGGCAAAGGCTCTGCTGTGCCCATGGACACTTGAGCAGGGTAATCATTGACATGCAGATAGGAGGTGACTTTCAATGCTAATTGATTGTATTCAGCTGCCATTTCTATTCAGAGCCACCCCTCCTGCCCCCATGAACCTTGGTGGTGCTGTGTGCTGAACAGTGACCCTGCTGCGTACTGGCAAATAACATGGCTTCAAGGAGGGATGTGCGAGGAGGATGAAATGGAGAGTCTAGTCAAAATGCATGAGGAGAACAAAATGGGAGTTGAGTCTCCTGCTGCTGCTGTTGGATTTACTGGACAGCATAGAAGCACAGCTAATGATTGAAAAATATGCTCTGTTGATGCTTGTAAACTGTTGCAATGAGATGCCAGCAAGTAAATGAGCCTCATGAAAAAAGGCACTTAGATGTGTGGTGGAGTGGGACAGCCAAGAGCCAGGCACAGAACTGGAGGCTGACAGGGCTCTGTGGATCACCCTGAGGAGCAGTGACCACAGGGTCTGGGCCCATGTGAGCAGCTCAGACTGGTGGGAGTGAATTGTATTGACCACTTGAAATGATCAACAGTGGCCCAATATGTTCCGAAAGACCAGGGAGACATTTAATCGCATCATCTTGATGCTGGACCTGAAAATAGTGAGGCAGGACACTGTCGTGACCAGGCCAATATGCCAGACAAGAGGGTAGCCATGCCCATCATGAAACTGGACACCCCCACCAGCCTCTGCTACATCACAAACCGGTGTGGTGGCTTCCTGCCTGGGTGGGCTGCTGACTCACAAGGTATGCCAGCTGCTGCAGGATGTTGCAATAACAACTTCATTTGACTCAGTAAACCCCAGGAAGTAACTGATGGTTTCAATGCCATGAGGTTCCCTAACTATGTGGGGGCTTTAGACAGCACACAGATCCCTGTGCAATCCCCTCGCTGGTGAGCTGCTCATTCACAAACAGGAAAGGATTTGACTCAGTAATCCTGCAAGCCATGGTGGATCACCAGGGCAGGCACACTAACATTTACACAGGATGGTCTGGCAGTGCGCATGACACACGTGTGTTTAGAAACTCTCCACTGCCTGACTAGATGGAAGAAGGACATTACATGCCCGGAGTCCCTGACAGAGTGATGTTGTCATCCCCATGCTTATAATAGCTGATGCTGCTTACTCCCTCAAACCATGGCTCGTGAAACCTTATGGGGGGCATATTACCAACCTGCAGAAGATGGCTTTCAACTACCATCTCAGCAAATGCAGGATGGCTGTTGAATGTGCCTTTGGCCACCTCAAAGCATGGTGGAGGGCGCTGAACTGCAGGCTCAAGTTGGAGCCAGAAAACATAAGAGCCATTATAGTGACAGCCTGCATGCTCCACAATATTTGTGAAACCAGGGGGGAGGTTTTAAGTGAGTCATGGACTGAGGAAGCGCGGGAGGCAGTGGGCAGACAGAGACATGGGTGGGCAGCACATGGCAACCCACAACCCCAGCATGGAGATGCTGGTCAGGCAGCCCTTGTGTGGGATTGCCTGGTCACACATATTATGGATGCTGCCAATAACTAGTTGGTTCTTCCAATAAAAATACATTTCATGTCATTTTACAACAGGAAATGTCTGGCTCTTCAGTACGTTGTCTGCAGTGCTGGGGAAGAGGTTTCAGTGAGGGTGTGGGGAAGAGAGGGGAGGACCAGGTTGGGGGCTCCCTGCAGGCAGCTGCAGCTTCCCATGGTGACCTAAGAAGCATGAGTAGCCAGGCGCCCACCACTGGGGACTATGGCAGGGCATGGTGGGGAGGAAAGTGAGCAACTGCCCGGCCTGTGGAAGGGGATTATTGTTTGCCGCGCGGGGGGGACACACAACTTTGTACCCGACACCCAGTAGGCTAGCCTTCTGGGATAGACCATGTTTTATGAAGGGTTTATGACACCTGTTCCTGACCCAGGTGGGAGCTGGGGGGTATTGGTACGAGCCTGCAGGAGTCCTCGGCTTTTTGGTGGTGGGAGGGAGGGGGGTGTTTGGCTTGGTTGTGAGGAGGACAATAATCAAGAGTGCAATAGAGACATTTCAGCGGTGAAACCTGGGCTATTGCAGGGGCTATTGCAGGGCAGGCCTGCTTTCTGGGGAGATGCTTCTTTCTAAAATAGCCTTTGCAAGGCAAGGGCTTAGTATGAGCCAGCAGGGGACATGGATCAGCTACCCCTAGAAGTTATGCCCCCAACAGAAAAGTTCCTTGCATAGCAGCAGGTTTGCTTGTAAAACACACTCCCATCCAGCAGGACAGATGGAGAGACAAACCCCTAGCTTGTGCCTCCACCCCACCGCTATAAGTCTGGTACCCATGGTGGTGTCTGCAGCTTTTAATGCTATATTTAGCCAACTTCTTTTCCACCTTTTAAGCCTATAGCCAAGTAAAGTGAAAATAATGCTTTCTGGAATAAAGCAAAGGTACCCATTTATTACACCTTGCGTCTCGATGTGCTGAGATGCATCTACCTGCCACGCCATCAGGCGAATCTGGCTTGGTATACATGGAAACCTTTGGGGCCGTGATGTCACAGCACAGCTGCTGCAGGGGTCACTCTCCATGGAAATAAGCCCAACAGGGTATGGGAAATGGTTCTGGGAACTGTAGTCCAGGGACAATAGAAAAAACATGGAGGGCTACCATGCACTGTACTCCACCCCAGCACTGGTAGTACCTGTAGCGATGGTATATGCATATACCATACCCTGTCATGGTGGTGATGGTCCAACTGCCACCACTGGTAGCGCTCCTGCTCCCT
>NW_005842176.1:101553-112431 GCF_000455745.1 Alligator sinensis
GTTTGTCACATGTTAATACTTTAATATTTCAAGGTAACTTTCCTACATTTTATATTTGCATTCCAGGAACCCAACACATGGAGGATACTGCATGTCAGATCTGCCACTTGGGATACACTGCATTGTGGGCCATATATAGGTAATTTCAGAAATCTCCCACCAGTTGTAGTATACTTTGCAACTACCCAGTACTGGGCAGGTGAAGCAAGTGGTTTTGGGAGTATGAGCCAAAACCTCCTCTTCTTCTTCCTTCTTCCCCTGCAGGCATCTTAGAAGAGAAGAGTTAGAGCACAAGGATGAAGGAGTTCATGTGATTTCAGGAAGTGGGAGGGTTTGGGTGGGGCCTATGACAGTGAAGGAGTCAGTGGCTTGGCAGCAGGGGTTACTGGGAAGATCCCTGGCTTCATGTGTGGGGGAGCTGAGGGGGTTTTCAGGAGTGAGGAGGGAGGGGATGGGTGGCTTATTAGTGGTTCACATGCACCCCCTGCTGTAATTCAGCCCTGAAGACAGCATCAGGGTGGATTGGTATGAGGTTCCCCATGCTGGAATTTAATGGGAATTGCACACAGGGCTTAATTTGTTGTAAAGCCTACCACATGCAAACACTGATGTGATGTTTTAAAATAAACAATTAAAAATTTTATAAACCTGTTCAGTGTAATGAGGATTAAACCCCATTATGTGTACAAGAACACTAAGGGTAGAATATTCCTTTTTAAGTGTCTTTATGACAGTTTAAAGAGAGACCTCCAGGTGTAGGTGACAGAAAGGGTAGAAATCTACCCTTCCTGTCATTTTTTCAAGACAGCCTCTTTCAGTTTGAATTTGAAGTCCCTCCTTCATACCAGAACCAGCTGGGAGTCTCAGGGTGGTATTACAGGTTGTCTTTAAACCATCATAAAGTAACTTAAAACTGGATGACTCACCCATTAAAGGATGTTAACCTATGCTTAAGTACCCTCTAAACATTTTAAAGTTAAGCTCCTTCAGGTGAGGGTACAATTAACCCAACTTCTGTCCTAGTGTGTCATGCAGCAATCCTCCTCGGTTGAAGCTCTGCTTTAGTGTAAGTAGTAATCCACCACCTCCCTGACCCAATACCAATTCTGTGAATACGTGCAAGACTTTCCCTCTACTACCCAGTAGGCCTGTGTGAAGCAGCTAGTATTCACTTCGAATTCAGCTGATTCAGGGGACAGTGATTTGATTTGGTGATTCGAATCACTGTCCCGATTCAATTCAGCTAAATCTGATTCAGACAGTTGGTTGCTGCCGAATCTCCAAATCACCCGGGGCCCATCCCCCGCCTGCTCTTCCAGCCCTGGCAATGGCTGCCCTGCCCGCCCCAGCTCCCAGCACTCACTGGGTGCTGTTGGGTGGGGGCAATCCCTGCTTCCCCACACTGTCCCAAGCTGCATGGGGGGCTCTGCATGACCCCCCTGACCTCCCCCTTCCACTGTCCAAGCTCCCCCCACCCCCGCCCCCCCATGGCTGCCCCGCCTGCCCCAGCTCTGGCCCTTTAAGAAAAAAAAAACAAAAACAAAAAACCCAGTGCATCACTGATCTCTTCCCTATTAAAGAGTTTCTAAGCCACATGAAACACAACAAATATTACTTCTCCCTAAAAACTGAAAGCTGGATTTCACATTGAAAATATGCAGGTAAAAATATTGATATTTCATTGCATTTAATTTTTAAGCGTTCCTGTCACGTACGCCTGGAGATCTCTCTTTAAACTGTCATAAAAACACTTAAAAAGGAATATTCATCCATTAAGGGGTGCTATCCTGTCTTGCTGTCCTGTCTCCGTGGGGCTGCAGAGCCACTTGGAGCGCAACCCTTGCAAGCGCAGCCCAGCGGCTGGAGGCTCTGCAGCCCCACGGAGCTGAGCCTGGTGGCGGGAGGTAGGGGAGAGCCACTGGCTAGGGCTGTGCTCAGACCAAGGGCTGCTCTCCAAGCAGCTCCACCACTGGCTTTCCTCCAGATCCCACCACCAGAGCTAGCAGAGCATAGCCCTGGCTCCCACACCTCCCGCCACTGGGCTGCACTCTGAGCGGCTCCACCAGCCCCACAGAGCTCAGCCCCACAGCCCTCCTGGAGGTGCAGGCCCCCCAGGTCTTCATGCAGGATGACAGGAGGCTGCCGCTGCTGCCTGGGGCCAGCGGCAGCAGCTGTCTTCCTGGCGCTGGGTGCAGGCTGAGCCCAGCACTGGTCCCAGGCAGCAGCGGCAGCTTCCTGTCATCTGGCACACAGAATCAGGTGCCCGCACCCCTGGGAGGACTCTGGCACAGCCCCACAGCCCTCCTGGGGGTGAGGGTCCCCAGATCTGCACATGAGATGACAGGAGGCTACCGTTGGCAGCAAGTGAGTGACACGAGTTTTGCTTGTCAGCAGCTTGAGGTGCAGGTTTCCAGAAACCTCTGCACCTATCTCCTTGAAATGTGGCAGACTTCATGCCCTCAGAAGGAGCTATCATTTCTGCAATTTTCATCCAACTCAGACAGGAAATGACGAAGTTAGAGGCAGTTTCATGCTTCCCCATTACAGCCTATGGGCAAAATGTCAAAACAGCATCGAAACAGCGAGACAGTTTTGATGAAACAGAACAGTGCTTTTGAAATTAAATGAAACTCAAAACACAACACTGTCCCATCAAAATGGCGAAGCAGAAGCTGAAATGAAATGGTGCTGTTTTGCACAGCCCTACTTATCAACTTTCCCAGGTGGTCATTCATCAAACTGGACACCAGTGTAAAGATAGGGATAGTGTGGCTGTTTCATAATGGGAATGAGGTGGGGTAATCAGGTCTTCAAAATGCTGCCTGAACTTACCCCTAGTGTTCTGATACCTGGAACAGTACTGGGAAAGCTGCATACAGATAAAACCAGAATGAAATCCCATACTTGGTTTGAGAGGAGCACTATTGCTGAGGTAGGACCAAACTTCAAATTCACTGAATGGATCCTGTATAGCAAGGGCAAACACACTGAACTGGATTAGGCAAAGTTTATGCAACTTCTAAGTGAATATCAGACCTTTTAAGACTTCTGTATAGCAGGGTGGAATGAGGCAGGTTTCCACAAACAAAGCAAATAAAAGTAATTTTATTAGTCCAATCCAGGAAGGCCCATACCCAACCTGAAAAAAGCTGCAATTCTATCAGGAAAAGGACAGACTTGGAAGAATAATTAATGGAAAAAAATTAAACCAGTGATGGTGTATGCCAGGAAGGGTATGACAGGGGACAGATCACTCTAGCTATACCTTTTTCGTATGCTCTCTCTAAAGCAACCACTACTGCCACAGTCAAAGACAAGATACTGGGCTCTAAAGATCACTGGTCTGATCCAGTAGCAAACTTCTTATGCTCTTATGTAGACTGAGGCTGTAATACAGCTGAGAATCTGTGGCCCCACTTCAAAGCCTCTTTTCCCTGGTATGCCTGACATCCACTCCACTGTTGCCCAAACATGCGCAGAGACATATAGGCAGATGCATACTCATGTCCTCAGTCTGTTTCCATTGTAGAAATGCAGAACAAGAAGCAACCTTCTGTAGCTGAATGCCAAAGAAAATAAAGGGAGAAGTATGGGAAGGTAAATATACATTTTAAAAAGCCATCTTCCAGTTCTGGAATTAAACTTTTTCTGCTAATTCAGTCCTAGCTAGAAGTGTTTTTTGTCTTCATATTGTGTTCCCGTTTATTTATACAGGTAGGCATCAAGCCAGAGTTCCCCATACTCCTTCAGAGAACTGTGGAGAGGAGATAAAGAGAGATGGGAAGCCTAATTAATGATAAGAAAAAAGCCATGCTTGTCCTAGATTAGATCATTACTCCACCTACTGGGCAGCCTTAAGTTTGTGTGCTTGACTTTGCAACCATGACATCCTTTCCAAGTAGTGTATCTTTAAGTGTAATTCTATATACTTCTCTGATGATGCTTCCTATTTGTCTCTTTAAAATGTCACCTGCCCTTTTTTCAGTCTTTCCTCTCTTGTCTTGGAGCCCTAGGCTGCTTGTACATGCCACAGGGGTTTAATTGGTTTAAATTCTCCCTAAATGGAAACGGTGGGTTTTTTAAAACACCGCTTCAATTTAGGAAGAATTCAACTGAACTAAACCCCCATGGTGTGTACAGAAGTGTGGAGGCCCAATCTTTACCTGCCTCTTTGGTGGCAGGGAGGGAGGGTAAGCTGCCGGCAGACCAAGTGATCCCTGAGCTGCGCGGGGTCCCCCAGGCAGCACCTGCCTGCTGGCACCTGACCTGGGCAGTCCCAGCAGGCGCCGCAGCTGCGGAGGGAAGCAACAGGCCCCGACACAGCTCAGGCAGGAAAGCAGGCTCCAGGGAAAGAAAAAAAAGATCAGGCTTGCTGCTTTTTTTTTTTTCATCTTCGGTAAAGCCTACCTGCACGGGCTGCTGCTGGGTCCCACAGCCCCTGAGCTGCACGGCCCTGAGCATGTTGGCTTCCAGTACCCCGTGCACTGTTGCACTTTATTAGGTAGCAAACTAAAACACCTTGGAGATGTTTTATCTTGCTACATACCAAAGTCATTTAAAGCAAATGAATTATCTTCTGGTCACCAATTCCTCATCGTTTTGGGGATGGGAACTAGTTAGTATCCCTAGTCTTTATTGTCAGACTATTCTCAGGACTTTATTCTCATTCCTGACTTATGGCAGTGCTTTCCCCCTCATTGCAAGCAATCAAACTCTGTCTTCAACTCAGCATACATATAACAAGGGCAGTAGCATGGGCAGTACCCCTCATTGTGTCTCTGCCAAAGCAGCTCTTTCTTTACCTCTCAGGTTAAAGGACCATTCTCATTCACAGTCCATTCAGTCCTTGGCTTCTCTACTAACATTATGAAAGAGATGAGAAGCCCAGTTTCAGTCATTATGATAAGTTCTGAGATACGGACACCTGCCCCTTAGGACCTGGAATTGCAGCTCATGTCACTCAAGCCTCAAATAATTCCTAGCTGAAAACTAACAAGTGTCATCAGCGCCCTATGGTTAGATTGTAGGGTATGAGTGATACAAGAAAGGCTTTATGTAACATTTTCTGTCTCCTCAGCCATCCAGTCCCACACCATCCACTGCACCCATCTTATTTTCCCTATCTCTTCGCTGTGCAATTCATCCTCCACCCCCAATTCGTTGCGCTGTGACACCTTTTCATCTGATAGTGCACTCAACCTTCAAAATCAGTTCTTACCGCACAATGTCTGCAAAGGCAATGAGTAGGGGCTTGCACTGGTGCTTGATGTCATGTTTAGCACACAGGGACTTCACCAGGGGAGCCACCTTCCAATAGTTGTGTTGAGGCATCCTAGGGAAAAGGCTGGGAAGAGAAGAAGTGTGTGTGACAGGGAACTATTACTTCCTGTTATTCCCTGATACCCCATAAGGATTTCTCTCCTCTTAAGTGGGCACCACTATTACTGGTTTTCTTTTTGTTTTAGTTGGTTGGGGGGGGGTGTTTGTTTTTTGTTTGTTTCATTTTTCTTTTTTGCTTCTCTTTCAAGGCCTATATTCACAGGGACTGTAGAGAGATTCCCATCTTTCTCCAGAAGGACGTACTTGTCCTTTACCTACCCATTGTCTAGGCCCCATACTCACTGATGCTCAGTTTGGAAGTTCAGATGCCCAGTGAACCAGTCATTGAATAGGGATGGATGCACATTGCATGTTCCCTGGAGTTGGAAGGGGAGTAGAGAGAAATGTGAATGAAGCTGGGAATATTAGGATCAATGTAGTTATGTCTGCTTCACAGTCCTTGTCACTGAGCTATTCAGAAGAAAGCAGACTCATAGAATGATTTTTGTTGCCAAGGCTAAGTCCTCTAATCTTGGGTTTTGCTTGACTCCAGGTTCTTGCCTCTAACCTCACACAAGCGGTGCCTGTGTTTGCCTGGGTCACTACTACCCATGGTCAATCTGTATGATTACAAAGTTGCATGTAATCATCCATGCACATGGGGCTCTGCATCCAGGAGTCCAAGAGTAGAACTCCTCAAAGGAGAGAAACAGCAAAACACTTTCTAGAGGGCCGCAATAGGGAGTCAGTGTCTCCTGTCTCTTTAAGTACAGAGTGCAGCAGGTCAAGCCTGCTGTGTGGGGGTTGCAGCAGAGGAGCACAGGCTGGCCACTAGGCAAAGGAAACTCCTGTGTGTAGCTGGGAAGCTATCTGACCAGAAGGGGTGGGCCTTAGAGGTATATATAAGCCCAGAGCCTGAAGCAAAGTGGGTAGTTTGGCCCTGCAGATGAGGAGCTCCTGAGGAAGGTGGCTGAAGGAGACAGACTGCCAGGTACCCACACTGTCCCATACAGTTGGAAGGAGCAAGTCAAGAGGGACTTGTAGTCTAGGGTGAGGTAGTGACCCAGAGCAGGGCGGATTTCTGTTGTGAAGCACGTCACTCATATTTATGTTGTGATTTGTTTGGCTACTGGAGGACTGAACTGTGGATATGAGGGAGGTGTGGAGGCCTCAGAGGGGTCCCAGGTAGGGCACTCTGTGAGAGGCAGCCCAGCCTGGGGTAAAGCACCCATAGGGCTGCTACAGAGAGGCTAGCTGAGTCTAGGGTCATGGATCTGAAGGGCTGAAGGCTGGTTGGGAGCCCAGAGCCCACCAGGATGCGACTTGGCCCAGAGCCCACAAGAGTGAGACAGGGGATGAGGGGATTGGGAGCCTCGGGCCCAGGGGCAGTGGACCTTGGGTGGAAAAGCCTAGCCATAGTAAAGTGGGGCAAGTCCAGTGGGCCAAGGCCCAGACAAGGATCTAGGACCTAAAGAACCCCGCCCCCCCCCGACCTCTAGGGGCAGCCTCCCAATCCAATTATGACAGCAAGGCATGGCAAGTAAGACAACGGGATGGGACCCTAAGAAGCTAGCAGGGGCAAGCAAGGCAGAATCCAAGTGGCCCCTAAGGGGTGGCTTGGCCACCCCAGGGACTGATTTGCTTCCAGGACTGAAAATAGTCATTTAGATGGCCAGGAAACAAAAGAATACCCACAGTCACCTTGACTCAAGCAACATCCCACTCCACAAACCCAACTATCAGTGGGGATCTGAGGCCTGAGAGAGGGTAAGTCATACCTGTGTAGAGAACCAGTCTGTGTTCTTATCATAATGTTCATGGGGATGTGGCTCATTTGCATGACCCAGGTAAACGCGATACTCTGCAGGACTCTGCAAATACACACACAAACCTGTCACAAAAACACATACACGCCTACCTGAGTTGCTAAAAAATACCTCCCCAAACCCCACAAGTGGCATTAGTAATGCTGCTGGTTCAGTTCTTGATATTTGCTTTAGCAGCATCACTTAGTGACTAAGTACAAACATTACCTTGGATGCGGATCATGATAAGAACCTTAAATACAAATCCTTTTTTAGGATGAATGGAACACTTTTCATGGCAACTGAAAGAGCTACAATCCCCACGTGGATTCAGTTCAACAGCCACAGACATGACCCTCCAGTGATATGGAGTCCAGTCCCAGTAAAGGAATAGGAAGCAAGTGGGAAAGCTGGAAAGGATGTGTGGCCAGACAGGGAAGGAAAAAGGCCAGAATGATAGCAGTCTGCTTGCAGTGGGTAGGGGAGGGGTGGAATAGGGAGAGAGCCAAAAGAGAGAAAGACACAGAAAAACAAGGAACAGGAAGTGTCACCAGAGAAGATAACAGCCAGAGAGGTTAGTGGGTTCAAAGAGTGATACCTGATCAGCATTAAGAAACCCAGGAAACCCTTCAGACCCAGTAAGGGTGTATATATCAGGTAAAAGCGGATGACGAAGCCCAGGAGACAAACCAGGACCTGCAGAAGAGATGGAGAAAAGTAATGGTTAGGCATGCCCCTGCCGTATTCTCTTGTGGATCCTAAAGTCTCCTGGATTTTGATGATCATATTCTTGACTAGCAGTTGTGGTGTGACCCAGGGGTACCAAACCTCAATAGTTCTGAGGGTCATATTTACATGTGAGGGCACAATGGACTGCAGTACTGAAGATCCCCAACTCAGTCATATACCAAGATACACCTCAGTGTCCATCCAATACATATCTTCTCTATTAGCTACGATTGGGGCCTGTCACCATAGCTTTAGGGCCCTTTTCAAAACTGAAAGCAACACACTATTGACGGACATTGATATGAATGAAATACTGTCCCAGTCTTTTCTCCTATCTTCTACCCCATTACTGGGACCAGTGTGCCCCAGCCACCAGTCCAACAAATAAAATGAGGAATAACATATATATCTTGCACACAAACATATTGTGCAGGGGTTGCCAATATTTTCCTGGATGCTGATCAGAAGATCCACTGAGGGAAATAATACAACTGTAGACCTCACTGGAACATTGATCAATATATACTGCACAGACAAAGGCTTAGCTAAAGCACTAGGAAGAGTAGGGCTGACCACCAAATCTGACTGATGCACGAATGCCTTATGTAAGCAAAATTTGGCACGTGGGCCAGATGGGCACGCCTGAAAAAGATGGGAGGGGGAGATGGCTGTACAAGATATAGGACAATCCAAGACCAGGATAAAGTAGGAATGGGAACACCCCAGTCAGAATGTGAAACAAGCCCATGATACAGGATGGTTTGAGATATTCAAGATACAGATGGAATGCAATACATAATTTGTTTCGATCATTATAAAAAAGGAAAATTGGAAATCAGGGGAACTTTTTAGTGGCCTAGAGGAGCCTATGTGATATTGTGCTGACTAACTTGTAAGTGGTACAAATGCCTTAACTCCTGGTCTGATGTATTTGTTAGGCCAAATCGTATTAGGGCTGTTCTTGTAGACAATAACCTGGATGAATCCGTGCCCCTGAGCCAACACTGAGGTCATTCTTTAAAACAAGATTGATGTTGGACTCTCCTGGCTGTGACTTAGTCAACACCACAGTTCATGAGACTT
The DNA here is from genome assembly GCF_000455745.1 of Alligator sinensis. Lineage (NCBI taxonomy): Eukaryota > Metazoa > Chordata > Crocodylia > Alligatoridae > Alligator > Alligator sinensis. The sequence goes on from NW_005842176.1 coordinate 110,490, forward strand.
CAACATTGAGAACACAGCAATAACAACTGACGAGGACAACAGCAATGACAACATGGATACCACCCAATGACAACAATCATCCCAACAACACCCCACATTCCTCTTGATGCTCACTAAAGAGCCACTTTATCCATCCCTGTCAGAACTATTACTTTTGAGTATCTGTGATAATAGTGTAGTTGCTCACAGGAATCATTTAGTGACAAGGATTTGGGAGGGTGGTATCATGCAGGGGTTTAAATTAGGTTATGTTGTTTGGTGTGTGGAGGTAGTGACCAAGAATCAGAATTATCTTCAGTGTTGTCAGGAAGGAAATAAGCCTGGATCTATACATGGTATTTTTTTTTTACAAGCAAGTAATGTCACACAGGCCAAAGCGATGTCTTGGAGACTCCAGCCACTATCCTAATAGCTTTTAAGGATAGGATACTTCTTCTTGCAAGTATCCTAAGCTGAAAACTGGGTTTCATAATTTAACTTTATACAAAATTACAAAGAGGCAGCCACCGTCAAATGCATATTTCCAGGGTGTTAATCCTCAAATACTTCTGTTGCCTTCAAAGCTTCTTTCGTAGTGTAATTCCTGGTCAGGCAGTACTTACCACCCACTCTTTTCTCTGGACTGTCTGGTAGAAACTTTTGAACTGGAAGCAGATGGAACCCAGGAATGGAGGCATAGCTGGAAGAGGGCATGAGGAAAATACCACAGCACTATTAATTATATTATTAAATTCAACACTGTCCTCAAAGGAGAAGTCTGAATCTTGCCACAAAATTGTCCAGTTACTTAACTGGTAGCTTGGAAAGGTCAAACTGATAGGACTGGATAGGGACCAGAGGAGACTGTTTTGGAAGGTTTCAGGGCAGTTAGTGAATAACGTGGAAACCTATGCAGCTAACTAAAGAGAAAGAAGATATGGGAGAAAGTTTGTTTAAATACTACTCACTAGATCTGCTACTGCCTCCTCCTGGAAAGGCCCACAAATTCCCACTGATGTTTCAAACAGGGCCTTCTAGAGGACTTTTTGTTTTGAGAAAAGGGTCAAGAAAAGTGAAGAAATATGGGCAGTATCATTAGGAATTGAGACTGTGGTAGCTTCTAAAGGTCATAACTGAGATTGGCACCACACTGTTCTGAGGGCAGAACTGACTGGCAATGAAACACATACTTGGAGAACTGTCATTCTGTTTTCCAGTTCAATTGTTAGGGGAAAGCAGACCCTGCCATTACAACTTCTTTTGACTGGTGAGTTTGAACAAAGATCTATAGCTGTTCTAGGTCCTGTGCTGCTGATCTGTGAATTACTCCTAAGTGTTTCATTGTTCCTTTGATGTGGAGGAATTACTGACATGGCTTTTGCCCCACTTTTCCTTTCCTAACCTGGGTGTATTCAGAAATATGAATTCTCACACGGCATTTCACTGTTGTCTAGGATGCCTAGTTTCTTTCAAAAAGTGAGTCTGCAGACAGGCAAGTAAAGGAATATTTTCTATGCATCTTCTGATACTATAGTTTTTCACATTCACAATACCATCAGTTTGAATCAGGGGTTATGTGCACAAAGCTAAATGGCATTCTGCTGGCAAGACTATTTTAGTTGAATCAGGAAAGCACAGGTAGCCATAGGAATGAAAATGAGTGGCATGGGGTTAGCAAGTGCTAGAAACCAGAAATAGTACTTAGGGAGATTTGGCTTTGTTGTGTATTATGTTTATAACCTGCTAAACACATTTAAAATGGAACTGTCCCCACATTAATGAAAGAAAAATGGTGCTAAGCACTCTTAGCATCTCAAAGTTATGCCACTTTAGGTGAGGGTTAACTCTGGATTGTGCTACCAGCTCATGTTGCAGTAAAGGCAGTTTGCTGCCATGGGTATAATGCAAGCAGTTTGAGTTAGCCAGCATCCCAGGATGCACCACTCCCCGCCTACACATTCCT
>NW_005842176.1:112462-124407 GCF_000455745.1 Alligator sinensis
CTTTACTACGCAGGGGGAAGTAATTCCTGGGAACAGGTAGGATCCTATTGCTGCTGGGAGGGATGCCGTGGCACTGGAGGCATGGAGCTGGGAGGTAGAGAAGCCTGTGGGGCTGTGGGTTCCCTCTTGAGATCCCATGCATTCCCATCCTGGGATGGGGACACAGGGGGAAGAATGCTGTGCTGTGAATTGCCCTCTGTTGACCAGTGCTGACTCAATCCCAGCCATTCCAACCTAATCCCAGACCCTGCCAGCCTACCCTAGAGATGGTTGTGCATTCTGCCAGGAGCTAGCTGAAAGCTGTGGAAAAATTCAGTTAATCATAGTTACTCTACGTTAATGGAAATGTTATCACTCTGCCTGGCCCATTTCCCGTAAGCAGCACCAGTTCTCCCCTGCCCCATTTGCTTGGTCGGGGATGTAGCTTCCCTCCCCACCCTTCCTCTTCCCATCCTGGGGTGAGGGGTTGGGTGAGTGCTATGCTGTGGAGAGGCTGGAAGCCAGAGCACACAGCCACTAAGATTCAACCTGGTGGGAGTACGGAGCTGCAGGCATTGGAGGAGCATGGTTCCCATGGCCCCATGATCTCACTGAACTGAGCCCTGGAGATTCTGTGGTGCGTGCTAAACCTGGAATGCTCCCCACCTTCCCAAGGCTCTGTACCATTGCCACACTGAATCTCATCATTGCTCTGCTGGTAGGGAAGCCAGAGAACTGAGCCACCAGAGTTTAGCACAGTGGTACAGAGTTGTGGGGAAGCATGCTCCCACTGCATTAAACCCCAGCAGCTCTGCACTCTGACTTCCCCTACTAGCATGGAGCTGGCAGGGTTTAGCACAGTGGGATCATGGAGCCATGGGGAAACATGTTTCCCAGATCCCCACAACTCTCTGCTCTCATTGCACTAAACCCCAGCAGCACTGCATTCTACCCTTTAGCCTCTCCATGGCACAGCCCTCTTCCACGCTGCCAACCCCAGGATGAGAATGGGGGAGGGGAAGATGGGAGTCACAGCCGTTATTAAGCCAGCTGGCCAAGGGAAACTGGGTGGAATTTGGGGAAATGGGGCCAGGCAGCATGGGAGAATTTCAATTAACCATGAGGACTTGCAGATAATTGAACTTTTCTCCAGCTTTTGCCCATCTTCTGGTGAAAGGCACAGCTCTCTCCAGGGAAGGCTATGGGGAAGAAGGATGGAATCGCATTGGGAGTGCTGAGATTGGGTCAACAGACCAGCAGAGGAGTACCCACAGCGCAGTCCACTCTCACCACCCTCAACCCCAGAACAGGAAAGCGAACAGGTTTGTAAAGGGAAGCTGTAGCTTCCATACTGCCATGTTTCTCCACCTCCCATGCTCCTCCCTTAATAACACTTCTCTCCCACCCCCTGCATTTAGAGCAAGTATAGAGTCCGGGGGTCCTGTCTTCAAACCACCCCTCTTCTCAAACTCTATAGTAGGGCTGTGCAAAATGTCGCCGGGTGTTTCATTTCGAAGCTATTTCAACACATTTTGAGCTCAAACCAGTGAAACTGAAATGAAACAAAAGGATTCAAAACAGCTTGAAAACAAAACGAGGGGTCTTGAAACATTTCAAAAGTTTTGAAACATTTCAAGTTTTGAAGCCAGGCTTACTTGGCTTCAGCACCAGGCCCAGGTGGCAGTGGCAGTCTCCTCTTACTTGGCGCACAGATCCATGGGGCCCACATCTCTGGGACACCTGCAGGGCTGTGCTGGACTCCTCTCGATGGTGTGGGCCCATGGATTTCCATGCCAGATGAGAGGAGGCTGTGGCTGCCACCTGGGACCGGTGGCAGCAGCAGTCTTCCCCGGCCCTGGGCACAGGCTGCAATCTTCCCCCAGTGCCAGTCCCAGGAAGCGGCAGCAGCCTCCTCTCATCCGGTGCACAGAACTGGTGGGCCATACCCCCAGAATGGCTGCTGGGCTGTGCCGGAATCCTCCTGGGAGTAGGCCCCTGGATCTGAATGCCAGACGAGAGGACGCTGCCACTGCCACCTGTGCTGTCTTCCCTGGTGCTGGGTGTGGGCTGAGCCCAGCACCGGTCCCAGGTGGCAGCAGCAGCCTCTTGTTATCCAGCAAGCAGATCCAGGGGCCCGCACCACTGCAAGGAGTCCAGCACAGCCTCACAGCCCTCCCAGGTGTGCGGGCCTTTGGATGTGTGCGTGGGATGAGAGGAGGCTGCCTCTACTGGCAAATGTCACAAGTTTTGCTTTGAACAGTTTGCGGTACAGTTTTCCAGAAATCTCTGCACCTATCTCCTTGAAACTTGTCAAGCTTCATGCTTTCAGAAGGGGCTACCATCTCTGCAATTTTCATCCAAATCAGGCAAGATATGACAAAGGTTTAGGCATTCTCATGATTCTCCATTATAGCCTATGGGCAAAACACGGTGAAACAGCAAAACAGTTTCAATTAAACTAAATTAAATAGTGCTTCGAAACTAAACAAAACCACAAAATGAAACACTGTCTCTTTGAAACAGTAAAACAGAAGTGGAAACGAAACAGTGCTGTTTCGCACAGCCCTACTCTCTAGCGGTAAGTTAGAGTCTTGCAGGTAAGATATGGTATTAGGCTTTAACATATGGCTGCTCAGAGCACATTTTAAATATAATACTGCATAATATTTCACAGATTTAGTATGGTCTAGGTGTAACTTGTCACAAAACATTTTTTCTTCTCACTGTTAGCACGTGCTAAAGTGTGTGGTGCAACATTCTCAATTTCACCCTTACCCAAACTAGCCAGATTAAGCTAGCACAAATGTGTTATATATTGCTACCATCGCACTTTCAATTTCTGGGCAGTCAGAGCATGAAACTGATTATCAATGTTCACCGTATCTACTGTTTGTTTGAAATGGGGGGAAAGAATGGAATCAGAATACGATTATGAAATGAAGAGGAGAGAAATTTAGCTGCTAGAAAAGTGTATAAGCCAGAGGTGGCAAGTACAAGAGCAATGACATCATGGGAAAAGAAGAAGAGGATGATGAGGGGAAAGAATTTTGCATCCTTCACTTATGCTTCCCATGCAGTCCCATACTGTCTCCTACACATTGTGGACACCTGTTGAACTGGTCAGGGGAAGGCAATTCTTTCTCCTTAGAGGGAATGCTGGCCTTGAGCCAAGGGGCATAAGTAGCAGTTTTAGTATCTTGGGCAGTGGCAGCAGCATAGGTGGTGGAAGGGGGGGCTAAAGGGGCTTAGTCCCCCCCAAACACAGGGCAGCAGTAGGGCCGCAAGGCTACTCAGCTGAGGGCTTCTGGCAGCTGCAACAGGGGTGGGGAGGGAGTGGGGCTGAGGCTGGGGCTCGGGGAGGGGCAGGCGCTGCACAGCTGGTGGGGCATGGAACTGAGCCATGAGTGACTTGTCTGGGTGGGGTGCCTCCTGCTGCTACATGCACCTTGGAAGGCATAGGGGGGCGTGTGCTCTGGGATCTGCACGGGGCAAGGCAGGTTGTCATTGTGGGCTGGGGCCTGGCTCTTCTGACTCAGGGCAGGGTGGGTGCTGGGGTCCCAGGGGTTCTGTTCCCTCCAGCTTGGTGGTGCAGCTGAGGCTGGCTCCGCTCTGGCCCCTGGCTCCGGGCTCCCCGCAGGGTGGTGCGCAGCCAGGGCTGGGGCCGGGACTGGGGCATGGCAGATTCATTGGTGCAGGGGGCACCAGCGCCAAACAATGACCCCGAGTGTGAGGGAAGGGGCAGCCACATGGGCGCAGTGGGCCCGAGCCCTGATCCCAATTCTGGACCCGGCTCTGCACCACTCCCTCCTGATCCCTGCTGGGTCCCAGCCACAGCCCCAGCCTCAACCCCAGCCCCAACCCCACTCCCTCCCACCCCCTTGGCCCTTGCCCCTTCCCCCACAAACTTTTCTGCTGGATGGGGGGGGGGGGCACGTTTGCACATACTAGGCAGATACCACAAACGGAGCAAATTAAAATATTTTTTATTACTGCAATCCAGAAAGACACATTCCCCATCTCAAAGAGATTATAACTTCAGACAGGGAAAAGACAGACAGTTGGGACAACAGTTCTTAGCTTGGAGAGAGTGAAAATGAAACAATATAGAGGCTGCAGGTCACACCCTAAAGCCCCCTCTCTCTAATAGGTCTGACATCCATTCCCCCATAACACAAACAAGTTTATGGAGGAAGAGAAGCACACACACATGTACACACAGTTATCTCTTCTATCTTCTCCTTTACAATCATTGTTAAGTGTTATTTGTATCCACATAACACCTCAAAGGTTTATTCCAGAGTCAGGAAATTCTTATGCTAGGTACAGTATAAACAGAGAACAAGAAGATGATCCCTATGGCTGAGTCCCAAAGAAAGCCAAGGAAAGGAAAGTGTTTTACTTTTAATTAATCTTCCATTCCTGGAGTGAAACTTTCCCAGCAGACTCTCAACCAGTAGTAAAAAAAAATAAAAAATCAAGGCTTCACAAGCATGCTGGGTAACTTGGCTGAAGTGTTTTTCACGCTTACTTGATGGTGCCATCTCTGAACCAAGAGTTCTAGAGTTTTGCATTTCTTTTTGGCTCAGACAAATACAGCTACCAAATACATCCATGATACCACTTGTTATTTATGCAGATAGGCATCAAGCCAGAGCTCATGAGCCTCCTTTAGAGAGCTGCAAGAGGGAGAGGAAGAGGGAGAAAGAAACGCAATAAATTATAAGGAAAAAAAATTGTCATCCTAAGGGCAGTCTTCAGTATGGGAAGTCTTCATTTTCCTGTGCTTGACTGCAGCCATAACATCCATGTCATTCATTTTAAAGTGTAATTCTATATACTTCTGATTATTTCCTATTTCCCTTTTTAAAAATATCACCACTCTTTTTTCAGGTCTTTCTTCTCTTTTTGCTCATAATTTTTTAGATATCTTTTACCCACCACATTTTCCATTAGGACATCTGAAGGATTTAATTGTATATTATAATATTGTCCTGATTCTTCTCTGCCTCATTCTTCACATATGCTAACAAGATGTTTGTTCTTCTGACTGCTGCTGTGCACTGAGCAAAAATGTATAGGTCTTTGAGCTAGCATAGCTAGAAACTGGATATTTCAAACTGGTTTTTGAATTGCTTATTATCTTGGAGATGTCAAGACTAATATGATTCACTTACTGCTTCATTACTCTTTATTGGTTTCTCACATTGCTCTGTGATCCTGATTAAACTAAGCATACTTCAGCCACCAACAAAGTTGGCTACCTAAGGGTGTCTTTACATGTGCTCTGGGGGTTGAGGTGGGAAACTTTAATTAGAGCAGCTCCAAAAGTCACTCTAAGTGCCCTCAGTGTCTCATGTATTCAGCATCCCACACTTCAAAATGGCAGTGGGGGCATATTAACTAAAGCTCATTCGATAAGCTTTAGTTAAAGCACCCCTGCAGCCATTATTAAGCATGTGGACACTGAATATCCAAGATGCAGAGGCTGCTGGAGCATGCTAATTAGCATGCTCCAGCAGACTTGATTAATCGAGTCTGCTGCAATACATTGTAATTACAGTGCATCAGAACAGCGTCCCTGCATGTTTACAGGCACCCTGGCTTCCCACAATTTAAGGTAACTACTAAGATATGAGCTAATGATTGATCTTGTGATCATATACTACATCCCCTTTCCCATAAGGGAATTTTCTTCATTTTCTCTACTTTATGATAAGGCATCAGCTTGTGATTAATGGCAGCACCTTTCTTATCATCCCCCAAACCTCAAAGTCCAGCTATTCCTTCCCAGAGATACAAACAGGACAATGGCTCAAGGATTAACCTGATGCTCTTCTTGTCAAAATGCCTTGTGCGTAACAAGAAATCTTCCTCTCAGGACAAAGGTGTATTCTCTCTCGAGTCTATTTCACCCATGGTTTCTCTATTGATATTCTGAATGCAAAGGACAGAACACTGCCACTTGGTTGGGGAAGTACTGTAAAGTAGACACAACTGAAACCAACCAAGAAGCATCTTTCAGCTGAAAAGTAATGACTTTATGAGTGTGCTGTGCTTAGATTTTCTTGGTGACCAGAACACAAAAGGCTCCATATACAACTCCATATTCCCCTCAGCCTACCACTTCCATCTCATCTTCCCCCTCTCTCCTGCTATGCAATCCTCTTGTGAATTATTATACTGTGGTGTGGGCCCTAATCATCTATAAGTGTACTGAGCCTTTGAAATCAGTTCTTACCGCACAACATCTGCCCAAGCAGTAAGTACCTGTAAGTACCTTACCTTACCTGTCCTTAAGAGGACAGGTACTTGGGAGGACAGGACAACCCCTGTCCTAAAACCTTACAAATACCATCAAAGCATGGCAAGTGATGTAAAGCTGGAGGATAACCCAAAGAGTTGGAATAGGGGTGGAGTAGCTACCAGGGGGGTGTCAGGGCCACCCCTGATCCCGTCATACAAAGGTAGGGGTCTCTTCCTACAAGTACAGAACTGGACACAGTACTCCAGAGCCCCTGGTAGACATTAAGTTAATAGTGTGATGGGATGTAATCCGTGATACCATTGGGTGAATGCCATCCACTCCTAGTGACTTATTAGTATTTAGTTTACCAAGTTGTTCTAAAACTTCATTTGTTGTCACTTCAATGTGATCCAGCTCTTCAGACTCATCTTCTAGAAAGGATTGATCTGGTATGGGAATTTTCCCAATATCTTCTTCAGTAAATACCAGTACAAAGAGTTTCTTTAGCTTCTCAGCTATGGCTTTATCATCCCTGAGTTCAGCCTTTACACCTTGATCATCTTAATAGTTCCCCCAATTCTCTACCTGGCTTCCTGCTTCTAATGTATTTTAAAATAATTTTTAACTTTAGAATCTTTTGCTAAACACTCCTCAAATTCTTTTTTGGCCTGTCTTATTTCACTTTTACACTGGACATGCCAGAATTTTTTGACTTTCCTGTTTTCCTCATTTGGACACACCTTCCTGCACCTGGAGAATCAGTGATTCAGGAGTGGATAACAACAAATGGCTCAATGCTATGACCTCTCAGCTTTCCAGAGCACTATTGTATGTTGAATGGTGGCATTATTTGGGTTGTTGGTGTATTCTTGGCAAACAAACCCAGTAACAACTTCTGGTCTGTCATAATCCATAAATTCTCATCCATATAAGTAGTTGTGGAATTTCTTCACCCCAGGAGCTTCCTTGCTGATTTGAGCATAATTCCGCTCAGTCATACTCATAGCATGGGACTAGTAGGCAATTGGACTTTCATGGCTATCATACATCAGCTAAAAACATCACAAGCCACTCAAAGACAGAAAAGGAACACAGCATATTCCCACAAAGCCTTCTTTGCATGCACAACTGTCATCTGTCCTTTTTGAGGGGCTCCTGGTATCACCTTCTCCCAACATTGGCTCTTCTCACAGAAACTGTTGGTAGAAGATTTCTGTGAGCTGTGTGCCACCATTGAGCAGACGGGACTTCTGAAGCCCAACAGTCTCTTCTTCCTCCAGAGCTTCCTGTACATTCTCCTACCCAAGGCTGCCAGCTGGATCACCCTCTGGTACTTTAGGATTTCCTTGGTACCTTTCCTCATCTCAGAAGTGCTGATGGCAATCTCTCTGGTAAAGTTCATAATCCAATGCATATGCTAATGGCCAGTCTTTCCCTGCCATTTCCTTGGAGCAGTGTACAATTCTACATCTCAACCTGATGGCTCTCCTATGGCCCTTTCTTACATCTTGTGTTCCAGTCACACTGTCAGAGTGGGTCCTGTAACAACACTTAAGACAGTGTAGTGGCATCTCTTAGTCCTAAGAAAAGTGAATGCCACCTTCCAGTGATGAGACAGAGGTAACTGTTCAGTGTGAAGGCAGTGGAACAAAAATGTTTTGAGCTGTTATGATTTGTATGGTGTATTTAGTACTGTGGTATTGAAATCTTTTGATGATTACAGCCCATTCATTACCTTGTCACTTGTGAAATCAACTCATAAAGTATAAAGTGGATTCTCCTGGTGTAAGCACTTTGCATTGGTGTCAATATCACACAAACTGTACAGCATTCATTTTGTATCCAAGCACAGACAGAGCTCCCCAAATTTCTGAGAATTCAGTGACCATATTAAATTAAACTACAGCTGGTGAGTAAGTGCTACCAAATTTATCTGACCAAATTTATAGGGGGCATTTACATGGGACACTACATTGCCGTAGCAACACATTATGGTGACATAGCATCCATGGGGGTCTACACGTGACTAGCAGCTACTTTGCCATAGTGACACACTCCACCATTATAGCACACCACTATGGCAAAGAAGCTGCTAAAAATAACTGTGCAGAGTGTGCACAGCACAGTATGGATTGTTACTGAGCCGTGATTTACTGCTTCCTAAAGGAAGTACTAAATCACAGTGCAGTAATGTTGCCATAGTAACACATGTAAATGCATCCATACAAACCTAAATCTGATTGTCTAAAACATGGAAATGCCTTTCTGCTGTCATTGGCCAGGGGGACTCTCAACAAGTGGTCATTGTGGGAGGAGGCAATGACAGCACCATGAAAGAAGAGCCTCCATGACAGAACATGTTAAAAATGGACATCACCTATACCTTGTATTTTTATTTTCTCAGTGGTTCCATTACATTCCACCTATTCTAGGTGTATAATATCATTTTCCAGTACGATTTGGGGCACTTCTCAGTGTTCAGCAAGCCCAAATGGAATCACCTGGGTCAAAGTTTTGTAAGAGGTTTTTTTGGGAGGTGTATCTGACTCAGGGAGTGTTCCCTTTGGGTAGAATGAAAAAAGGGGGGGGGGGGCATTCCCTTGGGGCCAGAAAATATCTTTCTGAGGGACTGTAGATTGAATACAGTCTGAATACATCAGGGAGATGAACAAAATGAAATTTTCAGACAGGAGAGAGGACTAGATATTTTGAGTGGTTTGTTCTGGTTGCACTGATTTGTGGATCCCCTGGTCTCTCTTCCTACAAGAGCCTATGAGCCAACTAATGGAATCACTGGTACAACGAGCACCATGCTAAAACAAATTGCTTCCTCAAGGACCTTGATGATGACATACATTCTTTCATGTTCACTGTGGAGAAGAACCTCTCTGTGGAGGTGAAAATGGGAGACCACTGGGAACAGCTTGACTTAGAGAGAGACCCTAAAGTTAGAATGTTATTGATGGTTAGATGAAAATAACTAATACCTGACACATCAGAGAAATGGAAACAAATGCATAATAGATATATTGGAAATAGTGTAGTGGGTAAATGAACATACTATTTAAAATCTCACTTGCTTCAGGAAGAAACAGAGAAATGAGAGAAAGAGAAAGAGAAACAAGAGGCTAAAGGAGGGGGAGAAAGACACCTGGAAACCTCAGGTTGTCAAGCAGTGGTACTTCTATTCAAGACAGAACCTATTTCATTTTAAGAACCCACATTGCAGTTACTAAGTCACATAACTACCCCTTTGATCATTTACACACTATTTGCAGTCCTGTTGCAGGTGCAGGGTAGAGGTAAAAGCAGCCACATTGCTACTGATCATGTTTAGTTAGCTGTGCTCTGGCTGGACAGATACATGGTTCCATACATACATATCTGGGTGTTAGTCTACAATTGTAGCCTAGCAAAAAACAGGAACCTTGAAATTGTATCTTTCTTGGTTCTAAGCACAATGCTGTAACCACTAAACTACAAGTTAGGCACTGACAAGAACCATTTTGAGCCCTCCTGTTGAGTTAAGCCATTGCATTTTTTCGCATAATATTCATTGGATTAGGGAAAAAAGGATGGAAAACATAGGGAACTCTCTACACCAGTGGAAGAAAAGTTCCAGGCAAAAAGCCAGCCTTCTTATGTGCCATCCAGAGTGCAAGATACTGTGCATTCTTACTAGCTATGTAGATACTCCTGCTGTGTGGATGCACACTGCACATGGAACAGGATTGTAAACTGTGTTCAGTGGCAAAAATGACACTTAAATTGGGGTCTGTAAAGGACTGGGGTATGGGCAGTCTCAATAGGTCAACTGTATTTCATGGCCACAAGCCAGAGATCACAAGCTAGGAGTTCAAAGTCATGAGTTCAAATCTTGTTATTTAACCAGTCAGGTTTCTAATCAGGTGTTCCAAGCAAATTGGAGGAATGGAGAGGTGGTCTGCTACCCACAGAGCTTTCTACTACTTACTTTGACCGTATAAAAGCTAGTTTGGGTGGACCTCTTCCTGGGGTATGACTTAGCCTGAATCCATGTTTTCTGAGATGGGGGTTGGCAGAATACTTGACTTGAGGGGAACAGGAACACCTACTATTGATGAGGTTAAACCTCCCCTTGTCACTCAGGTTCATAGCCTTGGAGTGTCCCTGGATCCTTTGCTGCATCTAGGTCTTCAGGTGGCTAGGAGCACCTTTCACCAATTTTATTTGGTGAGAAGACTGCAACATTTTCTTTCAGATTCAGATCTGTCCATTATCATCCAGACATTCATAACCTTAAGGATAGACTACTGCAGTGCTCCATAGAGAGGGTTGCCCTTAAAAACTGTCTGAAAGAAGCTGCAGGTGGTACAGAACCTGGGAACATGTTTTCTGATGTCCAGCTGTAGATGTGGATCACCAAGAGAACATAACTCCAATCCTCCAGCATCTGCACTGGCTCCTATAGCTTTCCAAGTGCGGCTCAAGGTGTTGGTTTTTACGTATAAGGTTCTAAACCAAGGGCAGGCAAAATACAGCCCACAGGCTGGATCTGGCCTGCCAGGCCACTCTATCCGGCCCGCGGAGCCCCTAAAAATTTATCAAATTAGTATTTATTTGCCCAGCTCCCTGTCAAAGCTGTGTGGAGCCAGGGGCAGTAGGACCCAGAGGGAGCCCTCAGCAGGCTTGCAGGCTTGAGCAGCCCAGCCCCACCCCTCCCCCCAGCCAGTTCCCTGCTTCCCTGCTCCAGCACCACTTGGCTGTGGCTCCTCGGTACATTTCCAGAACATGGAGCATGGGACCGCGTTAGTAGGTCCCATGCTAACCCATGTTAACCATCCCATGTGTGTATGTGTGTGTGCACATGTCAGCAGGCACAGGGGCAGAGAATGTTGTATGTGAGTGTCTGCAGGCACAGGGCAGAGTGTGTGTGTGTGTGTGTGTGTGTGTGTGTGTGTTCATAGGGTGAGTCCCACATGCACACCCATCCATACACATGCACTTATGCCTCCCTTTGCACTGCCATACACAAACCCCAGTCACCCACACCCCACGTATCCACACACCCACAGCCCCCACAAACCTATAACTAACCTGCACAATATACCAGAATAAGGTTTCATTTTAAGCTATTGTGCAGTCACCTCTGCTTACACTACACAAACACATGTAAATCAGGACAAAAATATTTTTTAAAATCAAATTAATGAATGTTTTATATTATCACTTTTTAGAATATAATTTGGTATTTTCCTGGTTCTGAGATGGCAAAACCCCTTACTGAAAGGAGTACTTCCGGGGGCAAGGGGAGGGACTTCTGGTGGCAAAGGTCAGGGGTTAGGGAATGGGACTTCTGGTCACAAGATGGTGACCAGGGGGCGGGGCACCTGTCAAGGGGGGGGCTACTCATGCGGCCCTTGACAGCTTGTCAAAACTCAGTAAGCAGCCCTCCACCCAAAATAATTGCCCACTGCTGGTCTAAACAGTGTGGACCTGTGACCACCCTTGGTTGTACCACTGCCCTCTGACAGAAAGGGACTTGGGTTGGCCTCCCAGCCACCTGATAGCCTGTGGTCTCACCTGCCTTTCCCTGTTCTTGCAATGGTTAAAGATCTTCAGCAAGGCTGGAATAGGGATGGCTAATATTGGATCTCTGCAACGGTCTCTCAGGTATAACCTGCCTGCCTGGCAGACCCTCTTGGGCCTGGCTTGCCCACCTGGCAACATCTCATGCCTGGCC
>NW_005842176.1:124685-135753 GCF_000455745.1 Alligator sinensis
CTCTTTCTCCCAGGTCCTGGCTTGCCTGCAACCAGGTAGGTAACTACATGTGGCTCTACAGCTGACTGATGTTTCCACTAGCAGAGCTCCTATCTATCTCTATGCTTCCTCCCTCATTGCTTGGCTTCTGTAGTCAGGGTTCTTATATACTCCCTGGGGGATGTGTGACTTTCACCCTGGGCTGGCATTCTTAAAACTATAGAGCCTCTTTATATGTATTAGGGCCAGGGGTTCCCTAATATACGGCTCTTCATACCTATGGGACAGCCTTCTCTCTTATAGCCCATCGCAACCTTTAAAGTCATCCAAGAGCAAACTCCTCCAGGTACCATCAGTATATCAAGTCTACTTGTGGAAATGCATAGGAGATCATTCTTGGCAGTTGTTCCTCAGTTCTGGAAGTCCCTCCCTCTTGAGGCCCACTGGAGTCCAAGCCTGGACATGTTTCAGAAGTGCTGTAAGACCTTCCTGTTTGGGTAGGCAGTTTTTTTTAACAAACAAAACTAGACCAACATGTTGCTTAGTGGCTCTTTTATGTTGATATTCTAGCTCCCTTTTTTAACTAGTGGTTGTCTTCTTGTTGCTCACATCTCATGTCACCTGCTCTATAGTATTCTGTTCTCTTACTGTAAGCCACCCTGAGCCTTTGTAGGGAGGGGAAGCATATAAATCATATAATAAAAACTTCCAGCTGGGGACTGAGACTTCATGATCATTACAATAATTATATAGGCTGTTAGCAGGAGTGCTCCATTATAATTTATCCTTTATGTCCAAATACGGGAGACAGGTTGGGCTTGAACTGCTCCTCTCTCCTCTCCTTTATGCCAGCTTCAATAAAAAATATGCATTTTCTGGAAAAGCAAAAAACTGCAGAAGCATTTTTCTGTCCTTTCTTTTACCTCTCCCCATCATAGTATGATTCTGTGTTTAATTCTCCACAAGGAGTGTGATTTGAATATAATTTCAATAGAGAAACTTTTATATTCATGTGGAATTAATCCTTAGCAGTAGAGTCCAGGGCATGTGTAGTCAGCATAGGTGACCTGTAGGATAAAGACAGGGATCAGGAGTTAAGTACTCAAAGCAAGAACCAAAGTTAGGAGTGCTGAACCAAAGTCAGAATTTGCAAAGCAGAAATTAGAGTAAGGTGAGCAGGCGAAGAGCATAATGTTATGGTCCTTTACTCAAAGTACTTCTGTTGTCTGCTCTGAGATTATAAAATCCTATGTGGGTAGGGCCCTTTTCCTGTAACCCTGAGGTATGACTCAGCCAAGTCCCTGATCACTTCCAGCTATGGCTTAGGGATGAATCCTCTTCAGCTTGACCCGGGCTCATTAAAGTCATGTGCACATTGTATTTCTATTCTTCAGAATGCTTATGTGGCTTCTCATGCTAATAAGGGCATCTGAATTTGAACTGGGTAAAGGTGGTAACTTCCTTTCCAGTGCTTGAAGTAGCATTGGAAAATGAATTCCTGGGTGGTTCTAGGCCTGCTGATATGTCACGCTCCCTTCTCACTTCACACCTTGGGATGAAAAAGAAGTCCCTGCCTTACAACCACCAGCACAAGTACTTCTTCATCAGTGAATATCTCTGCTTCCCCAAGGGACATCCACCAAGCACTTGCCACAGATTCCTGAATTTAGTTCCTCCCAATTGAGAAAGAGGCAACTTCCCCTCCCTTGGCCTGCTGAAAATGTGATCACAGTGTGCGGGTATCAGGGTAAAATATGCAGAATCCTTTTCCCTCATCATATCCTTTTACTCTTTGCATGCTGTCACTGCTTTTCTTACCCTGGCAAAAAGCTACATTTCTCTCCTTCTGAGTCACTCTTCTGGTCTGATTCTATTTTTCATTTTAAACAAAGAGAATCAAAGGTATAAGTACATAAACACAATCTCAGGGTATGTCTGAGATTTTCCAATTTGTCAGAGTGGTCTAGACAATTTGGAGGATCGGACAAAAAAGAAATCTCATGAGGTTCAACAAGAACAAGTGCAAAATCCTGCAATTAGGATGGAATAACCCCGTGCACCACTACAGGCTTGGGACCAACTGGATAAGCAGTAGTTCTATAGAGAAGGACCTGGGGCTTACAGTGGACAATAAACTGGATATGAGCCAACAGCGTGCCCTCGGTGCCAAGAAGGCTAACATCATATTGGGCTACATTAGTAGGAGCATTGCCAACAGATCAAAGGAAGTAATTATTCCCCTCTATTCTGCACTGGTGAGGCTACAAACACCTGGAGTCGTGTGTCCAGTTTTGGGCCCCCTACTACAGAAAGGATGTGGATAAATTGGAGAGAGTCCAGTGGAAGACAGTGAAAATGGTTAGGGAGCTAGGGCACATGATTTCTAAGGAGAGACTGAGGGAACTGTGCTTATTTAGTGTGGAGAAGAGAAGACTGAAGGGGAATTTAATAACAGCCTCTAACTACCTGAAGGGTGTTTCCAAAGAGGATGGAGCTAGACTGTTCTCAGTGGTGGCAGATGGAAGAACAAGGGGCAACGGTCTCAAGTTCCAGCAAGGGAAGTTTAGATTAGATATTTAGGAGGAAAAAAACGTTTTCACTAGGAGGATGGTGAAGCTCTGGAATGGGTTGTCTATAGGGGTGGTGGAATTTCCATCCATGGAGGTTTTTAAGGCCTGGCTCAACAAAGCCCTGGCTGGAATGATCTAGTTGGGAATGGTCCTGCTTTGAGCTGGGGGTTGAACCTGAGGTCCCTTAAACTCTAATTTGAAAAGGCTGAAATAACTAATGGGGAAGAGAGGACTCGGAGGGAGGGGGGCGGGATTTGACAGCAGATTTCAAATACCAGAAAATAAAGTAAAGATGGAAATAGACTTTGCTCTATGACTAGGGAACAGGAACCAGAACAATGGCTTCAAGCTTCAGCAGGGGAAATTTAGGTTGGCGATCAGGATGAAATTTCCGACTATGAGGGTGGTCAAACACTGGAATAAAGTACCTAGAGGCATTATGGAATCTCCACCATTAGAAGTTTTTAAGAGCAGCTTGGATAGATACTTGGCAGTGACGTTTTAGTCAGGGATGGCCCTGCCTTGAACAGGGAGCTAGACTAGAAGACCTCATGAGGTTCCTTTCAGCTCTACTTTCCTCTGATCCTGTCACAGATTCTCCAGGGCAGCACTTGCTTGAAACCCCAAGCTTTATGTAGTCTCCTAGAGTAACCCCTGAAGCCACACTCTCTGTAGCTTTGAAAGTGGATAAGACTCTAGAAGCTTTGCTGAGATGTGGCTTTTTGGTCCCTTTCCCTTTGGTTTTCCGAGGGGAAGATACCTAATTAGAGACCACAATTAGGTCTCTAATTAAGTGGCTTAAGTCTTGGAGAAGGGCTTTGAAACTTAAAGGGGACTAAGTAAAGTTGCATGAAGTAAAGCTCTTCTTGAAGGAAAATAACAATTTTTGGTTGACAGAAGTACAGTGGGCCACAATACCCAAGGCAACTCCCAGAAAAAGAGCCCTGTCTGTTCTCTCTCAAGATTCTCAGTTCCCTCTTCTCCTCTATCTGTTTTTCCCCATTTTTGTGTAGGGGATTCTTCTTTCCAAACTTTTATTTTTGGACTGAACTTCTATGCAGTGTGTCCCTGGCACCATTAATGTGTCAACATATGTCAATTGTTTTATGGGTTGCTTAACAGCCCTTCCACCCCTAGTACAGTGCTTCAGCAGATCCTCATAGGTCTGCTTCAAAACGCAATTAACATGTTCTTTCTCCATGTACAAGCTGGTCAGTATAATTGAGGCACACAGCATTACTGTAACAAATGTATTTAACACCAAAATATTACCAACATCACCATAGTGTGGCTCCTTTCTGGAAAGATTTTGTCTCTTTGAAGGTCCAATAGGGAAAAAAAACAAAAACAAAAACCCAGGAGATGGTTCAGGGCTTTTCCAACGAGAAGCTGATGCATGGCTGGTGAGTGGTCATTTCACCCAAGCATGTCTTCCACAGTCTCTCTCTCAATCTGTCACACAGGTTTCTATCTTATACACTTATGAGTTTCCTTGGGTTTGCTGACTTAGAACTGTTGAAAAAGGTTTTGAAAGCATGCTGGTAGGATAACAGGAGCCCTTTGGTCCCCATTACTAAGAAGGAATGGAAAGAGAGTAAGGACCCTGTAAGGGGGACAGCACGGACTGGGAGGTTGTGTCCACACATGTAGGCATGTGCCTTTGCAGCGGCTCAAATAGGAGCAACTCAAATTTGTGATGGAGAGTTTTGCCTTGGTGCACGTGCCTGAACATGCACTTTGATGCGGGACAAGTTGTGCCACTTGGGGCAAGAACCCCTGCCCAGCTCTTCCTGGATCTGCAGACAGGGTGAGCTGAAGGCTGGGGCGAGCACTCGTGCTGGCAGGAGGGGGTGGGGTCCTTTGCTACATGCCACTGCCTGCCCTCCGGGAGGGGCCCACCATACTGCACCACACCCCAGCTTCTGCACCCCTGTTCCGGCCTGCTGCCCAGCCCACAGCCAAGCCGCAGTCCAGGAACAGCCTGGGGAGGGAGCCTGTACTGCCTGTGGGGCCCTCCCCCAACATCACTGCCTGAGCCAAAAGGTGCCTTGCCTGCTACAGCTGCCATGGCAGGCCACACCCCACCTTCACCTCCACTTTCACCTGAAGCACACCCTAAGTGGCTGAACTGGATGGCTGCTACCACCACTGCTGCTGTCACTGCTACTGCTACCATCTGTTCTGCTGCTGCCCCCTCTCAGCAGAGAGGTAGATTCCCTGCTGCCCCACCTTCCACCAATCAACACAACACCTGCACTGGATTACTCCCTAATTAACTGATTGCTCCTGCCCTCCCCCACAGGTGCCTCACTGCATCTGATCCTGCTTTGTTTTTCTTGCCTATTGCTCTGCTGCTGAGTGCCTGGCTGGAGGTCTGAGGGGCTCCTGGACTGATCTTCAACAAACAGCCTCTCCACTGCTCCAGCCATCATTTACCTCTGCCTCAGCAGCCTTCCCTGTGTGTTTTTGCCCTTGTGTGGTAAGTCCTATGGTCCACTCCCCCTGCCCTGGTCTTTGTTGTGTGGCTGAGTAAGCCCGCTTGAGTCTCCCGAGCCCTTGTGTGTGTGTTCCCCCTCATTCCCCAAGTATAGCTCTTCCAGTTTTTTTTCTGTGGGGCTGTAGCTCAGTGAGCTTCATCCCCCTTCCTCCACCCTCACATTTCCCCCACAACCCCAGCCTGCCCCTATTAGTTCCACCAGCCTGACTGTATATTTTGGTTTTCTTCATTTACCTCATGTGAAGCAATGGCAGAGCAGGAACATTCGGGGGGGGTGGGGGACAGATGCCCCTAGAGAGCTTCCTGCAGTGCCCACTATGGGGACAGATCCCAGCCAAACCCCCAACGGGATGCATGCCCTTTTAGCCCCCACCCTGGAGGCAGAGTCCAAACGACCTCCTCCAGGGATGGAGAAGCCTGGGACCTCTGATACAAGGGCAGGCGAGACTCCGGCAGGATCCCAGCAGGGCCAGGTGGTCTCCCCTGGCCAGGTCCCTCCCAGAGGGGTTCCCAATCCCCCATCAGATTCTAAGGGAAAGGGTAGTGGGAAGGGCTCCTTTTCATCCTCCTCCACAGCTGTGGGTGGGAAGGGCAAGGGCCCCACCCCCAAGCCTAGTCTACCAGCACCTGAAGGGACCAGGTGCACCACACCAACCAGCACACCCACTCAGCTTGTCCCTGGCCCTAGTCCTGGCCCCACCAATGCATCCCTGCAGCAGGGGAACTACAGCTATGCATGGGCGGCTACAGGGCCTGGACCCTCCACCACTGGCCCTTATAGCTCGAGAAGAGGGGCCCCCTTTCTCGCAGTCACCCACAGGCATGGGATGAAATGCCAACTGCCCAAGCAGGAGAACCTACATTTTGAGACCTGGGTGTAAGCCCTGGTTCAGGGAGTGGGAGCCCCCAAGATTGTGGTGGCCTCCAACTTTCATGGCAAGGGGTTTTTTTTCCTTGCCTCGGAGGCTGCTGTGCAAAAGCCAGTGGAGAGGGGACTCATGGTGTAGGGCAAATACATACCCCTGAAGCCCCTAGAAGAGCTGGGGACCCTGATTTGGGGCTGACCCCTTGGCTCCCTGACCTGACTCTGATTTGATCTCCTGGATACTTGATGTGGCTAGCACACTAATCCTGCACTCTATCCCACCCTCTGGATCTCTGATGACTCAGTTCTCCAGACAGATCTTCTGTGTCCTGGCTTCCCTACCCTTAAACACTCCCCTTGTATCTTGGCTACTTCTTCCTGGGTGATGCCAATACCTGGCTGCCCATAGCCCAGCACACACTGGCATGCAGCATGTTTCAATATCTGGCCTATTCTTTGTGGATAATGCAGCTCCTGGCTGTTCTTTGCTCATTTCAGTTCTTCAGAGATTTGAAGTCATTACAGGATGGCAACTTTAACATTCTTGTAATCCTGGGCTTCCTCATTTAACAGCACTTGATAGGACACCTGGGGTTCCTCAGTTAATGGTGTTCTCAGTCAGGCCACCCATGTAGCTCTATCCCACCATGCTGTTTCCTTTGCTCTTTCAAAAGTTTCTATGAATGCCTCAGGGTTGTAATATTTTCTAATTTTTTTCAGGGGTAAAATCTCTTAAAGTAGTACCCGGCTTCTCTCCCATTTCCTGGAGCTCTTGAAATGACAGGGATGGCTACCTGCTCAATCACTGTCTGCTTCCAAGTGCCCAAAGTCATCTTGCTCCTCCTTTTGTTGCATTCTGTGCTTCAATAGTTTCTCCATGTAACAGTATGGGCCCTGAGGACAGCTGTGGCTCCCACTGAGGGCACCCTATCCCTGCCTGTTCTCCGAGTCCTCCTCATACCCCCATTTCTGTCTTGCTTGTCACTCTTTGATATTCTTTCTTATATTGTTTAGGAAGCTGCCCTTTGAGGCCTAATATATATATATCTATATATATATAGATATAGATATATTTACTTTTAGGAATTGGCTTGTAAGTTGAGTAAATATTGCATTAGAACAACGTCTAGAGGGAATGGCAAGGGTTATTTGGTTTCTAAAAGTCTGTTTGTGACAAAGTTTCATGTTCCCAGCCTTCGAGGGAGACACTGTGTCTGCAGTGTCTGCCTAACAGACAAGTAGACACATACATCCTGGGAAACTGAGAACATGCAACAAGGTGTTCCATAAAAAGAGATAAGGAAACTGCAGAATTAGCATTGGGTCACAGTGAACAGCTGCAAAACGCTTTGGATTTCTGGTTTTGGTGGATGGACCAAATTAGGAGGCTGGGGATGTCCAAATTAAGATACCAGTTAATGACCAAATTAAGATGCATGCATATGGTATGTTTGATAAACAAAGGGATATGATGATGACAGAAGAGAACATGAACAGTATGATGAACACAGGGAAACCTATTAACAGTACCCAGAAATGAAGAGTCATCCAGAGAAAAAGAATACAAAAGGTGGGATTTTCACAGCAGTGGAGATGTGGGGAATCCCAAGGCCACAGTAAGAGAAGGGCACACCACTAACCCATCTCACACACCCTGTTAGGTAGTGGAGGTGGGCATCATCCCTCAAGCTTCAGGACTGCTGGCATCTGACATTCAATCAAAGAGACACAGGGTGCTGCTTGTAAACTGGCCAGTGTACCATCCCTGTGTAAATTCCTGGGACTGATAGATAAGTAGAAAAGGGGGTGCTATTTTGTTTGCTTTGCCTGCATTACTCCTAAGTGCTATCACTGTATATCAATAAAATCTGCCTACTATCAAATGGAAGAAGTTGTGGTTGGTCCAAGGGTTTATATCCACCAAGAACAAGGTATAATGACTGGGTCATAAATCTAGTGCCAACACCCATGGATCCCCCTGGAGTGATCTCCCTGGTGCCAACTCAACCAAGCTGTGGTGCCTGGGCCCTTTGTCTGCTAACAGAACCTTGCTCGTTCCCTGCTGGCAGCTCATGTGCCCAAGTAGAACTGCTCATGTCCTTCTGACACTACTCCAGCTCTGTGGTCACAACTCATGACCCTAGTCGCCCTAATTAAACTTTAAGGGTGCTCCAGCCTCCAATATAACTATGCCCATGCCTCATAGATGTCACTCTGTTGTCATCCACTTTCCTGTGCAGGCTTCAGCCTTCTTGGCCCCAGCCCACTACTTAATCTGGCTACAAGCCTCTTGCCTGGACCCAATAACCCAGCCATGTTTCTCTGCCTCAGTCTCTCTCTCTGTCTGTTTCATAGGTCAGGCTCTGGCCCCCTCAGTCATGGTCTTCCCCTGTCTCTCTCCATCTCGGGGCGTAGGCACTGGACCTCTCAGACACAGTCTGCCCTGTCTCTTTTGTCTTGGAGCACAGGCTCTGGTCCTCTTGGCTGCAGCCTGCACCTGTCTCACCATGTTGGAGTGCAGGCTCTGGCCCTCTTGGTTTCAGCACACCCCTGGTCCTTTGGCCCCTTCCTGGTTTTAGCCCCTCTTGGGCTCCAGCACCACTGGCTAAGACTTTAACCCTCGTAGCTTTGCCCCAGTCTCATGTGTCACTGCCCCTTTTAGGGATCAAAACCCTGAGTGCCTCTCAGGCACCATTGCATAACCTCCTAATTATCCCTGCACCCACCACCCCGTCCTCCAGTTTAAAACTAAAACAGAAATGCAAACAACCTCTTCAAAGTGAAACACTGAACCACCCTTCTTCTGGGTCACCAATGCAGCTGCCAAAGCTATCTTCTCTCCCCACTTACTGGCTCTGTCAGCCCCTAAGAGTACCTGACCTGGTCTTCAGTTTCGTCTCCTTGCCAGCCTGAGCTGGCAGGACCTCTTTTCGTCACAGCATTTAGGGCTTCATTGGCCTTGGCTTCAGGAACTCAGGCTTATATCACCTGGTCTCCTCCTCTTCTGGTTAGGTGTTCTCTCAGTTTCAAGAGCAGCCTATTGCTTTTTCTTTGACTAAGCTGCAGTTGCTCCCTTGCTGCTTTCCCAGGGCTCTGCCCTATTGTCCTATTACCATGCAGTAAGTACTTGGGGCACTTGTACACATGATGAAAATTGTCCTTTTTCCAGTACAGATGTGTCACGCACTTCATATATGGGTTTGTTTGGGGATTTTTTGCAATTTAAATGACTTTTTGGGGGATTTGAAATAAACCACATCCTGATGTATTTTACTTTGCACTGACACAAATTAATACGAAGCATCCATTGATCTCTTGTGTACATGGTGATTCACTGAATGACATGTAATGAGCCCTTTTGTCCACCAGATGCCAATGCAATTTTTGTGTAGTGACCCCCTTTGGCCACTAGATGTCACTTCAATTTGCAGATAGGAGACAAAGGCTATACCTGCAATTTTTAGGGATTTGTGTGTAACACGGTTTTTGGACACCAGGTGTAGCAGTTCAGCCATCCCAACATGAATCAATCTTTTGCTCACCTGCATGGACACTCATATGCGCACCCCCTCACCTCCCCCCCGCATGGCACTGGCCAGGGCGACCGTGACAACATCACCCCATAACCTGCCCCTGGTTACATCAAGGAATTAAGAACCGCTTGGGTGCCTAACGGGGGTGACCTGGAGTGCTTTCATTTGCCCTTCAGAGCAAATGGCACCTACCCATTTACAGGGCTGCAGCCTGTAGCCTCCAGGCATCATACTTTTTTCTTTCCTTCTGCTGCCACACCGGTCACGAGTGCATGAGCTCACACCACAGTCATCATGCCTTCCTTTTATTGACAGTAATGTTAGGGTCTGTATTATATCACTTGGTCTAATGCTCAAAAATACAGGGAATACAACTGTGTTTGTGTAAGTTGTGCATCCTGTTATGAGTTTCAGTGCACTATTAAGTACAGTGTTGAGCTTTTCAGTTTGACAATTTCTAGAACATAGAGGGGAGGAAACTATTCTGCTGGGGCACATACCATTATAAACAGGGAGATTCTGAGCACTTTGAAGTTGTTACCCCATGTCATGCTGGCTAAGCATCTTAAAGCAGCTACCTGTGCAGATACTTTACTGCTGACCTGAATGTGATGTATATAGGTATGGGAACAGTCTAATGTGACTTCTAGGTAGGTTGGGGTATGCTCATGGGGGAGGATGTGGTTGTCTTCCCTGATATTCAGCAGGCTCATGGGTTGGTTATTGTCCAGGTGGAAGAGTGATGATACTGATTAATGATGCTGAAATTAAGAGCCATTCATGGAGATGGTCAGTGATTAGTTCCATGTCAGTACTCAGTGGGCATGTCTACACAAGTTGCTACAGTGCTGTAGCAATGTGCTACTTAGCTATGGCAGTGTAGCATCACCAGGCACAAACCATGATTCCACAGCTGTGTCGCTGTAGTAATATGCTCCCTCGCTACAGTGTATTGCTACAGCGATGTAGTGGCAAAAATAATGGCTGGCATGGCACAGCAACAATGGCAGCATAGGGGGCGTGTAGATGCACACAGCGTCTTTTCCAGTTTTGTCATGTGTATTCCTTGGGCTACTATGGTGACATTGTCAGTATGCATGTATCACTTGGATGTTGTATGCAGGAAGCCCGAGGCATATACATTGAAAAGTATTGTTGCTAGCACTGACTCTTGGGGGACTCTGTTCTTCAGAGTTCATTCTCTGCTTTTTTCTCCTTGTCTGGTAGTGAGTTTAAATGATCTATTGAAGATCATGTTCATGTTAAAAGTGCATACATAGCTTATGGTTAGGTATCATAGAGTGCAGTTTATATTTGAGGCCCTGATGACATACAGTGTCATAGGCAGCTGTGAGGTTGATAAAGGCTGTGACTGGTTTTTGCCTCATTTTAAATATTCTATTCCATCTCAGAGGAAAGGCAGCAGGAGGGCACAGCAGCCCCCCTGGCTCTCCAGGGACCTAGCAGACCTCCTGAGGCTAAAAAGAAAGGCCTACAAAGGGTGGAGAATGGGAGTCACCTCCAAGGAGGATTATTCTGCACTGGTCCGGTCCTGTAGGGAGCAGACCAGGAAAGCCAAGGCTGCAACAGAACTCCAACTAGCTTTGAGCATCAAGGACAATAA
>NW_005842176.1:135821-137756 GCF_000455745.1 Alligator sinensis
TGACGCCCAGGAAAAAGCCAACCTATTAAATAGGTACTTTGCATCAGTCTTTCATCAGTCCCATGGGACGCCCATGCCCGCTACAGGGCCGGGAAGTCCGGGTGAGGGTGATCCCCTGCCCTCCATTGATGCTGACTTTGTGAAGGAACATCTTGAGACGCTGGATACCTTCAAGTCAGCTGGCCCTGACAATCTTCACCCCAGGGTACTCAAGGAGCTGGCGAGCATCATAGCCCAGCCTCTAGCACGGATCTTTGAAAACTCTTGGCGCTCTGGTGTAGTGCCCAAAGACTGGAAGAAGGCCAATGTGGTGCCTATCTTCAAGAAAGGGAGGAAAGTGGATCCGGCTAACTATAGGCCCATCAGCCTGACTTCTATCCCGGGGAAGATCTTAGAAAAGTTTATTAAAGAGGCCATCCTTAATGGACTGGCCGACGCCAACATCTTAAGGGATAGCCAGCACGGGTTTGTTGCGGGTAGGTCTTGCTTGACCAATCTCATTTCCTTCTACGACCAGGTGACCTATCACCTGGACAAGGGAGAAGAGATTGATGTCATATATCTTGACTTCAAAAAAGCCTTCAATCTGGTGTCCCATGATCGCCTCTTGGAGAAACTGGCCAATTGTCGCCTTGGGTCCTCCACGATCCACTGGCTGGAAAATTGGCTCCGGGGTCGGACCCAGAGGGTAGTAATCGATGGAAGTCACTCATCGTGGTGTCCTGTGACCAGTGGGGTCCCCCAAGGCTCTGTCCTTGGACCCATACTGTTCAACATCTTCATTAATGATGTGGACACTGGAGTCAGAAGCGATCAGAACTGGCCAAGTTCGCCGATGACACCAAACTTTGGGGCAAAGCATCCACACCAGAAGACAGGCAGGTTATCCAGGCTGACCTGGACAGGCTCAGCAAGTGGGCGGAAGATGCTTCTCAAGCAAATCCCGGGACGTCATTCTCCCCTTGTACTCGGCCTTAGTGAGGCCGCAGCTGGAGTACTGTGTCCAGTTTTGGGCTCCACAATTCAAGCAGGATGTGGAGAAGCTTGAGAGAGTCCAGAGAAGAGCCACGCGCATGATCAGAGGTCAGGGAAGCAGACCCTACGATGACAGGCTGAGAGCCCTGGGGCTCTTTAGCCTGAAAAAGCGCAGGCTCAGGGGTGATCTGATGGCCACCTACAAGTTTATCAGGGGTGACCACCAGCATCTGGGGGAACGTTTGTTCACCAGAGCGCCCCAAGGGATGACGAGGTCGAATGGTCACAAACTACTACAAGACCGTTTCAGGCTGGACATAAGGAAGAATTTCTTTACTGTCCGAGCCCCCAAGGTCTGGAACAGCCTGCCACCGGAGGTGGTTCAAGCGCCTTCATTGAACACCTTCAAGATGAAACTGGATGCTTATCTTGCTGGGATCCTATGACCCCAGCTGACTTCCTGCCCTTTGGGCAGGGGGCTGGACTCGATGATCTTCCGAGGTCCCTTCCAGCCCTAATGTCTATGAAATCTATGAAATCTGCTTTCTATGTCCGATGTAAGTATTGTAACTGAGGTTGAATAAAGTGCCCAAGTGATTGGGTCAAGGAACAGCATCATTCTCAGAAGTTATGATTCAGTCTGGGTACTTAGCAAGTTAGCATTTCAAACTTTATTGATCATAGACTTGTAGGCTTACTTTTCACTCGGTGCATCTACATGAGATGTTTATGGTGAAGCTGACTAATTAGCTGCAGTAAAATGTCAGTTGGCACATCTACAGATGCATTAAGGTGCTTTAGTTATGCACATTAAATCTAGTACCTCTCGGCACTTTTACATGTGCTCCAAGTATGTGTGTGTATGGGGGGAAGTGGTGAGGGGGAGGGCAGCACTTTAATTAGAGCAGCTCCAAGAGGTACTCTAATTAAAGCACTGCAATGTCTCATGTATCAGCATTC
>NW_005842176.1:137787-142473 GCF_000455745.1 Alligator sinensis
TCCTGCACTTAAAAATGGTGGTGGGGACACTTGAGCTTAAGCTCATTTGATGAATTTTATTTCATGCACCCCCGCTGCCATTTTTAACCATGGGGACACTGATCCATTAGACACAGGAGGCTGCTGGAGTAAGGTAATTACCACATTCCCGCAGATTCAGCTAATCATGTCTGCTCCAGCACGCTGTAATTACAGTGGGTGCATCTACACATCCATTTTTTCTGGCCCAAATTTACTGTGGTGTAAGCTAGTCTGGATCAAGGGTTTTTGGGCAGGCATTTAGACATGTGGGGATTAGGGATCATATTTGCACCCAGTTCCCTGAAGCCCTGAAATAGGCCCCTGCCACCACTGGGGGTCATTCTAGGCTCCCTCTGGGTGCTATTCCAGGGGCTGGCAGGGAGCACCAGTTCAGGAGACATCTGCCTCCTGGACCCGGGGGGCTGCCTGCTACCAAGAGGGGACAATGTCCCCCTGGCCTGACAGCAAGGAGCTACTGGCCCCAGCTCATGGATCATGGGCACGGGGATTGGAAAGAGCTGCAGGGGAGGGTCAGGTCCCAGCCCTCTGCCCAGATCTGCTGGTGGAGCAACTAGCAGCTACTTTGCTTCCAGCAGCCCCACTGGTGGATTGTGGCAGGGGGCTGCAGCCTACCCCACCTCTGCAGCTCTTTCCAAGCCCTGTACCTTGATCACTCAATCAGGGCAAGGGGCTGGGACCTGCACCTGATCAGGGGAGTTCCCAACTAGCCCCAGGTTGTGCTGGGAAGTCTGCATGGGCAGCCTGGAGCTGCCTGGGGACTGGCCAAAACAGGACATGCCCCAGCCAGCTCCATCTGGGAACGGTCCCAGTCAGGGGCAGGTCCCAGCCAGCTCCAGGCTTGGTGAGGAACTGTCTGCATGCGAGGAGCTCCCAGCCCCTGCTCCATGATTGCAATTGTGATCATGGAGTGGCGGCTGGGGACCTTGTTCCCATTCCCCACTCCCTGATATTGTTCCCACCCAGGCATGTAGGGCAGGGGCTGGGGAAATTTTCCCCCACCCAACTCCATGAGTGCAGAGCTGGGGTGGGAAACAAGTTCCCCTGCTGGAGACCCTGCCTGAGCCCCATGATCACAGGGCTTGGGCTGAGAGACCCTTGTCTTTCAACCTGAGCTCCGTTGTTATGGGGCTTGGGCTGGAATATAGAGGTGTCCAAACCCCTCACTCCCTGATTGTGATGGTGGAGCGGGGGCTGGGAGCTACCTGTTGCTGGTGGCAGGGGGACATAGTCCCATCCCAGGTTCCTGTGATGGAGCCCACCCTGCAGCAGGCAGCTCCCAGGGGCAGGGAGATGGATGCTCCTTGCCTAAGGGAGAGAAGGCTCAGATGGACACTTTAAGGAGCCCCAGAAGGGGACTGAGTTTTGTTGTGGTTTTCCCTTTGCTCCTGGTTTGTTTAGACAGCAGGACTGTGGGGCACAACTTTGAGTAAAGACTGTGTCCATTAGTCTGAGATTTAGGAAAAACTTTATCTTGAGATTTTGCCTTTCTTTTGTAATGGATAGCTGATGGACTGGAAGTCTCTGTAAGGCCATGTAACAGGGTGTCCCTGTATCCTGCCTGAGAGACTTCCCACAAGGACAGCCAGTGCCACAGGTGCAATTATCCAAAAGCCTGCTGAGATGGTGCAAGTTATTAAACAGAGTGGTTAGAAAGGATTCTGCGCCTGTGGGGGTAGAAGCCTGGGAGAGGAGTAGCCCAGAATCTGAGGCAGCTAGGCTGAAAGAGTTAGAGAATGAGAAGCCAAACAAGCAGTGGCCCAGACAGGAAACCTGTGGATAAAACGAACACCAAAAGAACCCACCAGGTAGTAAGAACTCACCTATTTCAGGCAAAGGTAAAACACCTCCCGAATTAACTTTTTTTCCAACAAGGCTTGGCAGGTTCATGGGATTGGGAGGACTATGAACAGAGCAGGGTGGCAGGATGAACTGTGATGAGCATAGAAACCCCCTTCCCCTTCCCCATCCCTCTCCCCACCCCCCGGGGTCCTGTCATAGGAACCACCCACTTAAAAGGAAACCCCAGCAAGGAGGTGAGGTGCTATTCATCACCACAGGGCCAGAAAAGCTTGTGCACTATTGGGGACAAGAATGAAGGATATAATTACCACTGAGAACCAGTCTGTACCTCAGGAACAACAGCAGAACAGGGGATGTCAGGAAAAACAGTAGGAGCAGTTGGGAGCAGTGGCAGCAATGTTGGGAAAGATCAAGTGATTAGGCACGGCCCAGTGAAAGAAAAGAAGTAATCCCACTCCAATATAAATGATAAGGAGATGGGGGTTGGGAGGAAAAGAACATTAGAGACTCAGCACAAAGCCTGCTTTGAGGGGAGATCTGTGCACTTTAAGGGACACCTAGATGATAACCATCAGCAGAGGTGGTTATGGTATGTGAACAGATTTGGTATGGCACCTAGGGAGCAAGAGCTACTACCGTCAGTGTTCAGAAGGTCAGCTATCTCCCCTGAAGTTATCTGGGACTTAGCAAGCTGATACACTTGGGTCCATCGTTGCAGTTGATAACTTGAACTTCAGAGTGGGGTGAAGAAAATGAAGGAGGTAATGACTTTTGCAGTCACTGGGAAGTGGGCTGACATTGGTGTACAATGGTGTACAACCACAAGTGCCACAGTTTCTGCTGCCACTAGTTCTGAAAACATTTCTGCTAGAAAAGTATTGCCAATGTCCATCGCTTAGGCAAGATGTACCCATAGTAAGACATTCTGAAGATGAAAAAGATGCGGATGGCAGTGAAGATTCCACGCCCCCACTACCAGAAAGAACACCAGAGTCTTTTGTCCTAGCAAATGAACAAAACATGTCTTTGCCCATGCCAGTTACACTTGCACAATCTGCTGATTGGAATATACTGCATGATCCACATCTCTCTGAACAAACAGTATCTTCAGGCTTGAGACCAGCTGGGCATGTAAAACTTGATCTTCCAGAAATGGGCAACAAAACACCAACAGATATTATACCTCAGATTTTTTCTTTTCGAGTTCTCTTTTACTTGTAGGTCAAATATGCTAAAAACATACAGATACTTTGATAGTCTTCTAATCCCCTGGCAGAAGAAAGGAGCAGGAACAGTGATATTTTAACAAGCCATAGAAGCATTGCCAACAGAGGCAATGATTAACGGAGAGTTTTTGTTTGGCAAGTTAGCATGCATAAAAATAGAGGGACAGCCAGTTCCCTGTAATAGCTTCCAAGGAGTAAATAACAGTATTGCAAATGCCCAATGTCCTAAGGAGCAATGGAAGAGGTCTGGAACCAAGAGAACAGCCAATTGACGTAAGCAAAAGTAAGAGGGACCCAGGAGCATGTGCCAGCTATAGAAGCTAAATGGATGAGGGCAGCAAGGTTAATGGAAGGTTCAGAATTAGTATTGCACCAGAACATCGTGCAGAGTCAAGCTGCAGCATGCCTATACTATGGAAGACTCAACAACCCAAGCTGGACTGTCAGGGTAAAAGCTAGAAGAAATACAGCCAGTATTCCTCCCCTCTACTCCCCACCCTGGTAAGCTTGAGAGAAGAGGAAGTGGGGATGTAAGAGAACCTGTGCTAGTTTCAAATGGGAGGGAGCATGGAGAAAGACAGGGAAGGAGGAACGCTGTCAGCTGTCTGTGAAAAGCTCCACCCTGCTCAATTGTTCAAAAAACATGGACATCGTTCTGACAAGAGGCAGAACTTTTATTCAACAGAAGAACAGAAATGTGGAAATGGGTAAACAAGGAAACAAATGTAATGAAATAAACAAAAGTAACGTGTTGTGGTTTTTTTAAAACCAGTTAGCCTTTTTCAGCTTTCCATGAAATCCATTACTCCCCTGAAAATACAAATGCAGAACAGGCCACGCATGGCCTTAACTCATGTATGCAGCATGTCCCATGGTGATGACAGCCACTACTGGTGGGTTCTGAAAGTTCTTGGAAGGGTTTACTGGGGTGCACAGGTCCTTACAGTTGTAAGAGAACTCATTCCTCAATGCTAGCCTTGAATGTATGTGGCAAGCACAAAATGTCTGGCATATTTGTCATGCAGGGCTATTAATAAGTAGAGGTGGACAGAGAGGCAGCTGGGAGATGCTGCCTGAAGCAGGAAGGCGGGGTGCGGGGCAGGTAGAGGCATGGCCAGGCCACCTGGCATGGTGTGGGAGTCCCTGCCCAGAGTGTGGGGTGCCATAAGTGTTAGGGTTGTGTGAAACTTTGGTCCCTGATTTGATTTGACAGAGATTTGACCCAATTCGGTGGCCAAATCTCCAAATCCAACTCGAATCAGAGGACCCTTTAATCTCTCTGAATTGAATTGGAACTCTCTGAATCAATTTGGAAAGATTCGGCGATTTGGACATAGACACAGCTTTAAATGTTTTTTGTGCATACCTCTAGGTAGGAGGTGGCTCGTGAATGCTGCAATGCTGGGGCATGTGGCGTGTCCCACAAAAGTGCAGGGGGCTCCCCAGCACACTCAGCAGCAGAGCCAGAAGTGGACCAGAAGCACCCCCGCGCCCTCCTGCCTTGGTGACTGGTGCCTCCTGGGTCTGGTGGGGGACACCCGGGGTCCCCCCACAACTGATCGCCAAGCCAGGGGAGGGCTTGGGGTGCCTCCCCCCCCCCCCCCCCCAGCTGCGCTCT
>NW_005842176.1:142504-168375 GCF_000455745.1 Alligator sinensis
ACCCAGAAGTGGACCGGAAGTACTTCTGGGTTCACCGCCAAGCACATGGAGGACCCCCCAGGACTCCTGTGGGATGCTTCATCCACCCCAGCATTGCAGCATTCACAAGCCATGTTGGTACCTCGAGGTATGTAGAAAAAACATTTAAAGCTGTGTCTGTGTCCGAATCGCTGGTTCTCCAAATCAGCATCGAATCTTCAGATTCATATTTGTCTGAATTGAATCAGGGGCAGTGATCGGAATCAACGTCCCTGATTTGGGCCTAATCCAAATCCAAATCAATTAGGGCCCACTTCGCTCACCCCTAGTAAGTGTCCCCTCCTCCACCTCCTCTCTTCAGCTCATTCTGGGGCCAGACTCACTCCGTTGCTGCCTGCATGAGCTATAGCCACCACACTCCGGCCCAGTTGTCACTGAGACCAGCTGGTGTCCCTCACTGTCCTCCTGCTGCCCACAGCATGGCCCAGCTCAAAGCCACACTCGGATTAATAATGCTGCTGTGGTGTGCAGCACTAGTCCTCTCTGCCACACCACAGCCCCAGCCAGAGGCATGGGACAACATTTGGTACCCAGCCGCTGCTTATGCTTCCACATGAAGTGTACTGCATGCACATCATGCTGGAGGCCATCCCTACCATGTCCCTGAAGACTATCATCCTGTGAGTCTGCATGTTGGCTGGGTGGGGTGGGTGGGGTGGGGAACATCTGGAAACCCCCTCCAGCAAGGCCTGAGAAGGCAGGGGGCTGCGGGTTGGGAGTAAGGGGCATTGGCAGGGCCAGGGGGCTGTGGCTTTGGAGAGAGGGGCAGCAGCAGGGGCAGGGGCAGGGCATCAGCATATCAGGGCTACTCAGTGCCATAAAGCAGTGGGGGGACAGCTGCAGTTGGACCTGCATTCTGGTGAGTGAAGGAAGCAGGGGGAGCTTTGATTTTCCATGAAAAAAAAAGCAAATGCCAAAATATATAGGTATTTAGAATTTACTTTATTTTAATGATTGAGGCACTGGTAGGCTTCCAAATTGCTTTAAAATTGTAAATATGTCAATAAAACATTTTGCACACCTGATTCCTATATATATAGTGGTGTTTTATTTTAATCATGGAAAAACGTGGATTTGGGGGGTTTTAATCAGAGAATTTGGGATTTTTTTAACAGGGAATTTTGGGGGTTTTTAAAACAGAAAGCCAGGCTCCCTGGTGAAAATGCAAGGGCATTTGTATACAGCATGGCCTTTAATCCTCGTTAATTTAAACATTTTAACCTGATTTATTTTGGTGTGTCGCATTTGTGTTTGCACGACATGCACTTTTGTGTCATTCCCTGCAGATTCCAGCAGGGGGAGGCAAACACCAATCTACACCCAGTCTTGTCTTTCCTAATGAATTACAGCAGGAGGCATATGTAAACCAGCCTCCCCAGTCCCCGCCCCCTGCATCCCACCAGGAGTCTCCTGCTAAGCCCCGCTCCCTCCCCAGGCACGGTCACTCCAAAACCTTGACACTTGCACCCACCTAGGCTCATGCCAGTCTCCCAGTAGGTGACCCCATGGTGATCCCAATGACAAGCCATGTGAATTGTCCCCTCCTGTCCCTTTCCCTTCACCCCACATTACAAAGTAATGAGAATTTATATATAGGATTTATTTATTTGCTATATAACTGCTATGATATCAGAAATGTACAGAGTTGAGAGAAGCAGGTGGGTGTTGCCGCCTCGGTTGGTTGGTGATTGCGGCTGATGGAGGTAGGTAGCAAGCTCATACTTTTCTGGCTTTTTAGGACTACATTTCCCAGCATTCCCAACCTGCCAGGGCTTGGAACAGTTTCCATGGGGATGCATGAACGGGGCTGTTTCCTACCCTTCCCTTCCCTGCCCACTATCCACCCTGAATCTGTTTATTTAGTGCATCATGCAGCTTTTTGGAGGGGTGTTGTGAAATGTTTTTGAAATGGTGGGTTGTTTTTGGGCTTGGGGTGGAATATTCCCTCCCACTCCACCACACTCCTAAATCAGAGGCTGTTCACTCCCTCCCAAACTGCCCACTCCCACCCTCAGCCAGCCAACAAGAGGTATATTTTACCCTTCCATCCACTGAATATGATTGAAACTAGCTAGGTGCCAGTGTGTAATAACGAGCCTCCCCCTTGCAAACCACTGCCAGCAACCCCCTAACCCAGTCCACATCCCCCCCATGCCCTGCTCATGCTCCCCTCCACCCCCATCCGCTGCCTTCCCACATACACTCCTGCAGACAGGCACAAATGTTTTTATGTTGTAAATTGTAAAAGAATTTATCGTAACCTAACCAAAAGAAAGAACAAGCACTGCTAGTTGTTGTCAGCAATAACACTTGTGTGTGCACTTCTTACCAGCCGCTAGGCGCAATAAAACGGCATGTCCCCCTGTCTCTGTCTGCCTGCCTTCTTTTTTTTGCGAAGGGGTGAAAATGCCTGTCTGGGGTGGGGGGAGACCTCTCAGCTTCTCCAAGGAGAGACAGCTCAGCCTGAAGAGGTGCAGACTGTCCTCTTTGAAATGTAAAAACTTTTCACAAAAAGCAAAACAAACCCATTCAGTCAGCGGGGGAGGAAGAAGGTATTCAATTGTTACCACAAGGAGATTTGCTTCTCTTTTTGCCTTCAAACTGAACAGGAGAAAGGCAAATTTTTTGAAGCATTTGAAGTCACCAAAAAACAAACTAGCCAAGAAAGGCTTTGAGTCCCCGCACAGCTTCTTCCCCGCTCCCTGACTGAATGGGATTTTTTTCTTTTTCACAACATCCTCTCACACGTTTAACTTCTCTCAATCCTGCTTTCCTGACCTCCAGCTATTTTCTTTTTCACTGACAGCCTCTTTTCTACCTTGTATACTATTGCTGTACTGTCTCCTTTCAGCCTTTTTCTATTTCCCTGCTTTCTTCCCCTTCCCTCTCCCCCCTCTGTTTTTACCTCTCTGCTTCACCTTTTGTCTTTCTAATTTCTACTTATTTACATTTCCCCTGTCATCCTGCCACACTCTTAGCTTCTCTCATTTCTTGGAGTGATAGACCAGCAGAGACTCTCTATGCCTGAAGAGCAGTGACTGTGCCGAAAAGCTCACCAAGAACTTTTTTTCAACTACTCAGTTGGTCTAATAAAAGATATCACATCCACCCAAAGAACTTTGCCTGCCTTTTTGTGAAAAGTTTTTGCATTTCAAAGAGGACAGTGATCCATGGGTCAGTCAGGGGTCCCCATGGAAACTGTACCAAGCCCAGACAGCTGGGGGATTCTGGGAACATCAGGGACACAGGGGAGAGAAGTGACATGCCTTTGCCCCTTGGGGAGGGTGCTTTGGAGGTGATGCAAAAAACAAGAGCCAACCATTACACAGAAGAGTTGCCCTCATTCAAATATTAAGGAAGGCTCCACCATACATGCATGGCCCAGTATTGCCGCTTGCTGCTTTTTCTTCTCGTCTGTCAGGCTCTGGGATAGACAGGTGGAAGGGGCGGGGGGTAACTGTTGATGGCAAAAGGGGTGCTGCAGGATCACAAAAAGGCTTACCAATGGCACTGTACATTGGGATCGGGGGTAAAAAAAGCATTGGACCTCCCATAACAGTACACCCTGCAGCTCTTTCCAGTACTGCCATCACTCCATAAATGCCCCCAAGCAACGCATCCCCATGCTGAAGCAGGCAACGGGGACACGGCCATCACATTGTCTCCCAACCCACCCACTCCCAAACCTCACAGACAGATTTAATGTAACTCACTCATGGTTTTAGTATTGAAAAGAAAAAAAAAAGGGTAAATAAAAATCATCATAGGATTGTTAAAAGAGAATGATTCATGTGACCTCCTGTCTTTTGTGAAACTATTTTGCATGCATGCAAGCAGCTGACCCAACATGCCCAAAGGGGAGCACATACACTACCCCTGGTGGAGATTGGGACAAAAGTGCCAGGGGGTAGTAAACAGTAACAGAACTGTGAAATATAATAGGTTGCTCCTCCATTTACCTTTATTAATTAATTTTGTGCCCCCAAACCGTGCCCTGGCTGCCTGCAGTCAGCTGTGGGAACAGGGGGAGGGAGAGAGGGATGGGCAGGAAAAAAAGAACAAGAAAATAGCAGTGGCACCTACTGGCCACTACAGAAATAGAACAGTGCCACCCGGTTGGTGAAGGAAAATAATTACAAGTCTTTGAGTCGCTTACTATTTCAATGACACAAATCCAGTAAGTGGAGAGCGCCACAAAATATAACAGTGGAGCAGGTTTAGTTTAATGTGCCAAAAATACTTTTACAGAGGTGGGAAATCCCATTCATGCAAACACGAACGCATTTGCAGCGGTGTAAACATGCAATTGCGTGTCATCTACAAATGCCCCAAGACAAGCAGGTAGTAGGCTTTATTTTGCAAACATTTTTGGGAATGTGTCCTGCAACCAGTGGCAAGGATATCTGTACATTCACACTTTACAATTAGACATTTTCTGCTGAGATGGTGGTGAGATCTCTTTAAAGCCTTTTATGACCAAAAATATGCCACATCGATAACCAAAAGGAAATGGATTGTGAACCCATACATGCAGTTTATTACTTGTTCTGTGGCAAGAAATGGGTGAATATCTCATATGTTCTTTGTGTATGAAAACATTGAAATAGAAGAGAAAATATATGAAAGAAGAGAGCATGGGAAAACTGGAAAATAAGTAGGGAGTGGAAAGCATAAAGAGGAACAAAGGAACCCTATCTGCAGTGATGTCTGCCGATTTCTCGCCAACTTCCCAGGTGACCCCACAGTGATTGCCTCCCAGTTCCACAGGACAGGGGTCACAGGACCTGGATGTGCTTTGATATTGTATAAAGTAGGGATGGAGACATGCTGTCCTTTTCTGGACCCCTGTCTAAGTCGTTTGGCTTCTCGATAGCAGTACAAGCCCTCTCAAGGATGCACTCATGCAATAAATCATGTCAGTCACCAGAGAGAGTCTGGGTCTGTGAAATGTTCCACCAGTTAAATTCAATTAGCATCGTGGACTTACTCTATAACTGGGTAAGAACAGCAATCAGAGTCCCTAAGGAACAGCCACTGGGAAGAACCAGATGACCATCCTGCCTTCATTCTTTCAAAGATCCCACCTTTTTCCCTCACAACCATCTTACCCTCAGCCTCCCAGCATCAAGAGCTGAGTCACCTGGAAGGAATGGCAGCACAGCTGGACAATAAACCCACTGATGAGTAGCAGGGCACCTATTCTCTTGTAGCACCACAAACCTGCTCTCCTTCTCCTTCCCTCCAAACATCCCAGGACATGGCTGGCTCAGTAAACATCCACTTGCAGGTCCATGGTGCCAAGGCAGTTAAATCAAGGGCAAACCAAATGCTTTTAAAAGGTCTGCGCCTGTATTGGCCCACAAAGAGAGGCTGCAGAAAGCCATAGGCAACCAGTGTGACAGACAGGAGTCTTGAGGGAGAAGAGGCTATCTCAAGAGTACGCTCTTCTGATAGCATCCCCACCCCTGCCAAAGGCTCCTCACTACTAACAGAACCTATTGTGGTTCAATGTGTTTGATAATGGGCTACAACTAAAGGCCAAAGGGACTGCCACCCTTCCATTCAACTGTTCACACAATGTAGTGGTGGAGCAGTCAGCCACATTCTCTTCTGCCAAGGGAAAAATTGAGACCACTTTGGAAATTCCTTAGGGGCCTGTAGCAGAGAACCCTAACCCTGTTACTAAGAGGCAGAGCGGCTCCCCTAGGCTCAGAACCTTACAGTTAGGGCAGGGCCTGGCTCCCATATAAAGCCCAGGGGCTGAGGCCAGGCTGGCAGTTCCCTGCCAGCAGCCAAGGGGGAAGGAGCTCTCTCAGGGAAGAAAGGGGAAGCCTGACAGCAGGAGCAGCGTTTGACACTGCGGAGGGGTGGAGCATTCCCCAGTAAGCTTGAATGATGTTTTAGCTGGGCGGCTTTAATTTATGTTACAGCCCAGGGGCTTGTGTTTTGTTGCTGTTTAAAAACTAGTAATTTGGGTGAGGCTATTAGGGGTTGGAGGAGGCCTCATAGGGGACCCACAGCAGTGTGGGGACCCCAGTGCCAGCGAGGGCGCAGCATTCGGGGTGCACTGACCCCAGCCCTAGAAAGGGGGGCAGTTAAGAAGCCAGGAGAGAGGGCAGCACTTTGAGAGGCCCCAGGAGAGGGGGCAGAGCAAGACAGGGCTGCGCAGGGCCCAGAGAGGAAAAGGGGGCCAGATTATAACAAGGCCCAGACCGAACAACATCAATTCCATCGGTGAGGTGTGGGCTGCGATGTAGGGGAGGAAACAGAGCCACAGATAGCGCCCCCTGGCATCAAGGCAGTAAAAGGGCAGCCTCCCACTAATTAACATCAATTAACCAACTAACAACAAGGCATGGCGGACAAGAAGGCGGGTGGTTGCCCCAGGAACAGGTGTGCAGGCCACATTTAGATCAGCCCAGAGCAACCCCCCTATTACAGGGCCCTTAGGAGACTATTGTTGTGGTTTTTCAGTCTTAGTTGGCAAGTGATTCAGTTCATGGGAATTTACTGTATCACTCTATTCTGTCTCCCCATGCAGGGGTTAGCATGGCCTGTTCACTTGTACTCTTCCAAGGCAGAAAGGCAGCCAGAGCACAACACTGCACTCACATGCTGCACAATTGTTGGCAATCCCAGCAAGGGCCTGTGGGGATGCAAGACAGTGGGAAGTGAAGCCCTCTGTCCTTCTAATCACTTGGAATTGTATGCCCACCCTGTCAAGTACTCACCTAGTATGGTCTAGGTCCGTATCTCTGTGGGGTGTGGTGTGTATGCACCATCAGGAAGATGTCTCCTGTGATATGGCTGTCTGCAGTTTTCTGGTAGATTGCTTTCTCTTTCCTGCCATTACTTGATGGAATGCTTTGCTTGTTGGAACCTAGAGTGGGCTGACAGCCATCTTCCAAGAGTCCCACCCTGGATCTTCAGGGGGCTCCTCCTTTACCTTGCACCCCCTTCCTTACCACATCAGTTATCAACAAAAAAAAGAAAGGCACCTTTGGTGAACAACTTAGGTTGGTACGTGGTTGATAAATTAGACTTGTCCTGGTTCTACCCATATAGGCTATCCTCACTTGATGAATCCAGTTAGTTCTGACCCCAGTCAGTCAGCATTTAACTGGAGGCTTTGATCCAGGCACAGTCTTTTGCCCATAGGTCCTTGATGGCTAGCCATAGACGGGCCTTACTCCAGTCCCTCTTGGGCTCAGTCCCAACAAAACAAGCGTCAGGGAAAGCAAGTAAAGGAAAAGTCCTCAAACCTCCCCCCCCAGTCTCCAATAAGCTCCTGCCTGGAGCAATAAGCAAGTGGGCGTCTGGGTCCCCTCTTAGCT
Organism: Alligator sinensis; assembly: GCF_000455745.1. Classification (NCBI taxonomy): domain Eukaryota; kingdom Metazoa; phylum Chordata; order Crocodylia; family Alligatoridae; genus Alligator; species Alligator sinensis. The sequence continues at coordinate 149,878 of NW_005842176.1, forward strand.
GGCCCTCTGGGGGTCTGTGCTGGTCCTTAGTCCAGTGCAATAGTCCTAGGGTCCCTCTCCCACTTCATGGGACCTTTCCAGGGAGGCTAACTGGAGACAAAAAGAAAAACCCTGCAGAGCACGCAAAAAAACCTAAATAGGGCCCCAGAAGCTCAGTGGTTCAGTGGCTGCTTACTTACCAGCTCTGAGACTTCACAGCTCAGCACCTTTTGTCTTCTTTACCATCAGGCCATGGCCCCTTGTCTCCATCCAGGTACACAGCCTTCAGTTTTCTTTTGTAGTATGTCGTTGCTACACTCACCAGCATTGTCTCATAATCCTGTGATCATTGCTTGATGCTGCAGATGCTCCTTTCTGTTCATGGGAGAACATCTGCTCCCAGACTCGGCAAAGCCCAGAAGTGCTTCACCTCTTGGTCAGCTGGCATTCTCCCCTTTCTGCCTCTTCCTGGGGCCTAAAATCATTCATTGCAAACTCCCTTCTCCTAGTCTGGAGGGAGCACTGGCTTTGAAAATGTCACGGTGCCATCCTGGCCAGAGTCCTGACCTCCATGTCTCTCAAGGTGAGTCTCACTAGCCCTACGGCCCCATCAGAGTCCCTAAGGAACAGCCACTGGAGAGAACCAGATGACCATCCTGCCTTCATTCTTTCAAAGATCCCACCTTTTTCCCTCACAACCATCTTACCCTCAGCCTCCCAGCATCAAGAGCTACATGGCTACAATAGCAATTGGGAACAGTCTAAGAGTAAGATCAAGTCCCTAACATGTGAATTCCATCAGGTCAAGGAAAATAACTCTCATTCTGGGGCCACACACTGAATGATCCCATTCTATAACAAGCTAGCCATCATCCTTAGAAGAGATGCTGGAGATGCTTGCCTGCAGGCATTCAGCATGACAGGCATGCCAGAGGAGACTACCACAGATGGCAGGGCAGTTAGTAAAGCTTCCAGGGCAGGGAGGGGGTTAAAAGACTTGGGTGAGTGGTATGCAGATGATTACACCATGTTGGGTTTGCAGTTTCTAACACTTCATGAGACCTTTTGTTTTTCTCTTTTCTAAAGCTACCCCTAGGACTGCAGCTGTGGTTCCTAGATGCTCAACAACAATTACCAATTCTGAGTGTCAGTGGAACTACAGACGGCATCAGTGAAGATCAAAGGAAAGCATGCTGGAGCTAGTTGTTCAATTTTGCCAAAGCCGATCTACGAGCACTGACTGATTGGCTGATAACATTAGGGAGATCTTTGCTAAACTATTAAGGTGGGAGGAATCCAATCTCAATCTATGACTTGCTATGTATTTGATACGTGGATAATTTTGTTTGAAGCTGTGCGGGCCGCCTCCCGATCCCGTCCATGTCGCCATGTGCGAGCCGGGAGCGATATGCAGACCCGTCTTTGCACACGCGGGCTGTGGCCAGCAGCCCGGGCACGTGGGGTCAGAGGAAACCGTGCGGCGGCAAGGCACGCACGGGCTAGAATTAGTCACAGAGGCGTAGTGGTTGATTTAAAGATTGTTTACTTACACCAAAGATGGTCACGGTGCAGGCAGGAAAACTTGCTTGAGTTACAGTTGCAGATAGAAAAGATAAGAGGCGGACTAGAGTTCCTTCCCGTGAACACTCTTCTAGCCCATCCGGTTGGAGGCTCTAATCCGCGAGCCCGTCGCGCCAACCGAAGAAAGTACTCGAAACAAAGAGCTCTGAATAAACTCACACGAAGTTTGCTAGGCTCCGTGGGTCCTTGTGCGCGCAGGGAGAGGGATACGTTGGGGATTGCGCTCGGTGACGGGGAGAGGCTAGAGGCTGATCAGACCCCTGTTGCCTGCTTGAAATGCGCTGGGTCCGTTAGGCTCCGCAGCGCTTAGAGATCTTCACACACTGTGAAATCTCCTCCTCCTGGTGTTCATGGAGTCCTCCAACTTGGGCGGAAACCACTCAAGCTTTTTATACGGCTAGCAAGCCAATTACTAGCCGCCACGTGGGAATAATTTAGAACTAGCCAATGGTGGGGCACAAATTTGCATACAAATGGCAGGAACTCTTTGCAACGAGCATCTCTGTGCTGCAACAAAGAAATGCACCCTGCAAAGAAAGCTACTGGTGGTGGGAATTCTTTTGCACTGGGGTTCTCTTTTGCAGCAGAAAACTCCACCATGCAAAGAAGCTGCAATTTAGCGGGAACAATTTAGCAGTGCTGAAGCACACAAAAACAAAAATCACACCCTTTGGGTTGTGACAGAAGCAATCTCCTATAGCAGCTGGCATACCTCACGAGTTGCCAGCCTGGCCATGCAGCCATGCTGAACTGGCTCACAATGTAGCAGAGGCTAGATGGGCTGGCCAGTTCCATGATGGCCACTGCAACCCTCTTGTCTGGTGGGATGGCCTGATGCACGTTTGTGTCCTACCTTGCTATGTGGGGCCCCAGCATTGAGACAATATAATATAATATCTCTCTTTTCATTCAGAACATCTCCAGTCACTGCTGGTCGTTCCAAATGTTCAGCACAATTTGCTCCCACCAGTCCAAGCTGCTCTCACAGGTCCGCACCATGCAGATTCTGGTCCTCCTCAGGTTTCTCAACAGAGCCCGGTCAAATTCCACTTCTTCATTTTTCTCTGTGTATTCCAAGTCCTCTGGGTACCTGTATCTTATTATTATTGGTCTCATTAATGCTGTTAAAGCAGGAACACAACTGGCCACTGAACACTGTATCACAGTTCCTATCCTTCTCAAGCATTCCAGCTGTAATCCCCAAGTAAACAGCATTTGCAAAAGCAGTACTGCCACCTCCTCCTCCTCCTCCTGCTCCATGTCCTCCATGTCATGTATTTCATCCTCACTCTCCATTTTGCCCCTTTCTGTCAGCAGTGGCTTCTCACCCACCTGCACCAAGCTGGGGGCAGGGACTGCAGGGTGTTGTGTGGTCTGGAGTTTGGTGTAGCTGCTTTTTCAACACTTCATCCCGGCACCCCAGGGTATTGGGGCTTTGCACACCCTTTCATCCTGTGCTTAACAGCCACTGGTGTTCAATGTAATCAAGCTTGCTGTCACAGCGGGGTCCTATAGGAGGGCCGTGATCTCCTTAAGGCCCTCTCTCCGTGCCAATTCGGCCCCAGGGCACCCTCAAATTCTCGCCCGCCACGTCTTTGATGTTGAGGTAAAGTTGGGAGGCTGCCTTACGACTCCCTGGGCACGGTTAGCTGGGACCTCAGTCCCTGTGTGTTCCCGGACCCACTGGGGGGGGTCTCCCGGTATGATGGGTGCTCCCCAGGCACCCTAGCCTTATGGGCTATGCGTGGCTCCTACCACCCCTAATACCACGCCCCAAGCCTTGCTGATGGGATAGACTCTGGTATGTCTCTCTATATATATACTGACCGTCTCTTGGGCCTCCTCTACGTACTCTCGCCCGCTCTCTGGGGCTCTCCGAGCCCACTCGGGGCCTCCCTGTAATGCTGCCCCTCTCTGGGGCCTTCTCTATAGTGTTGCCCCCTGTCTGGGGCCTTTACAATAGTGCCCCCTCCTGGGGCTTTCCCTGTGATGTCGCCCGAACTCGGGCTCCTAAAATACAGCCCCCAGTCTGGGGCTCTCTTTAGTTGCCCCAGCAACCTGCAGCTGTGCTCGTTATGTTCTGCCAGGGATCTCTCTCCCTCCCAGGGCTTACCGCGCCACTACCCCCTCTCGCTGGGGCAACCGCAGCACTCTACCCTGCTCCGGGGTTTGTTGCAGCACTAGCCCTCTTCAGAGGCTCACCGCGCCTGCACTGGGCTTCGTGAGAATATGGCCCCCTCTCTGGGGCTTGCTGTGCCCCTACTGGGCTTCCTAATAATATGGCCCCCCTCTCTGGGGCTCGTCGTGCCCGTGCTGGGGCTTCTCAAAGCCACCCCTCTCCGGGGCTGGAGTCTACACACCCCGCAAGTTGCGCCCTCACTGGCGCCGGGGTTCCCATACCACTGGGGTTCCCCCTTAGAATACTGCACCCTTACTGGTGCCAGGGTCCCACCCCATGTGGGTCCCTATGAGGCCTCCTCCAACCCCTATAGCCTCACCCAAACCACCAGTGTAATATCAAAGCCAAACAAACTCGAGCCTCCTGGCTATAACTCAAACATAAGGCACTGGGCCATAACAACATAAGCCTTCTGGCTGTAATTCAACTCCATTGCTCCAGCCTCTGGAGCTCTCGCGAGCTATATTTGCGATACGGGTTCTCCCTATATCCTGGCTGAGGGAGCTCCTGCCTCTCCGGCTGCTAGCAGGCAACTGCCAGCCTGGCCTCAGCCCTGGGCTTTATAAGGGCCAGGCCCTGCCTCCTACAGGCAGCTGGGCCTCCTCATTAGTTGCCCTGGCAACTCGCAGCTGTGCTCCTTATGTTCTGCCAGGGCTCTCTCTCCCTGGCAGTTTCTACTCCCTAGGAGCAGGCACTGAGGTGCCCTGCGATACTTGCAAACAAAAAATGTTTTACCTGCTCCTCTCCTGGTAATGTAGTAGGCTACTCAAAACTTTTGCCACTTTAGGGAAAACAGGCTGTGCTTCTGTAATAAAATGATTTTGTACAAGCAGGCAGGTAGGTATTGATTTTTGCAACATTCCAGGCCATTGAGCAGCCATTCCAAAGTACAATGGCCTTATTTACCCCATCACCAGGTCGTTTTTGTTGTTAACTGGGTGCTTCATCACCTTTGGGTGTTTTGATACTTACAGGTAATGACTTCACAATCCTTGGGATTTTCCCATGCCCTCATGCAAGCACAGCCTGAGTATAAAGGCACCTCCCCCCCAAAAAAATGTTTGCCAGCCCCCTCTCACAAATCACTTGTGCTGTTGACCATGAACTGCTTTGCCATGTCTCAGAAAGTCAAGGCCAGCAGTATGGAGCCAACAGCCCAGGAGTCTGATACCTCCAATGCCTGTGGACCCAACTGGACCTGGGAAGAACTGGAGAACTTAATTAACATTTGGTCAGAGCAAAAAATCATAGACAGGATGGAAAATAGAAGGAATACGCCTGTTTATGTTGAGATCGCAAAAGGCATGCAGATGCAAAGGCACAATCGTGACTGAACCCAGTTCCAGTGCAAGATCAAGTCCCTGAGATTAGCATTTTACAGAGCCAAAAATGTGAACTCTCATTCTGGGGCAGGTCACACAATTGCCCCCTTCTATGACAAGCTGTCCATCATTCTCTCCAAGGATGTGGGCGACAACCCAGGGATGGAGACTTTCAGCACCAGGGTTGGGCTAGAGGAGAAAGAGAAGGAGGTGGCAGCAGCCCCTTCTGAGGGTGAAACCATGAGCAATGTCTCAGCTGTACAGAGACTGCTCCCTGATGACCATGAGTGGCAGGAAGAACCATCAGTCACCAAACACTTAGTGCCACTTAGCCCCTCCATTCCACGGACTTGAACAGATGATGAAATGACGGAGTTGAAGGGTCAGGAAGAAACCCATGTGGCTGATGCCTGATACACAGCAAGCTTTTCTTTTCACAAAGTTCAGCGAAGTCAGGCGTCTCCAAACAGCGCTGTCCGAAGGGTACCGGGAAGGACCCTGGAATGCAGTCCTTGGGCTCCTTGAGGTTCAAGGGCCCAGTGATCCAGGCAACAGCTTACTAATCCTTTTCACAGAGCTATATCTTCCTTCTGAATGGTTTTCAGATATTTTAGCCAATTTAAAGCTTCTGAATGGTTTTGATAACATACAACCACTCAGATTCCTTTTACTTCAACTGTCCTTAGACTGACTAATAGCAGTACAAGCCTTGCATTCCTTTGATAAGGTAATTTTAACAACGCCACAAGGCCTTACTACTTCTAGGCTTTGCTAAATTTACTAGGATTTACTTTATACAAGGCTTCACTACATCTTAAACTTTAATTAGGCTTTTAACAACATATAGCTTAATATTTAAACAAATACAGAAAAACACTTGATATAATCTTCATAGAGCCTTCAGCAAGCACCTTTATTACACAGACATAATTTCAGCTGTTACACTCCACCCCTTGCTTGCTGAAGCACTATGATAGCTACAATTAAAATGCTAAAGCTACATGTGCTACATCGGGAAATGGGGAGGGATTTATAAATGTAACTTGTATAGCATGATCAAATTTACAACAACAACAGTTAAAACACTATTTAGCTGTTGCCACTAAGGCAATGTAGAATACTATGATACTCAACATGGTTAGTCACGTAGTTGAGGTGGCACTTGGTGACACACGAATAGTATAGATTACATCATACTATTTACAAGGCTCGGGTACGTTGACAGCCAGACTGATGATTCGCCCACCCTCTCGAGCAAGAAGAGCCAACTGAGTGCTTTGCCGAGCCTTTGCCTCAAGGCTTTGCAGCTTATTTTTTACTTTATTCCAGTTTTCTAACTGTGGCATGTTTACATCTGATACCCACAAAGTAGGTATCGTAAAGTTGAGAGATATAGTTTCAGAGGAAATTTCTGGCCATTTTAGGGCAATAGTACAGTTACTTAATTGCAGTAGAACAACGGCTTTACTTTTAGCTCCTAAGCAACATGAATTGCATAAAGTCCAGGTGGTACCATTTTCATGCAGCAAACAACCTGGTCTTTCCCAACAAACACGTTGCTCTATTGTTACATATGACACATTAGGTAACTCATATACGCAGGTCATGTTAGGTGGGCTGGGAGGCCAGCCTCTCCATAGGCTCTCTAATCCAGTTAAGGTGCTACTAATTTGAACTAAGGAGGACTGTGCTACATATTGAGGGCCATCGGGGGGTAACTATTTTCCATATGGGGAGATGCAGATTCCAGTTCCAAAGGCATCCTTCTCCTAGCTCTGTGTTTAGCAAACAAGCAGTGGTCCAGTTACCATCTTTTACCCCCTGCACCAGGAATGAACATTTTCCTTTATTACAGCTTTCTCAAGTGGTAATTCAGGTACTTTGATAGGGGTATTTCTCTTTAAATGTTACAGGCAGTTCATGATTTTCTAAGCCAGGGGGCCATTTTCTATTTTTAATGTTGTTTATTACCTGGGAAAAATGCATATTCAATGATAACTGAACTTGCGCACACGCAGTACTCTAAGTTTGATTTTTGTCTGCTTTAAAAGCAGTGTCTATCATGACCTGGGCAAGACGGGCTGTCTTTAATCTTATATCAGTTAGCAATTCGTTAGTGTGTTCTAACGTTATTCCTTTGGGCATGGCTCTCCTAGTGAGCAGCTCTACCGTCTGTCAGAGATTGACTACTCCTTCAGAGTTTTTCTAGGATTTATCTAAGTTTCACACATTCATAGCAGAGTTAAATCCATCTCAAAGATAACCTGGAGTATCTCTTTGTCTGCGGGACTTCAGTGCACTTATGGAATGGAAAATGACTGGCCATTCCCATCTAAGCAACCCTTCAGCTACCCGGGCTCCTGCCAAACAGTTTGGAAAAGTAGCTCGGCCATACCATGTTCTGGTCTAAACAGTACGCGGGCAGTGAACAACGAAGCATTTAGGAGGGTTGGGATTTTAACCTGTGACCTCCACCAGGGTGTGGTACACGGGCAGTGTCGGGGCCTCCCGTGGGGGAACAGCTAGAGATAGTAGTGAACACTCCATTTTTTCACAGATTATATTTATCCTTTCTTCTTTGGGAGCTTGTAACCATGCTTCACCTCTCAGAGAGTGAAAGAGCTCCCACTGTCACTCATGGGAACGATGCTGTATCAGGTTAATGAAACGGCATTGTCCAGGCAGAATCATAGCACTGATTTGCTTTAGGAACCCCACTGGTATAAAAGGATGAGGATAAGTGGTGGAGACTTGCGGATACAGCCTATTTCTGGTTGGTGGGTACCATCCCACCATGCCTCTGTGTAGGTATGATTCACAAACCATGTAATAACTTTGTTTCAACCTGTAACGTGCTCTCCCACCTGGTGGGCCTCACACCATCACTGGAGAGTGTTGTTAGCCATAGGAATGGGAGGGGGCAGATTCTCCCATAAATGCAGTGGCTCTAGACGCTAAACAGATGCAGAATGCACTATTGGGGACCCAAACTCAGGGGTGTTGAGCTCAACAGGGTTCCCCTCAGGAAGTATGTAACAACAGATTCCCAAACGAGCAGAGCTACAACAATCACCTTCCCTCCCACAGTTAACTATTCTAGCCTTCAGGTAAGGAATGAACCCAAGATAATAACTGGTGCCACAGGTACACTGACAGTTACCACCTTGCCAGGCAACTATCCTGTTTCTTTTACTCAGAGACCAGAACTTCACTTGCTCCAGGGTGGCGGGTTTCTTCCAGTATGGATACTGTAGCTGGACCACATGAAGGCCATCTGAACGTGTTTCCAGGGGATGCTCTTCAGGGTCAGGCCACTTTCTGAGGTCTTCAGGAACAAGTTTATTAATATGTGGGTAATAAGAAGGATAGAAGACACGCCTTACACAGGAGACACAACAAGGCATAATAAAAAGAGTAATTCATAACAGTCCACCACTTCATGGTGCCAGTTAATTTAGACCGGTGACAGAGCAGCACTTGTCTTCAGTGGCAGGCTTAATTAGAAATGGTTATGGCTGCACTTGCAGACAGATTCAATTTGTAGGAACAAGACACCAAGGAGCTTGGCTCCTGTTAGATAAATATGACTTAAATACCCACTATATATTATGCATACCTTTTGCTAATAGTGTCCCCTCCCATTTATTTCTTTGAGGATGCTTTACTACTACCCGATCTCCTGCCTGGAGTTTTCCCGGGTCACCACCCCTAGGTCGCTCTACTGCCGGCTCATGGGGACTACCCAATCCAAAGGCTTGTTGCATGGGGCTACCTCCTGGATGGGGTCAGTTATTGGCCCAATTGATAGCTTGATTCAGGTGCAAGTTCCAGTCTTTAAGAGCTGGGCCAGCAGCTACCCGCAATTTGCATTTGAGGATGCCATTGTCTCACTTTACTAGTCCGTTAGACTGCGGATGGTATGGGATGTGATATGTCCATAACATGCTATGTTTCGCGGTCTAGTCATACACAAGATGATTCATCTCTGTAATGAATTTGTAAGTGACCACAAGATCACGCCTCAGCCTTCTCTTGAGGAAGCTGAAGAGGTCCAGGTCCCTCAGTCTCTCCTCATAGGGCTTCTCCTGTAAGCCCCTAACCATATGAGTGCACCTCCTCTGGACCCTCTCGAGTCTATCTACATCTTTCTTGAAGTACCTTGCCCAAAACTGGACAGAGTACTCCAACTTCAGTCTGACCAATGCCGCATAGAGGGGAAGTATCACCTCTGTGGATCTATTTTTCATGCATCTGCTGATGCATGATAAAGTGAGGTTAGCTTTGCTGATGAGTTATGGGCAGCAGGATAGCTCAGGGTCCTGAGTCCTAGAGTGAGGGACAATGGATTGGGCTGCACCAGGGCACTGTTGTGTGGGGGGTCTTTGTGGGTCTAAGTGTGGCATGAGACTGTGCAGTCATGACTGGTGTGGGCACAAGCACAAGGGAGCGTGGAAGCTATGGGATACCTGCACTTGGGTGCCAGACACTCTAAGGGTATCTCACCTGCTACCACGGGTCTGTTTGCAAGTGGTGCAGCAACCAAAGCCAAGGAAAAAAGTGGCATTCAGTCAGGGGTAGGAGCAGCTTATGGAGTGATGGTGCCATTGTCACCCTGGCCAGGGCATGCAGCCAGAAACTGTGCAGCCGTGACTGGCATGGGCTCCAGCACAAGGGGGTGTGATGGCTATGGGCTACCTGCACTCAGTGCTATGAGAAGGCAGCCAGCATTTGCTCTGAAGGCCCCCCTCTAGGCACTCAAGTGTTTCTGGGGCAGCTGATGTGGTAACTGTCCTGTTCTCATTAAGAGTTGCTGGCTGCCATGGGTCTGCGGGGTGGGTGACCTTCAGCACTTGTGAATTGTGTGGCAGCCAGCACAAGAAAAAAGTGATGTTCATTCAGGGGCAGGGGCAGCGCTAGCTTGGGGTGAAGGTGCCATTGTTATGTGGAAGAATCCTCTCCCAGCCTCCAGCTTTCAGGGTTTTTTTTTCCTTTTCTTTTTCTTGATATTCTCATCTATCTGTAAATCTGGATGCCCTGGGTTATGGCGTATGTGATCTGAGTCACCTAACCTCTGTTGCTTTAAGCTATGGCCTCATGACCAGGGGGAGGGAGATGGGGGAGGGCAATGGCTTGAGTGCCGGTCAAGGTGTGATGCTTTTCAAATTGGTTGGTCAACATAAAACAACACCTGGCCTTGATTTGGTTAAGCAGGTGAGATTGGGGGAGGGGGGGTGCTATTTAAGGCAGAGGCTCTCCAGAAGGAGGGGGAAAGCCATACTTTGGGGACACAGCCAGCAAGCCATGCTGCCTCTAGTGCAGGATCAGTCAGCACCTGGGTGAAATTGTGAGTTACATGAAATGTAGCAGGGAAATTAAAATCTAGTGTTTTAGTCACTTGTCAAAAGGCTACCAAGACATTTCTGTTTGCTCTGAGATTTTCCTATCAGACTTCTATGGCTTCTACCCCTCCCCAAGCCTACCCTCTCTACCTAATAAAGCTATCCACTAGAACCAGCTTAGGGGTACCTACTTGAGAGGGAATGGGCACACCTCTTTATTCCCTTGGCTTAGCTGACTAAGTGAAGCAACTGTCTGTGCTTCAGGTTAAGGGGAAGCACCCCAAAGTCTCGCAGTGGGTCAAGTGCCCTCAGGGTCTACAAGGCCTGTGCACCCCAGGGAGCACAGGCGCGAGCAACAACCAGACCACGAGAGGTGGCAGCAGTTACCCCAGGCTTGCGGGTGTGCTCCAGGAATGGGGGTCGACCGGTCATAGGCACCCCAGGGGATACACTTGGAGTTTGATAGTTGGTCGGGCGCAGTGAGGTGGGTGGCTCAATGCAGGAGCACCCCTTACTAGCCTACCACACGTCAGGACATAGCAACATTTGCTGGACAAAAAAGTTGCAGTGCTATCTGGTTGGCAAAGGGGCTAATTACATGTCTTTGAGAGCATTTCTGTTTTCACATAATGAATCCATGCAATGTTTTAATTCGAGGCAACCCAAACTAAACTACAACTGGATGAGCTTTACTTTAAAATGCCATGAAGACTTTTTAAACATCAGGAAAACTCACTTTTGCAAACAGTAATGCTGTTGAAATGCATGAAAGGGAAAATTTGGGGATGTGTACAAGAGACCCTGGACTTCCGTGGGTCAAGCCCCTTACTCCTTACCCATTGAAACAACAAACTGTCCTGCTTCTCCTTCTTGTCCATCCATATACAGGCAGGCCTCAACGTATGACTTTTCAAGTTGCAGCGAACATCACTTACAACTTTTAGAAATTGACACCCCGTTTTGTCATTCCGACATGAGTTTCATCTTTATGATGGTTGATACTGCATGCAGCTGGTAAGTACTGGAAAGGGAGGGGGAAGGAAAGGGGCATGGGGGGACAGATCAATGCCCCCTGAAGTGAGGGAGGGACTGGGGCTAGGAATGTGGCTGGGGCTGGGGTTGGGCAGGCACAAGTTGAGGTGGGGTGGGAGGCAGCTTCTACCACTGTGTGCTGCTTATCTGGTGGCTCAACCAGTGGTTCCCAACATTGCTCCCATCACCGGTCTGGGAGGGCATGGGGAAGTGTGTGCCCCCTGATCTGTGCAGAGCAGGGTGGGCAGAGAATTTTTGAGTGGTTGCAACCCCACCATAGACCCCACTCCTTCCTCCACCCCGCCCCAATCCAGGGGGCATGCCCCCAATGCCCTCAAAGCTGTGGCTCATCTGGGGGCTGCAGGGAGCAGGGAAGAGGGTGTCTCCCGCTGCTGCATGCTGCTTGTCCAGTGGCAGCGCAACAGCTCTTCCTCCATGCCCATCCTGCCCCAACTGGGCAAGTGGTGGGAGGACTGAGTGGTGGGTGCAGGGATAATTAGTAGGGCTGTGTGACCTGGTTGCCATCTTGGGACCGGAAGTCCCACCCTCTAACCTCTGACCTTTGACACTGGATGTCCCTCCCCTTACCTCTGGAAGTACTCCTTTGGAGAAAAGGGTTTGCAATCTTAAGGGGGAAAAAACCAAATTATATACTAAAAATCAAACACCCATAATAATATAATTTAATTTAATTTAAAATATATATTTTTGTCCTGATTTATGTGTTTGTGCTGTATATGTAGAAGTGATTGCACAATACTGTTGGATAAATGACCAACACACAGTTTCAGCAAACCAAGGTTTATTGCATAGTATATGGATAGCAGAGGCAAACTTAACAGCTTATAAAAAAATCACTCTTATTCATTTACACCATACACTTCATTCACACCATTCATACTAAGTCACCTATCCACGGCACTTGTAGTCACACTGCAGTGGCCAGTTGCAGGCTTCTTCCAGGCAATGTTCAGTCGAGAGGGGCGCTGGTTTCAATTCTCTTGACATGCAGGTAAGCTGGTGTTGCTGGTTAAGGTATCCAGGAGGGCCTGAGAGCAAAAAAGGTGACATACAATCAGTAGAAGCACGTGGCTATCACCAAGGAGGATTACACCTCCATTGTTTGTGATTGCAGGGATACAGTTAGGAAGGCCAAGGCAGAGATGGAACTAGGGCTGGTGACCAGAATTAAAGATACCAAAAAGTCCTTTTTCAAATACATATGGTGTAAGAAGAAGGCACCAGATAACACACAGACCCTACAGGACAGGCTTGGCAATCTGGTGATTGCAGCAAAGGAAAAAGCTGATCTCTTCAACAAATTCTTTGCCTCCATATTTCTGAGCAGGGACTTGAATGACTCCCCTACTAGGATTACGGACAGGCTCAGGGGACACAATACCATGACTAGTGTCAGGGACGATCTAGTTAGGGAACTTCTGGAGGGGCTGGACATGTTTAAATCAGCAGGTCCAGATGCTCTTCATCCAAGGGTACTGAGGGAATTGGTGGAGGTCATAGCAGGGCCCCTGGCATGGCTGTATGAGCACTCATGGTGCTCTGGCCAGGTCCCAGAGGACTGGAAAAGGGCCAATGTGGTTCTCATTTACAAGAAGGGGAGAAAGGAGGACCCGGGTAACTATTAGGTCTTTGCAAAGCTTCAGATCGCAATTCGGATTTGGAGATGATTCAGACAATTCAAAGGCCAAATCTATGAATCTGAATCAAATCACTAGAAGCTTTAGGCTTTCCAAATCAATTCAGAGCTTCTGAACCGATTCGGAAAAGATTCAGAAAAGATTCAGAGATTTAGAGATATGGCCATAGGGTATAATGGGGAATCAATAAAATATCTATAACTTTGTTGTTTTTTGGCTGATTTGGATAAAACGTCCAAGGATGGTAGCTGCTGCTGATGGTATGAAGCCTGCCAGGTTTCAAGGTGATAGGTGCAAGGGTTTCTGGGAAACTGCACCTCAAGCTGCTGACAAGCAAAACTCATGACATAGGTGATACTGTGTGCATGTTAAGGCAGGGGGGTGAAAACTGCAGGGGGAGTCTGGGTTCTGGGGGCCTGCACCTCTGGCTGCAGGCAAGCAAAACTCGGACATCTGACTCCCCAGGTACCTCTGCAATTTTACCTGCACTGCTACATACCACTTTCACCCCCCCCACCCCGCCCCCCAGCCTTTCCCTCACCCTCTGATGCCTCCATTTCCATTTTCAATGACTGGCTTTCCTGCCTGTCCTTCCATCCAGGACCAGGAGACACAAACTGCAGGTACTGACAAAGGGTTTTTCGGTCCAAAAGCTTCCTAAGATATATTTTTCTAACTATTTTGGGTTTTCTCATAATAAACATATAAACATAAAAACAAAAGATAAGCCATCATACACCATGAGTAACATATATCCAACACTTCTTTATTTCTTGCTGTCAATTCCTTTATAGAAAGAAAGGTTCTGTGACAGTTCCATCTGGGAACCTTTGATGCTGCTGGTGCTATTGGTGTTGAGCCAGCTAAGTTATTTTGACCTGCTGTGGACCGGATTGAGGCTGTAGGGGAGGAGGAGCTCTCACAGGGCATGCTGCCATGTTGTGCAGAGGCCCCAGTGCCAGGAAGGGTGCACCTGAACACACACACAGTCCCATAAATATCGATGTCACGAGTTTTGCCTGCCTGCGGCCAGAGGTACAGGGCCCCAGAACCCAGATTCCCCCTGCACCTATCTCCCTGATACATGGAAGGCTTTGTGGCTGCAGCTGGGGATATCACACCTGCAGTTGTCATCCCTCTGTGCCTTAACACACACACAGTGTCACCTATGTCATGAGTTTTGCTTGTCAGCAGTTTGTGGTGCAGTTTCCCAGAAACCCCTATAGCTACCTCCTTGAAATTTGGAAAGCTTTGTGGCCTCTGCAAGAGCTACCAGCCCTGTAGTTTTCATCCCACTGTGGCTTAACACACACACGTGACATGAGTTTTGATTTTGGGACTTTGAGGTGCAGTTTCCCAGAAACTCCTGCACCTATCACCTTGAAGTTTGGCAGACATCATGCACTCAGCATCAGCTATCATCCCTGCATGTTTCTTCTGGATCAGCCAAAAAACAACAAAGTTATAGATATTTCATTGATTCCCTATTATACCCTATGGCCGAAGCTCTGAATCACAGAATCTTTCCTGAATCTTTTCCGAATCTTTTCCGAATTGATTCTGCCAAATCGAAACAGAAAAGTGATTTGGATCTCTGAATTAAATCAGATGAATCTGAATTGGCCGAATCCAAATCGAATAGTTGCCTATTTGAACAGGACTAGTAACTATAGGCCAGTTAGTCTCACCTCGGTCCTTGGGAAGACCTTTGAAAAGATTATCAAGGAGCACATCTGCGGGAGCCCAGCATGGGAGGTAATGCTCAGGGGCAACCAACGCAGGTTCATTGCGGGCAGATCCTGCCTAACTAACCTTGTTTCCTTTTACGACCAGGTCACAAAGTCCTTGGATGCAGGTGTTGATGTAGATGTCACATACCTGGACTTCAAGAAGGCCTTTGACACTGTTTCTCACCCGATTCTCGTAAAAAAACTAGGCAACTGTAGCATTGATAGCTACACAGTCAGATGGGTGGAAAATTGGCTCAATGGTCACACCCAGAGAATGGTGGTAGACAGGTTGTTTTCAACCTGGAGGGATGTAGGCAATGGAGTTCCCCAGGGCTCAGTCCTCAGGCCTGTGCTATTCAACATCTTTATCAGAGACTTGGAGGTGGGCGTGGAAAGCATGCTGTCCAAATTCACTGACGACACCAAGTTGTGGGGCAAGGTGGGCACACTGGACGGGAGGGACAGAATCTAGCTAGATCTAGACAGGTTGCAGAGGTGGGCGGATGAGAATAGGATGGAATTCAACGCAGACAAGTGCAAGGGGCTGCATCTTGGGAGAAGGAACCTGCAACACACCTATAAGCTGGGGAACACCCTTCTCAACAACACAGTGACTGAAAGGGATCTTTGAGTCATTGTTGCCTCCAGGATGGACATGAGCCACCAATGCGAGGAAGCGGTCAGTAAGACACTACAGATGCATCACAAGCGGGTCCAGGGAAGTGATCCTTTCCCTCTATGTGGCACTGGTCAGGCTCCAGTTGGAGTACTGCATCCAGTTCTGGGTGCTGCACTTCAAGAGGGATGTGGCTAACCTTGAGAGGGTCCAGAGGAGGGCCACTCGCATGGTCAGGGGCCACAAATTGATTGAGAGCAGGTTCAGGCTTGATATCAGGAGGCATTACTTTATGGTTAGGGCTGCCAGGCTCTGGAATGGGCTCCCAAGGGAGGTGGTGCTGTCCCCTACCTTGGGGGTCTTCAAGAGGAGGTTGGATAGATATCTGGCTTGGGAATTATGATCCCAGCACTTGTTCCTGCCCAGGGCAGGGGGTCAGACTAGATGATCTGTTCGGGTCCCTTCCAACCCTAGAAACTATGAAACTAAGGCTTTCGTCTGGGCTTGACCTTCACTGCCCTTTTATTTCCATGGGGCAGACTTTGATCGATGCCTGAAAACTCCTTCACCAATCACCACTCAGTTCTTTACTTGTGCCCATCTTTTGGATTCTGTTACCATGTATGTATTGTTTTTATATTTTAGTCTGCTTTTCAGTTCTTATTCGTATCATCTCCACAATCTCGGATCGCCACCTGCACTTTATCCTTACAGTTATCTGTTTACTCCAAATATTTTGTACCAGTCTGTCTAATACCTGTTGCAATTATCCAACTATTAATCACACACTCACAACACACACACACACACACACACCCCTTATTGCTTCTTTTTCTACAAAATGGAAATATATTTAAAATGACAGTTTAGCATAAGCATAACCATAGTGTGGATATAACATATTTTAGAACATATTCTAACAATAGCGCAAAATGCAGTTTTATCCATGTACTGTGTGGGGTGTGCAGGGGTGTCAGGAGGTAAGGGTGGATGGGTATAGGTTTGTGGGGAGCTGTGGGTGAGTGGGTAAGGGGTTTTGTGGGGATGTGGGGATATGTGTGTATGTGTGGGTATGGATGGTATTGTGGGTATGGATGTAGATATGGGAACCACGTGGTGCAGAGTAGCCAGCAGGCAGGCAGGAAAGTGGGGAAAGTGGGGGCAGGGGAGGGGAGTGGAAGTGAGTGGGTGTGGGGCCTGCACCGATGGCCCAGGGCCAGCACCGGTGGGGCCCAGAGTGGGGTGGTAGGAGCATGGGGTATGGGCTGGCAGGGGTTCCCAACCTCTTTATACTGTGGACCTGCAAACTATTTAACTTACATCTTTAAATTTAATGTACATGTTTCAATTTAAAAGGTGGGGGGGGTGGAACTTGTGAGGATCAGATTGGGTTGGGGCTCTGGGGGACCCATCCCTGTGGGGGAGGGGGCTGCACAGGCGGTGGCCCTGGGGACCTAGCTGGGGCTACCCAAGAAGAAGGGGCTCTGCTGCCTTTCTGAGGAGCAAGCAGCAGAATCACCTCCTCATCCTCTGCCCCAGCCATTTCCCTGCCCACATCCCACTTCCCCAGCCACAGGTAGGGCTAGGAGGTCCTGCCAGCCCAGAGCAGGCCACGGTACCTGGTGCATTGGCAGCACCTTGCTGGGCATGGCCACAGTGGCAGGTGCAGGACGGGGTGTACAGAGGCAACTGCCTCCCTCCCAGCCTTTAAACTTTGAATTTAAACTTATATCCTTGAGGTCCATTTTTCCAATGAGTTTTTTGCCTCCCCTTACACCAGTATGCCCAGCAGTATTTTTCCAAAGCTTCTTTGAAAATAACTATGCGTTGTTGCTACCAAGCATTCATCAGCAGAGATCCATGTGTATGCATCTGCATTCAAGCTGTGCATAGCTGGAGGTAAACTGTGAGAGATACACACCCTTTAGCCCAGGGGTGGGCAAAATTCAGCCCACAGGCTGGATGTGGCCCACCAGGCCATTCTATCCGGCCCTCAGGGCCCTTTGAAAATTTAGAAAATTAATATTTATCTATCCCTGCCTGCCTGTCATGTGGCCCTCAATGGTTTCCCAAAACTCAGTAAGCGGCCCTCTGCCCAAAATAATTGCCCGCCCCTGCTTTAGCCTGACATAGTCACACCTTCACTCCCCTATTACCATATCCCTATGGTTTCCCACTTTTGGGTCACTGTGTCACATCATCCTTAAGAACTCAGCAGTGCTGGGTGGAGGGCAAATTGCTCTGTTCCCCTGACACTGCCCAGCATAGCCATCCTTTGCACAGTCTCCTCATCTCTATTGCCTTTTGCTGTCTGTTCTCACAGGTATGCAGTTTTATGCCACCCTGTTTTCTGAGCTCTCCCTAGTCTGCACCCACTTTTGGGGAACAGATCCACCATCACTGAAAAATGGTCTTCAGCCAGCATTATGCATTCTTACTTCTTGTCCAAATTAAGGCTTCCTCCCAAAGCTGTAGGTAACAGCAGGCTCATCAAAGCAGCCCTATTGGTTCCCCATACTACCCAGCATCCACCCATCCCAGTTCCTGAGGTGTCTCCCTAGCATCCACCCTGCATTTTCAACAGTGCTCTGGTCATTCGCCCCAAGCTGCAAAATGTGCTTCTCCCAGCAGCCTACATTCTCTGGCGGTGTCCGACCTTGGGGATTCCTGGGCCACGCCCCCAGTACCATGTGGTCCTCAAAAGTGTAGGGTGTCATGCAAGTTGCAAGCTAGCCCTATCAGTTCCACTTTCACAGTGACCAGCATCCCTCCACTTCCTGGGATGTCTCCCCAGACTGCAGCCCACTTCTTGAAAGCTGTTCCTCCAATGCATGAAAATGCACTTCACCCAGCACTGCCCTTTCTTTCATGCTTACTGACTTCAGGGGTCCCCGGCTTCCCCACCAAGCTACAAATGATGCCAGGTGTAGCCAGCTTAAATGGTTCCCCAAGACACTGTCCAACCTTTCATACCCTTGCTTTGACCAGTTTCCCTAGCATGCACCCCACATTTGGAACCCTACTCTATGGTTGTTTGCTCTAGGCTGCAAAAGCACTTTCCC